>NC_133129.1:139056205-139366209 GCF_048418815.1 Hemitrygon akajei
AGTGGCCCTGGCAGATATATTTAAAATGTCGGTATCTGCGGGTGAGGTGCCGGAGGATTGGAGGATAGCTCATGTTATTCCATTGTTTAAAAAAGGCTCTAAAAGTAATCCGGGAAATTATAGGCCGGTAAATTTGACGTCAATAGTAGGTAAATTATTGGAAGGAGTAATAATAGATAGGATCTACAAGTATTTGGATAGACAGGGACTTATTAGGGAGAGTCAACATGGCTTTGTGCATGGTAGGTCATGTTTAACAAATCTATTAGAGTTTTTCAAGGAGGTTACCAGGAAAGTGGATGAAGGGAAGGCAGTGGATGTTGTCTACATGGACTTCAGAAAGGCCTTTGACAAGGTCCCACATGGGAGGTTAGTTAAGAAGATTCAGTCGCTAGGTATACATGGTGAGGTAGTAAATTGGATTAGACATTGGCTCAATGGAGAAGCCAGAGACTGGTAGTGGAGGATTGCTACTCTGAGTGGAGGCCTGTGACTAGTGGTGTGCCACAGGGATCAGTGCTTGGTCCATTATTTATTATCTATATCAATGATCTGGATGATAATGTGGTAAACTGGATTAGCAAATTTGCTGATGATACAAAGATTGGAGGTGTAGTAGACAATGAGGAAGGTTTTCAAAGCTTGCAGAGGGATTTGGACCAGCTGGATAAATGGGGTGACATATGGCAGATGGAATTTAATGCAGACAAGTGTGAGATATTGCACTTTGGAAGGACAAACCAAGGCAGAACATACAAGGTAAATGGTAGGACACTGAGGAGTGCAGTAGAACAGAGGGATCTGGGAATACAGATAAACAATTCCCTAAAAGTGGCATCACAGGTAAATAGGGTCGTAAAGAGAGCTTTTGGCACATTGGCCTTTATAAATCAAAGTATTAAGTATAAGATTTGGAATGATATGGTGAGGTTGTATAAGACATTGGTGAGGCCGAATTTGGAATATTGTGTGCAGTTTTGGTCACCTAATTACAGGAAGGATATTAATAAGGTTGAAAGAGTGCAGAGAAGTTTTACAAGGATGCTGCCATAGAAACTGAGTTTACAGAGAAAGGTTGAATAGATTAGGATTTTATTCCTTTGAGCATAGAAGAATGAGGGGAGATTTAATAAAGGTATATAAAATTATGATGGGTATTGATAGAGTGAATGCAAGCAGGCTTTTACAACTGAGGCAAGGGGAGAAAAAAACCAGAGGACATAGGTTAAGGGTGAAAAGGGAAGAGTTTAAAGGGAACATTGGGGGTTCTTCTTCACAGAAAGAGTAGTGGGAGTGTGGAATGCGCTGTCAGTTGAAGTGGTGAATGCAGTCTCACTTTTAACATTTAAGGAAAACTTGGACAGGTACATGGATGACAGGGGTATGGAGGGATATGGTCTAGGTGCAGGTCAGTGGGACTAGGCAAAAAAATGGTTTGGCAGAGCCAAGCAGGGCCAAAAGGCCTGTTCCTGTGCTGTAATGTTCTATGGTTCTATTTCAGTGGATAAGAGAAATTTACAGTGGTATGAGAGGAGTTGGCCAAAGTAAATCATAAGGAGCTGCTGGCAGGGATGTCAGGAGAGCAGCAATGGCGTGCGTTTCTGGGAAAAATGAGGAATGTGCTGGACATATGTATTCCAAAAATGAAGAAATACTTAAATGGTAAAATTGTACAACCATGAATGACAGGGAAAGTCAAAGCTATAGTAAAAGCAAAAGAAAGGGCATACAACAAAGCAAAAATTAGTGAGAAGATAGAAGATTGGAAAGTTATTTTTTAATCTACAGAGAGCATTAGAAGGGAAAAGATGAAATATGAAAGCAAGCTAGCAAATAACTTCAAAGTGGATAGTTAAATTTTTTCCAAGTATGTTAAAAATAAGTGAAATGAGAGTGGACATAGGATCGCTAGAAAATGAGGCAGAAGAAGTAATAACGGGGGACAAGGAGATGGCTCATGAACTAAGTGACTATCTTGCATCAGTCTTCACTGCGGAAGACACTAGCAGTATGCCTGATGTTGTATGCTTGATGTTGAAGGAAGAGAAGTGGGTGCAGTTACTATTACAAGGGATAAGGTGCTCAAAAAGCTGAAAGACCTAAAGTCACCTGTCCAGATGAACTGCATCCTAGGATTCTGAAAGCGGTAACGTTAGAGATTGTGGTGGCATTAGAAATTATCTTTCAAAAATCATTGGACTCTGGCATGGTGCCAGAAGATTGGAAAATTGCAAGTGTCACTCCACTCTTTAAGAAAAGAGGAGGCAGCAGGAAGGAAATTCTAGACCAGTTAGCCTGACCTCAGTGGTTGGGAAGATGTTAGAGTCAATTGTTAAGGTTTAGGTAATGGAGTACTTGATGACACAGGGCATGATAGGACAAAGTCAGCATGGTTTCCTTCAGGGAAAAGCCTGCCTGATGAACCTTTTGGAATTCTTTGAGGAGATTACAAGTAAAACAAATAAAGGGGACGTAGTGGATGTTGTTTATTTGGACTTCTAGAAGGCCTTTGACAAGGTGCCACACATGAGGCTGCTTACCAAGCTAAGACCCCATGTTATTCCAGGAAAGTTACTAACGTGGTTACAGCATCGGCTGACTGGTAGGAGGCAGCGAATGGGAATAAAAGGATCCTTTACAGATTGGCTGCCAGTGACTAGTGGTGATCTGCAGGGGTCGGTGATGGGACCGCTTCTTTTTATGCTGTATATCAATGATTTAGATGATGGAATAGATGGCTTTGTTGCCAAGTTTGCAGATGATATGAAGACTGGTGGAGGTGCAGGTAATGTTGAGGAAGTAGGTAGGATGCAGAAGGACTTAGACAGATTAGGAGAATGGGCAAGAAAGTGGCAAATGAAATACAATGTTGGAAAACGCACAGTCATGCCTTTTGTTAGTAGAAATAAATGTGGACTATTTTCTCAATGCAGAGAAAATCCAAAAATCTGGGATGCAAAAGGACTTGGGAGTCCTTGTACAGAACACCCTAAAGGTTAACTTGCAGGTTGAGTTGGTGGTGAGGAAGGCCAATGCAATGTTAGCATTCATTTCAAGAGGTCTAGAATATAAGAGCAGGGATGTGATGTTGAGGCTTTATAAGGCACTAGTGAGGCCTCATCTTGACTATTGTGAACATTTTTGGGCCCCTCATCTTAGAAAAATGCTCTGGCATTGAAGAGAGTTCAGAGGAGTTTTAGAAGGATGATTCTGGGAATGAAAGGGTTAACATACAAGGAACATTTAATAGCTCTGGGTCTGTACTCACTGGAATTTAGAAGGATGGGGGGGGATCTCATCAAAACCTTTGGAATGTTGAAAAGCTTAGACAGAGTAGATGTGAAAAGGACGTTTCCCATGGTGGGGGAGTCTAGGACAAGAGGGCACAGTCTCAGGATAGAGGGGTGTCCATTTTAAACACAGATGCAGAGAAATACCTTCAGCCATAGGGTAATGAATTTGTGGAAATTATTACCACAGGCAGCTGTGGAGGTCAGGTTGCTTGGTATATTTAAGGCAGAGTTTGATAGGTTCTTGATAGGACATGGCATCAAAGGTTATGGGAAGAAGCCCAGACAGTGGGACTGAGGAGGGAAAAAGAGGATCAGTCATGACTGAATGTTGGAATAGACTTGACAGGCCAAATGGCCTAATTCTGCTCCTATGTATCATGATCTAATGGTTTAATAGGAGCAATGAAGAACTACACATGAAGACTGGCAAACTGTGGAAATACAAAAAGAAAGAAGTATTAATACTGATAAATAATACTGAGAACATGATTAGTAGTGTCCTTGAAAATGAGTCCATAGGTTGTTTTCATTGATAAATTCAAAGTTGAGGTGAGTGAAGTTATCCATGCTGGTTCAGGAGCCTGATGGTTGAAGGATAATAACTGTTTCTGAACCTGCTGATATAGGACCCAAGGTTTCTATATTCACCTTCCTGATGGGAGCAGTGAAAAGAGAGCATAGCCTGGATGTTGGGTGTCCTTGATGATGAGTGCTATTTTCTTCTGTCAGCAAACTTTGTAAGGCTCAATGGTGGGGTGGGCTTTTCCTGTGATATACTGGGCTTTACTCTGACTATAATTATTACAGGCAGATTTTATATAGTTAACAAACTTGACAAACAGTCAATCATCACCTACCTTTGCACTTGACAATGAACAACTGTGGGATCTGCTCTATGCATCTGTTCAGCCCTGAAATAATCCCCAGGCACCTTAACAAAATCACCCTGGGAAAACAGAACCACTAGACCATTGGCAGCAACTGTTGTTCCATCTGGCAATGACCACCAACCACCACCTGACGGCCAAGTTGTGACACAGCATAATGTATGAAGGCCAATGATGAAGCCTCTCCTGTACATGGCAACTGTGGTCTCTTTAGGATATAAGACTCTTTACTGGTTCCTGGGGCCCCTTCCATACCTGCAGATGAATGAGTAGCATCATGTTGATGTTTCTAAGGCCCTAGGTAATATTCTTTGTGCTTTGTTGGGTCCACCATATCACACTGAAAGTGGCAGCCAAGCAAAGTGGCCATAGAGGGTCACAAAGTGCCATTCGCAATGGTCACCTTCAACGTAAAGACCAGCTCTGTTGCCTATCTGGCTAATCTCCAAAGCTAACAAGATTTACTTCAAAAGTTTCTAAACATTTCCTCTCCAGCTCCTCCAATCCAACACAACCTGTTGACAAATATCATAAAATGTAGTTGAGGATAGACACATGGATGTAAGGAAGATGGAGGGATATGGACATAGTGTAGGTAGGAGGGATTAGTATTTGGGTGTTTTTGATTTGCTTTTTTGGCTGATTCAGCTCAACCATGTGGGCCGAGTGGCCTGTTCCTGTTCAGTTTTACCTATCCATCTTCAACCAGTGTCCCATGGTACTGAACCCTCCTCAGTTTCATTGCTTGTGTGCACTTGATCCCACACTCCTAATAACCTTGTCTTAGTGAGCAATAAATGTTCTGAAGTTGCCGCCCTGCCTCTCCTGTAGCATTCTACCATGCAGGTAATTACTGAAGGTTTGTCAGAGCTAATAATTATATCTAGTGTTGTTACAGTCTGTAGAATTGGTGAATGGGATCATTGCTGTCACTGATTTCTCATGGGTTACATGATAGGACTCCGATGTGTCTTCCCTTTCAGTCCAAACCTTCCCTTCCCAAGCCAACCTGCCACAGGAGTTGAAATACAGTTGCCATATTACTACCTTTCTTCAGCAAGGATGTTGAAAGGGAAAGTTGCTTACAGTCAGATTCAAAGGTTCAAAGGTCGAATTTACTGTCAGAGAAATATACAACATACATCCTGAAATGTTTTTTCTTCGCAAACGTCCACGAAAACAGAGAAGTGCCCCAAAGAATGAATGACAGTTAAACGTGAGAACCCCAAAGTCCCCCCCACTCCCCCCACCCCGCACGTAAGTGGCAGCAAGCAATGATTCCCGCTCCCCCCACCCCACACGTAAGTGGCAGCAAGCAATGCTTCCCGCTCCCCCCACCCCACACGTAAGTGGCAGCAAGCAATGCTTCCCGCTCCCCCCACCCCACACGTAAGTGGCAGCAAGCAATGCTTCCCGCTCCCCCCACTGGCAAAACAAAAAGCGCAACTGCTACCGAGCATGTTAACCATCAATCCACTTTATTTTAAATGAGCACTGAGTATTTGCCTGGATTGAATCTATTAATAGATTGGTCTGCAGCAGGCAGAGCAATTGCAATGTTCTTTTTGTACCTATTTCTTCTTAATATTGTCCAGTTTCCAAGATAGATTTGTTTAGAATAAACAACTTTGGCCCAGAGCTTTCCTTTGAGGCATTGATTGTTATTTGAAGAAAATACATACACACAACACAGTCATACTGAAGAATAAAACAAACAGCGAGTCTATTTTTGCAGTACTATTGGAAAGACAGAGCACTTTGAATTCAGATCCTTCCCTTCATAGGTACTTGGATTAATTTGCACTTTGGACAAATTTGGCAAAGTCTCAGAGCAGCTACTAGGAGGAATTCAGAACAACTATTCCCCTTCATGTAGAGAGGGCAAGTAAATATTGTAGCCTTTTTCTTTCAAACATTAAACAGAAAATCACAAAACATGTTAAGAAGTGGCATATTTAAGGAATCTGACAGACAGCACTGGGAATTTATTCAGAAGTTTAATAATTCATGGCTCAAAGTTATGGAGTAAAGAAATTATCATTTATTTGATGATTCATACAGTAAAGGAGAATGGCTTCTATTTTAAAAATCTAAACAGCTACACTTTAGAAATTGCTATCAATTTTTGCAAAACAGAATGTTCAAAATCAGATAACCAAATCCTGGAAACTCCATTGCAGACAAGAGTAGAAAATGCACCTAAAGAATATTTGAAGGAGAAGTTGTAGACGTAAAGCTTTACTGACTTCAGTTGTAAACCTCAGGGAATAATACATTGCATAATTCACTGAGAAACCATAAGAACATAAGATCAGAGGAGATAGAAGCAGCATTAGGCCATTCATCCCTTCAGGTCTAGTCTATCAGTCTATCATGTCTGAATTATTACCCCTCTCAACCCTATTCTCCTGCCTTTTCCCTATGACCTTTGACATACTTATGAATCAAGAACCTATCAACCTCCGCTTTAAATATATCCAATAACTTAGCTTCCACAGCCGTCTGTGGCAATGAATTCTATAGATTTACCACCCTCTAGATAAAGAAATTCCTCTTCAGCTCTGTTTTAAAGGGATGTACCTCTATTCTGACACTGTACCTTCTGGTCCTGGACTCCCCCATTACAGGAAACATCCTCTCCACATTCACTCTATCTAGGCCTTTCTATGTTTCAATGAGATACACTCTCATTCTTCTAAACTCCAGTCAGTACATGTTCAGAGCCACTAAACACTCCTTATATATTAATCCTTCCATTCCCAGAAACATTCTTGTAAACCTCCTCTGGAACCTTTCCAACACCAACACATCTTTTACAAGACAAGGGACCCAGAACTGCTCAAATGTGGTCCAAGTGTGGTCTAAACAATGCCTTATAAAGAATAATATCCTCAGTATTTTATCTGCTTACATATTCTAGTTTTCTCAAAATGAATGCTAACATTGCATTTGTGTTCCTTACCAATGACTCAACTTGCAAATTAACATTTAAGGAATCCTGCTCAAGGACTCCCAAGTACCTCTGTATCTTTGCTTTCAGAATATTTTTCCCATTGATAAAATAGTATATGCCTGTATTTCTTCTAGCAAAGTGCATGGCCATACACTTCCCTACACTGTATTCCATCTGCCACTTCTTTGCTCATTCTCCCAATCCATCTCAGACCTTCTGCAGACTACCTCTTCCGCCACCTATCTTCGTATCATCCACAACGTCATCAATTCCGTTATCCAAATTATTAACATATAATCTGAAAAGAAAGGATCGTGTTGGTGAGGACAACACTTTACAGTACCAGCACCCCAGGTTCAATTCCTCCCACTGTTGGTAAGGAACGTACACGCTCCCCGTGACCACATGGGTTTTCTTCGGGTTCTCCGCTTTCTTCCCACAGTTCAAAGATGTATTATTTGGTAGTTTAATTAGTCATTGTATATTGTCCCCCATGATTAGGTTCAGGTTAAATCAGGGATTTCTGAGTGGCACAGCTCAAAGGGCTGGAAGAGCTTACTCCATGCTGTATCTCAATAAATAAATTAATAAATAAGAGAATGACCATACAATTCCCAACACTATATTCCATCTGCCCATTTTCCTAATCTGTCTAATTCATTCTGCAGACTCCCTGGTCCCTCAACACTACCTGCCCCTCCACCTACCTTCATATCATCCACAAACTTGGCCACAAAGCCAGCAAAATGCTGGAGAAACTCAGCATGCCAGGCAGCATCTATGGAAAAAAGTACAGCTGAAGTTTTGGGCCACCTAAATTCCTCCAGCATTTTGTGTGTGCAGCTCGGATTTCCAGCATCTGCAGATTTTCTCTTGTTCGCAAAGCCATCAATTCTGGCATGCAAATCACAGACATAAAACAGGGTAAAAAGCAATCCCAATACCGACCCTTGTGGAACACCGCTAGTCACTAACAGCCAACCAGAAAAGAACCCCTTTATTTCTGCTCTTTGCCTCCCGCTGGTCAGCCAAGCTTTTATCCAGGCTAGCATCTTTCCTGTAACTATGGATTCTTATCTTGGTAAGTGTGATTAAGTACAGCTCCAACACCATACGCAGTTTGCTGGTGACACCACTGTTGCGGGCTGTATCAAAGGGGCTGACGAATCAGCATACAGGAGAGAGATTGAAAATTTGGCTAAGTAGTACACTAACAACAACCTCTCACTCAATGTCAATAAGACCAAGGAACTGATTGTAGACTTCAGGAGCGGTAAACCAGATGTCCATGAGCCGATAATCATCGGAGGATTAGAGGTGGAGAGAGTTAGTAATTTTAAATTCCTGGGTGTCACTAACTCAGTGAACCTGTCTTAGACCCATCATATAAATATTATTGCAAAGGAAGCACAACAGCGCCTTTGCTTCCTCAGGTTCTGCGGAGTTTCGGCATGTCATCAGAAACCTTGGCAAACTTCTATAGACGTGTGGTGTAAAGTGTGCTGACTGGCTGCACTACGACCTGGTACGGGAACACCAATGCCTTTAAGCAAAAAACTCATACAGCAAGTAGTGGGTTTGGTCCAGAACATCACGGGTAAAACCCTCCCAACCATTGAGCATATCTACATGAAACATTACCATAGAAAAACAGCATCCATCAACAAAGATCCTTATCACCTAGGCCACGTTCTTTTCTCGCTGCTGCCATCAGGTAGACGGTATAGGTGCCTAAGGACTCGCACCACTGTTCAAGAACAGTAACTACCCTTCAACCATCAGGCTCCTGAACAAAAGCGAATACAATAGCTACACTAATTTCAGGCCTTTGTTATATTGTTAATTTATGTTTGTTATTTATTTATATCTGCATTTGCAGTTTGTTTACAGTTAACAGTTCCTGACGTTTGCAGTTTACAGTTACTGTTCTATAGATTTGCCAAGTGTGTCCGCAGAAAAAAAATCTCAGGGTTGTGTGAGGAGACATAAATTTTACTTTGAACTTTGTTAAAAACCTCATGTGCGGCACCTTGCCAAAAGGCTTCAGAAAATCCAAGTGAACAACATCCACTGACTCTCCTTTGCCTATCCTGCCTGTTACTTCCTCAAAGAACTTCAACAGATTGTCAGGGAAGATTTCCCCTTGAGGAGATCATGAGACTTCGGTCTATTTTATCAAGTGCCTCCAAATACCCTGAAACCTCATCCTTAATAATGGATTCCAATATCTTCCCAATCTCTGAAGTCAGGCTAACTGGCCTATAATTGCCTTTCTTCTGCCTCCCTCCCTTCTCAAAGAGTGGAGTGACATTTGTAATTATTCAGTCCTCTGGAACCTTTCTAGAATCTAGTGATTCTTAAAAGATCACTACTAATGCCTCCACAATCACTTCAGCAACCTTTCAGAACCCTGGAATGTAGTCCATCTGGTCTACAAACCTTCAAACCTTTCAGCTTGCCAAGCTCTTTCTCCTCAGTAATAGCAGCAACACTCACTCTGCCCCCTGACACTCTTGAAATTCTGGCACACTGTTGGGTTTTTCCACAGTGAAGAATGACACAAAATTATTATTAAGTTCTTCTGCCATTTCTTTGTCCCTCCATTACTATTTCTCCAGCATCATTTTTTAGCAGTCTGATATCCTCTCTCACCTCTCTTTTATTCTTTACATATATGTAAAAACTTTTTGTATCCTTTTATATTATTGGTTAGCTCACCTTCATATTTCATCTTTTCCCCCTTATGGCTTTTAATTGCTTTTTGTTGGTTTTTAAAGGCTTCCCAATCCACCTACTTACGACTATTTCTTTATATATTATACTGTATGCCCATTTGTTTTAACACCCCCCCCCCCTTTAGAATATTACTTTTGCTTATTTGGTGTGTGTCTATCCGAATTTCTCAGAAACTCCAGCTATTACTGTTCTGCCGTCATCAGTGTCAGTCCCGTCTTCCAATCAAGTTTGGCCAGCTCCTCTCTCGTGTCTCTCTAATTTCCTTTACTCTTCTGTAATACAGATACATGAGATTTTACCTTCTTCCTTTTAAACTGCAAAGTAAACTCTATCATATTATGATCACTGGCACCTGAGCATTCCTTTGCCTTAAACTGTCAAATTAAATTTGGTTCATTACACAACACCCAATCCAGTATTGACTTTTCCTTAGCGGGCTTAACCACAAGCTTCTCTAAAAAGCCATCATGTAGGCATTTTACAAATTCCCTCTCTTGAGATCCAGCACCAACCTTTTCCCAATATGTCTGCATATTGAAATCTCCCATCGCAATAGTAGCTTTGTTTTAACTACATGCCTTTTCTATCTCTCTTTACAATGTGTACTCAACATGCTGGCTACTGTTTGCTGGCTTGTATATACATCTCCCATCAGTGTCTTTTTACCTTTGCAGTTTCTTCACAATAATTCTACAGCTTCCGATCCTATGTCACCTCCTGTCAAGGATTTGATTGCATTTTTTAACCAACAAAGCCACTCTAGCTCCTCTGCCTACCTGCCTGTCTTTTCGATACAGTGTGTTCCTTGGATGCTAAGCTCCCAACTCTGATCTTCCAGCCATGACTCTGTGATGCCCACAATGTCATACCTGCCATATCTCTACTGCACTAAAAGATAATCTACCTTATTCCGTATACCACAAGCATTCATATATAATAACTTCAGTCCTGTTTTCATCTGCATTCTTGATTTTGACCTCATGTTACGCTTCAACTCATCCATCCCATTGACTGAAATATTTACCTATCGTCTGCCTGTCCTTCCTCACAGTCTCACTACACACTGCATTGATTTGTATACTAACTGCTCCATCCTCAGCCCTATTACTCTGCTTCCTACCCCCATCCCAAATTACTTTAAACCCTCCCCAAGAGCTCTAGTAAGCCTGCCCATAAGGGCAATGGTCCCTCTCAAATTCAGGTGTAATTTATCCTTTTTTTGTACAGGTCATTCCTTCCTCAAAAGAGATCCCAATGACCCAGGAATCTGAAACCCTGCCCTCTGCATCAATTCGTCTGCCAAATCATCCTATCCCCTCAGTGGTTGTAACACAGACAGCAATCTAGAGATTACTACCTTGATGTCCTGTTTTCTACCTAACTCCCTGTATTCTGTATCCTTTCTTCAAGACCTATATCATTGGTACCAATATGTACCACAACTTTCAGTTGTTCACCCTCCCCTTTAAAATACTGTGGACCTGATCCAAGACATCCCTGATCCTGGCACCTGGGAGGCAACATCCCATCCGCATGTTCTTTCACATCCACAGAATCGCCTGTCTGCTCCTCTAACTATGGAATTCCCTATCACTACTGTACTCCTCTTCTTCCCCATCCCTTCTGAGCCACAAAACCAGACTCAGTGCCAGAGACACGGTCACTGGAGCTTTTTCTGGTAGATCATTTCTCCCAGTGGTATCCAAAGTGGTATATTTATTATTGAAGGGAACTCCCACTTTGCATTGGCTGATTATTCCCTTTCCGTCTCCTGACAGTCACCCAGCTACCTGCCTCCTGCATCTTAGGGTTAACAACCTCCCTATAGCTCCGATTTATCAACCGCATCATTCTTCAGTATGATCGGAAGGTCAGTGAGCTGCAGCTCCAATTCTCTGAGAAGTTGCGGCTTGATTACCCCTTCTTGCCGAAGTCTGACCATTCTAACACTCTCCACTTGAACAATGGCCCCTCCTCTTACACCTTTCTTTTTTTTGTTGTCAAATGTGTAATAGATTGTTATGTTTGAAGCCCACTAGAACATCCATAAAGTGCCCAAACTCTCTTTAAACCTCGCGCTGCCTCAGCCAAACAAGAGGGTGCTTGCAATGATTGTAGCCCACTGAAACAAGGACAGTCCAGGCACAATATTAGTTTAGCTGATTGCTTCAGCTGAACAGGCTCTATCCCTGTCACATGATGTTTATACAATACCTTTTAATTAATTTTGAAAGAGTTACAGAAGGCACTTGGACAAGTAATAAATTATATGACATCATAGAGTCATATCCTTCAATTCAACCCTCCTATGCCATCTGAGCTCCTTATCTACACTATTCCTGTTTTCTACATTTTGTCCATATCCTCTATTTATTTTGTATGTATGTACAGTAGCTGTTTAAACACCTTTTAAATAATGTACCTCTGCACCTCTTCGGGCAGCTTGTTCAATGCTGACAGTGGTCATGTGGAAAAACTTGACCCTCAGATCCCCTTTAAACACTTTGCCTCTCTTTTTAAACCAATGTCCTCTGTTTGTAAACCCGCCTACACTTGGTAAAAGACTCTCTACCCAATCTATGCCCATTTTCCAGCTCTTAGCTTTATCCTTCCCCCTCCTGTCTTCTCCTATCACTTCGGATTTCCCCCCTCCCCCTCCCACTTTCATATCTCTTACTATCTTTTCTTTCAGTTAGTCCTGACGAAGGGTCTCAGCCCGAAATGTCAACTGTACTTCTTCCTATAGAGGCTGCCTAGCCCGCTGCGTTCCACCAGCATTTTGTGTGGGTTCCTTGAATTTCCAGCATCTGCAGATTTCCTCGTGTTTACGTTAGAAAATAATGTCCTAACTCTGATACCCAGTACCCCTTCCAATGAAGGCAAGCAAACATAGTGAATTTTTCACTACACTATCCATCTGTATCACCATTTTCAGGAATCTATGACCCTCTGTTCATGAATGCATTTAAGTTCCTACCATTTACTGTTTATGGCCTACCAATAGTAGATGAGCCAGAATGAACTCAAACTTGTCTAGATTAAGTTTGATGTGTCACAGCTCTCCCCAACTTTCCAGCTGATCTCCATCCCTCCGAGTCCTGAGGTCCTTTTTATCTCCAACTCCAGCAGCAAACCTCCACAGATAGTTTCATTGAATTTATTTGTAGATACGGCAAATGATAAAGGTCCCAACACCAAATTCTGCAGTACACTAGTGACGGACTTCCAGTTAGATAAACAACCCTCCACCATTACCCTTAGCCTCCTATAAACAAGACAATTAGCAACTCAGTTTGCAAGAATATCTTGAATCTAATGTACCCTAACTTTCTGGAGTAGACTATTGCACAGGACTTCATCAAAGGTCCAGCTAAAGTCCACATATACCATAGCTACCACTTGCCTTCTGGATTGAGTTGAGCAATCTATCCATGACAGCTTATATACTGAACAGCAATTCTTGAAGAGAGGAGCTGCAGTTAGCATAATACAGATTTTGCTTGTCACAGAGGTCCAATCTGAATAGACACCATATCTGATATGCATAAGTGCTTACTTTATCTTTTGGCAATTTTGCAAATTAGACAATGGGCTTAGCACCCTGGCTAAATTTGCAAGATATATGATGGATGGCTGATTTAAGGAAAACAGTTTCAAGCCCAGCAAATGTTAACATTACTTCCTCCATAGGGCACTTAAGAGAAATTTTCCTCTTTTGTCACCAACATACAGTAAATGCAAAAACCTAAATGTAAGCACAAGAGTTAACACCAAAGGGAGAGAAAGTGGAAAAGAAACAGTGAATCATGAAATGGCTACTAAACTTAGAGATGAAGCTTACTTAGAATCAGTCAGTTGGGACTCTGTAGTTTAATGTGATATCTGGATGAATGAAGTTCTGAAAACGTATCAATACCTGGGGATGAAAATCAAAAGAACTGCAAATTCTACGAACCTGAAACATTAACAGAAAATCTGTAAAAGCCTAACAGGTAAGGCAGCATCTGTAGAAACAGAATCACTCAATGCGCAGCAGCAGGAGTCAGTTGCCACAGGATAGAGGGGTATGTTTCTGAGTCAGTTTCTGATTGGTGAGTTACGGTAAACATCTAGATTATTGTGTTGTTGTTGGGGCCTAAGGACTTTTTTTTTCATTATTTTATTGGTTTGCTTAAAGACATGGGATACATGGGATTTGCAGTTTTTCTAGCATCCTTAGTAGACCATTGCCTGCACAGAATTCAAGCTAGTGGTTGTACTAAAAAAAAACTGTGCATCTTTTTGAACTTGTTAAGTAATGACACAAGAACAAACACTGAAGTAATCTTATCACTAAACACAAGCATTTAAAACAACTGAAATTATGAAAGAGAAACAGGCAGAAAAAGGACGGATGTAGAATCCTCAGTTGAAGCAAATAACTGTAATCCTGTTTTTCCTGTCAGCTGCTCTGTTGCTTTATAAGCTGCTTGCATCAGAGGACCTGTGAGAAAGCAGGATACACAAGCTCCTCTCAAATGACCTATAAAATGTGCGGTGCAGCAAGGTTGTAATAATGCTTTTTTCATGAATGTGAGAGATATAAACCTCAACTGGCACAGGTGTAACTCAGTTCCCAAGGGCTTTTCGGATGAGTGAGTTGGCATCCAGAATTCTTTGCCTTAACAGTTAAGCTCTGGGGATGAATGGGTTGAGCAATCTTAATATAGACTCTGAAGTATTTGTGGAATATTCTGTGGGAGTAACTGTTGACAAACAGGTTATTTAAAGAAACACGGTATAATTGTTGACTTGGTTTAATTTTCACCATGAAACTGCCCTCTGTGACTTGATAATGAGGATGCCTAGAATGGAACTGAGGCATAGAGCGGAAACATCGATCTCAGATGTAAGCTAAATCAGCTGTTTGGTTACCCAGTATAGTAGCGGCACTACTAATCTCAGTGCCCCAAATAAGGTTAGAAATACTTGCACCTCTAACTACAATCTAATCAGCACGAAGAGGGGAGAAGACCAGTATCGAAAGATTTGCTGCTGTGCAGTTCCAATGACCCAGATTCAATCCTGATTTTGTGTTTTGTGTGTGTGTGTGTGTGTGTGTGTGTGTGTGTGTGTGTGTGTGTGTGTGTGTGTGTGTGTGTGTGTGTGTGTGTGTGTGTGTGTGTGTGTGTGTGTGTGTGTGTGTGTGTGTGTGTGTAAAGTTTGAATTCTCCCCCTGTGACTGTAAGAGTTTCATTTCAATACTCAGGTTTTCTCCCATTTCCCAAAGATGTGCAGGTTTGTTGGATAATTGCCCATAATATGGGGGGAGCTCATGAACTCAGTTAGTACCTGGTTCTGTTCTGTGTGAGCATGTGATTAGAAAGCAACTTACTTCCACTGTTGACCATTAAAAATATAACTCATGGATGGCCATTTGGCTGATTTAGTATGATATGGTACCATTTGCTTCTTAATTCCCTGTTGCTTAGCCCTAGAATCTGCTCAATCCGCAGTGACTCGCAGAAGGATTGCTGCTCAGCTTCCAAACAAGAATCCCTCAGAACCATGTCTTATAAGAGTTAATGGTTTTCTTTGCTGGAGATTCAAGAAAGCTCCAGATGCTAGAAAACTGAAAATGCAACTGAAAATGCTAGAAAGCAGCATCAGTGGGATCAGAAACTGAGTAAATGCTTCAGGTCCAGGAGTCTTTGTCAGATCTGGAAAAATGAGAATTAATTTTAAATTTAGGTTGCAGACAAGGCAGGGGAGGGTGGAAGGGACAAAGTGAGATCTCTGATTGGGTGAGGTCTGGGTTTCCTGGGTGATCCCAATGCTGGGCTTATTGGGATTTTAAGATTCATTATCAAGCAAATTCAGTAATTATAGGTAATTTTCTTTGTCTATTTAATTTAGAACTGGTCAGTTCTGCTGTGACATTATCCATCTGTAATATTATTTCCTTCTCCACAAATGCAACATGATCTACTGGATATTTCCTGCATTTGCCGTTTGAGTTCAGGTTCAGAAACAGCACTTACCTGCATTTCGCAGCTTTTATAAAAACATTTGTTTGTTTCCTCTCCATATATAACTGCCTGATCAATCTATTAAACAGAGGCATCTGTAAACATTGGAATCATCTCAACAATCCTGACTTAACCAAACTGGAGGTATCCACTATTTGAGATATTCTCTAGCCCTTCTCCACCCTCATACAACTTAAAACTAACCTGTTTTCACTCCTTCCTGGTTCCAGTGAAGGATCTTCAGCTGAAACATTAACTCTATTCCCCTTTTCACAGATGTAGATTGACGTAATGATTACTTCCAGAATTTTCTGTATCTTTTTCAACTTTCTTGAGTAGTCCTCATTCCTTCCTCCATGTGGACATTAATTCCATAACATAGCAGTCGCTAAGATATGACTCTCCACTTCTGAAATCCACATACATTGGCTTCTGCAGGGCTAGGTTTCAGAAATGGTGCAGAATGAACAATGATTGCCGCTGTGCAGTTAATGCTGGTTACTAAGGATGCCCCAACATTTGGCATGTGTTTGCTTCCCAGCAATGGTGCAATCTATCCAAGACATTCAGGAGAGTAGGGAAGTGAACCTGTGTGCCAGGTCATGTTGAATACAACAAATATTTCTTCATCCCGTTACCAGTTCGGAACAGCTTATAACAAATGGAAATGCTACACTATGCCACAAGTTTTCAAGTGTGCTCCTCCAGCTTGAGTAGTGCAACAGTGGGGTTCCTGTGGTCGCCTTAAAGACCATAAAACCATGAGACATAGAAACTGAATTAGGCCATTCGGCCCATTGAGTCTGCTACATCATGGCTGATTTATTATCCTTCTCAATTCTATTCTCCTGTCATCTCCCCATAGCCTTGATGCCTTTACTAGTCAAGAAACTATCAACCTCTGTTTTAAATATACCCAATGATTTGGCCTCCACAGCCATCCACCGCAATGAATTCCACAGATTCACCACCCTCTGGCTGAAGAAATTCCTCTTCATCTCTATTCTAAAGGGATGTCCTTCTATTCTGAGGCTGTCCCTTCTGGTCTTAACCTCTCCCCTCTACAGGAAACATCCTCCCCACGCCCATTCTTTCTGGGCCATTCAACAGGTTTCAATGAGAAAACTTCCCCCTCATTCTTTTAAACTTCAGCAAATACTGGCCCAGAGCCATCAAATGCATCTATACATTAACCCTTTCATTCTTAGGATCATTCTCATGAACCTCCTCTGTATCCTCTCCAATGTCATCATATCCTTTCTTAGATAAGGGGCCTAAAACTTCTCATGGTATTCCAAGTGTGGTCTGACCAATACCTTAGAAAGCCTCAGCATTACATCCTTACTTTTGTATTTTGGTACTCTTAAAATGAATGTTAATAAGTTGATGAATTTGTATAATGGAAACCATCTGCCAAATGCACCATGCTAATAATTGCCATCTTGAAAATCTATAAAATTTTAATTCAGAAACTCAGCTTTAGGAGCTTCAGGAACAAAACCATATTGGATCAATTCTATTCTCCTGCCATCTCCCCATAGCCTTGATGCCTTTACTAGTCAAGAAACTATCAAACTCTGTTTTAAATATACCCAATGATTTGGCCTCCACAGCCATCCACCGCAATGAATTCCACAGATTCACCACCCTCTGGCTGAAGAAATTCCTCTTCATCTCTATTCTAAAGGGATGTCCTTCTATTCTGAGGCTGTCCCTTCTGGTCTTAAGCTGTATAATGATGTTACCTTAATGTCATGGTGTACACAATGTGATTATTTGATCCTGACTCTGACCATGCCAACAAATTATCATTATGTTCACATTCAGGAGCAGGCTTGTAGCACTCCCCAAGTATGCATTCTGTGTAGACACAAGTCAGTAGTCAATACAATCTCTTAAACATATTTTTCTCATTGGATTGTTTCACTGCCCCTCTTTATTTCAGAAAAAGTTACAGCAACGGTGCCTAAGCATCCATTTTGCATGATTATACACAGCTGTTTAATCCTATGTGACTATGGTTTTAGATCTGTCTGATCTACCCAACCAATTGTTGCATTTATTTTAGACTCCAGAGCAGCATGGTATAAGAAATAAAATATACAAGTATGTCTACATTTTTCATAGTTCCAGTAAAACGATACAGTAAATTAATTGAACAGTTTCATTGTCTGAAAAAATGCCACCAGTGGGAACTCAGTGGATCATTTAATGATTTAATATGGCCTATCTTATAAATGTTCATAGATATTGGAACATATCCATGTTTACACTAAGGGGTGCCAACATACTAAAGTAGATATTTGAGTCCTGGCCTAGCACAGGCTCGATGCCCCAATTGGTCTGATTTGTACTGTAGCCATACCATAATTCCATGAATTTACATTTAAACTGAATATTTCTCTGAGATCCCAACTAGGTGATTTGTTTGCCATTTCCCAGGTCTGTCCAATGGCACAGTGGGTGAACACAGAGCTGTCTGTAAAACAAGTTCATAAAGAAAAATACAATTCCAGTTTGGCCTGGGAGAGCAGCTTTCTTTTAGTAAACAGCAGCAGAAATACAACTATTTATTGGTAGCTTCCTGGTCTTGGGGGCAGCAAAAATCAACAGGAGTTCCCACCTCCAGTGATCAGCCTAATTTGTGTTTCAATCATTCTAGTAAGGCCCGGTTTACAGCCTACCTGCAATTTCCCTTCAAAGTTGTTGTCAATATAGTGACCATGATGAAAAGAAGATTATATGGTGAACTTAGAATTGAAAACGTACATGTTTATAATCATGTAAGATTAGGGTCATATGTTATGCATAATGAAGCTGTCAATGTTTGTATTCCCCATGTTAGAAGGCTGACAGAAAACTTGACAGAAATAGGTCAACATCTGTAATAGTGGAATAGAAAACTGAGTAGAAAATGCAAAATTTGCACCAACTAACCAAAGTCCCAAAAATATTGCTGGTAGTGATTCCATAATCATCCTTATATGAACAGTGAAGTGCTATCCTATACAATGCTCAACATAGAAACCGCATTAAAACTCTTACAAGTGATTGTATTATCTCCTGTCTGTATCCAGTTTATATCCAAAGTTTTGCATCATGAATATTTTATCCCTTACTTCTTAGTAAAACATTCATCATTATCACCAGCCAAATTGTCAGATTGTTCCATCATTTTGTAATATTGCGGGATATTTTCACAGTCATTATTTAAAACAGTTTATAGTTTATTAATAGTGAAGGATAAAATCAAAGCTCCAATTGGGAAATGATGTTAGGCCATGATTCACAGACACATTGATTGAAAATGCTTTTACTCACTGCATTAGCCTGTTTAACATAATGTAATGAAAACCACAATTACAGAACATTAATCTCGCCTTTTAAACTATTATGTGCATTTTTGCTTCTTTCTTTCATGTAGTATTTTAATATTACTCATTTGAAATTGTATTTCCATATGCATATAATTTTGGAACTATTTAACTTACACAGACATGAATGTATCAGTTGGATAGCTTGCCTACAAAATCTAGGATCTTCAGGTAATTTCTAAGTACTTAATGCAGTTTTCTACGAAGTTCCAATGGCCAGCTCTCACTCTTCATTTATGTCCCAATTCATTTGATGGGAATTTATTCACCATGAATTCCCTCAACGGGACAACAGGAGGCTTGAGATTTTAGGCAGCACATGTGTACAGTGCGTAGAGCTACAGCCTCACAATGCCAAAGAACTTGGTTCAGTCCTAACCATGGACATTCAGCTGTCATCTGTGGTTCCAAGTACTGTAGCTGTTTGCAAGCAATAGTGGCCACTCCCCAGTACCCCACTTCGACAGCCTGGTTAAATCAGGTGAGGGTAGCCGGTGACCTCATAACCTGGTGAGGTAAGCACATGCCTATCTCAGCATGCAAAGTCAGCTCTGAGAGACAAGGTGGATGACGTCTACAATGAGATTCAATGGCCAGGAAGGCGGTACTGTACCAGAACGCTCCTGGAGAGAGAGGGGCATGACAAGGCACAGAAGACGTCATGGTCTTCTACTGCGACCAAGAAAGACCCCAGTACGTGATGCTTGTTCACACCACTGGACCTGCACTTCCGAGATCGAGAGACTGGATCTGTCCCAGAGCAGCGGCTTTTCCACTTTAAAGAACTCTGCCTCGCTGTTTTCCTGTCATCGCCGTTACTACGGACAACCGCCACAGACCACTCTGTATTGCCTTTAGTGGTTGGGTGACTGTTAGAATATTGTGGGGGATGGATTTGATTTGGACAATTAGGCACAGAATGGTACAAAATTCACTTCATATCAGGATTACAGATTTCTAGAGTAAACCAGAATATTTAATATACATCCCATGTCGACCTCTTCGGACACCTCAGAGCTCAAATGGAATTCAACCCAGAATCCAGATTGGATCCAGGACCCTAGTTAGGAAGTCAGGGAAATATCCACATGCAAACTATTAAATTTTTAATGATTTTTATGAACTGGGTTCTTCCTTAAACCTGCACTTTGTTCATTCAAAGTGATTTCAGTAAACCTGAGCTTTATACAACTTCAATCTTCGCACAGTCAGATGGACTGAGCCAGTAGACTGCCTTTCCCAAAAGGATTGTTCCTGTTCTACATAGTAATAGGAAAAGAATAGGAACAGCAGCGTTGAGAATGAGGCTTTTGTCTTCTGGCATTGTGAACAACACTGCAACCCCTGTTGGTGACCCAGTATTTGTTGCTTACTGTATTTCATATCGGTTTTTACATGCCAGAGAAGGGCAAGCATGCTCCAATAAGAAATGTCATTGGGATTTTCGTTGAAAAGAGCTACAATAAGCTGTTGTGAATCGTGGTATAATTTTTGAGTACCGGTAATTGAGATGTTGGGTGTTTAAACAAGGAAGCAAGTTTTCATCTTTTTTGTTGGTATAGAGTGTAAGGATATTATGTAGGATGGAACTTAATCCTATATCTGAGCTACAATCTTAGTCTATAACTGGGTATTACAGGCCAACATCTTAAAGGAAACCTCAACTAGATTTTTTGCCCCAATCATTTTTTTATGGAAAATATGCATTTGATATTGGGAAGTAAAAGCAGTAAAAGAAGCCTAACTTGTAGATAAATCTTTTTACTTGGGTCTCCTATAAGGAAGGGAATTTGAGTGAGCCTGGCAACTTATCACTTTCAGTCTAGAGAGACTGTACCTTGAGAAAGAAAAGAAATACAATTTCAAGTACCATTAGTAAAAAATCAGCAGAACTGATTTAATTATAACATCCATCTATTAGTGCTCTACAGATGACATTTTATATTGGATTTCCCCAGTGACTGACATCAGGTGCACTATAATTTTCAGTGATTGTTGTATATCTTCCTCCCCTCATTTTCTGTTCATAAATTTGTAACAACACAATTCTTTTTCCCCAAACAGAAGTAAAAGGAGTAGATATGTGAACCTAACTAAGCTGCATTCCTGTACAGTCATTTCCAGTGAAAATTTCTCCCTTGCCATTTAAGGAAATAAGATCAATACAGACGTGCATGCAAATACTATATGTGTATGTTTTTTTAAAATTCTCACTCTCCCACCATTACTCTCAATAGCTACCCCTCATTTCCTCCATCTACCCATAATAAATAGAATGTTGTGTTATTTCAACTCCTCCTGAAGTATTTTAATGCAAACAAATACAGCCTATTTTCAAGATAATGAATGGCATTTAATGATGTTGCTGAATATGACCTCCTTCCTGAATAATCACATTCTAGTGACACATTATTTTGTTGTAAACATTACAAATTTATTAGTAAGAGCAACTTATTAATAAAAATGTAACTGTTATTCCAAATCTTATTGCAATATTGAAACAACCTCTTCTTTATTAGTGTGGTAACTTTAACACTATTATTGGTATCATTTGAAAACAATCCATTGAGAGGCATTTCCTACTGTGATCTTGCCATTGTATTGCAGGATCACGGACATTCTTCGGTTAATCTGGTGATAGAGATACAAGGTCCTATATTGTATATTCACCACACTATTACACCATCAGCTGGTAACACTGGCACAGTACAATCTATCATTAGAAAAACCCTCTTTGTTTGAAAAGACCTTATCCTGTAATGTAACAGAAGTCATATAACACAATGTTATATAAAGAAGTAACCAACTTTCCTTTTTATTTGTATGTGTTCTACATTAGTTCACCCAGTGCTGATTCCTTAGGCCTTTTAACTCTAGCTGACTGCCGCATTGTCTTCCTGGTCCAGGATGTATTGAACCCAATCTCACAAGACCATCACTAGGTGCCTGAACATGAGGTATTCCATGGCTGGTACCTGCAGCCTGCTTCATGTCCCCTCGTGTGAGCATTCTAAGGCTGTGAAACTGCCCTCTGTTTCCAGTCCTGTAGAGCCATTTTTGAGGATGCTATGCAGAGGCTCCTGATTTTCCTCATTTTCATCACTTTCTTGAGCTCTGATGGCCAATAATTCTGCTGCCCCTTCACCCACCAATGTCACCCCAACTGCCACACTCGGTGGGTGCTTGGTAGGATTATGGTCATAGGAAAACAGTTTGAGTCTTGAAAGGTGCTCCATATTGGGAAACTCTGTAATTTTATTCTTGTCCATGTCAAGGATTTCAAGAAATTCCATTTTCAGTAATACCTTTGGGAAGTCCTCAAATCTGTTGCCGTATATCCAAAATCCACGTAGGTTAATGAATTTAACCAGATCCTCTGGTAAAGTCTTCATTTTGTTGTCCCCCATCTGCAGTGATTTCAGGCTGGGCATGTTAATTAACTGTTTGGGAAATTTTCTGAAATAGTTGCTTTCTATCCATAGACACCTGAGGTTTTCTAGATTCCTAAACTCTGGAGGAATTGTCATTAATCTATTGCTACCAAGGTAGAGTCGTGTTAGGTTCTGCATATTGCATACAACTTTAGGCACATCTTCGAATTTGTTAAAATCCAATGCTAGGATCTTTAAGTTGACCAACTGTTGAAACTCATCAGGAAGCTCTCTAAGCTTATTGTTGCTGATGTACAACTTCTCCACATATGTAAAGGAGCATATTGGAACTGGGAGTCTCTTTATCTTTTTGTGGCAAGCATCCAGCATCCTGTCAGCCATTATTTCATTCATGTCATTCGAAACGCAACTCAGTTCATCATCAGAGTTGCAAGATAAAACAGAAGCGACCTTCTGAAACGCACTCCCCATTTTCATTCTTGGAGGTCACCCCTCCCTACACAAGATAAAAAGAATCAGAATGGAAAATTTATAACATTATCAAAAGCCATAACCCACCACAAGAGATACAAAGTAATTGTTGGGTGGAGATTTTTAGATAATATGAACCGCACAATCAGAAAATCAGATCATGGTAAACCAAAACCTCCTTTGGTTAATTTTAGTCCATAATGGCCCAAAATTCCCTCACGATAGCATCCAGTTAATTATGCAGTTCAAAGAGTTCATGAATTGATCGGTGTTATTGAGGAACTTCTTAACATCATCCTTGCAATTTCTTTTGTTAGTTTAAACTTGAACTTTGAATGGTGTCCCAATGTTATAATTTAGTTTAAAATATTTTTTGCAATATAAGCTTTTTATTCTGTATTTTAAACATTATTTATTTATGCTATGTTATCTATGTTATATATTACACAAAGGTCAACCCTCAGGATATTCCATTAAGGCTGAAAATACTTTTACATAGTTTCATAATAATTGCTATCTTCAACAGTAGTGATTAATTCTCTTCTCAAGACTTCCTCCAGCTATTCAATATTTTTGTGTCCCTAATTAAAAAAAATTAAACGCTGATGACGAACTTAGCTAAATGTGCAATTTGATTGGAGCACTTACTGTACAATTTAATCATAACCTGACTTGTCAGCTACTGATTTTGCTGTGTTATACAGTGCATCATAAACTACATGTGTTGCTTATTTTTTTTGGTATCTGCAAAGCCTTAAAATTGTTCACATTAACTTGTACAAAGAAATATTATTTCAATCAATTTAATAATTTTTGAACTCCCACTTCCATTAACATTTTTTGTATCATCTGTAATCTTAGTAAGTCATTTCTGAATGCAAGATTTTCTGTGCTATTTTGAAGGAGTAATTGTATTAATACTGATCTGCCAACACACCATTCATGTGTCTCCTCCAACTTATACCAGTTAATACAGATCTTAACAAAATTCCTTATTCATTACAGATTTACTTTGAGTCCTCAAAATTTTCAACCTAATTATCTTGTAGTACTACTTTTATCATGCACCTTACAGAAGATTAGCTCTAACTTGAAAGGTGACATGCTCAGGATCATCCACTGAATATACATTATTACTTTCTGTTATTGTTTACCACTTTATCATTGTAATTGAAAATGTCTTGTTGATAATTTATTCTACTTTTCCACACTGGCCTGAGGGAAAACTGGTGGACCTTTACTTAGCCTATTGGAACTTGTGGAGTTGTTTGATTTGTACTAACCTATCTAATGCAAATGTGCCTTGTAATGATTCTTACTATCTTGGAGTCCCTGCTACATTCCTTTGATACTTAATAATTTAAAACTGACCAAAAGTATACAAGATTAACAAATTTAAAGCACAAATAATGAGCAGCAGAAATGGAATTCCAGAGATCTTGTGCATTAGTTAAAAAAAAATTGCAGCACAAGTTGAGCACAACTCCAAAACTGGCTACGTCCCAAGATCAAATTAATCAATATTATGGCTTTTTGCTAAGTGAACTCCTTTGTAGTCTTTGGATAGGGTTCTGAAAATTGGCATTTAAAAAAATCATTAAATATTTTTATTTGAAACTACCAGGTAATTTATGACAATAGAAACATTGCAGCTAATAAATAGTTGTGAATTTTAATTTAAACTAGAGTCACTTATAGATAATAGACTGAACAATCTGATTAAGAATGTGTTTTTCTTAATAAATGCATTTTCTGCTGTATTAGTAAAACTGAACCATGTTTCTTCTCCACATACTCCACATACTGCTGGGAGTGGTTGTGAGAATAAAATTATATGCTATATTTAAAATAAAAACAGTAAGTTCTGGAACATGATCCATGATCTATAGATATGGTGATACGCAAAGTGGATAGGATACGTGTGTGGTAATAAAGAACACTTTAATTTTTCCAGCTTGTGGTGGTTGATGTAGTTATATGTGAATTTTCAGCATCATAAGAATTTAAGCATTTTGAAGATATTTTTGGCATTAACTTCGATGCTTAAGGGGTCACCAGTGAGAAGAGAGCAGAAGACCATGGGAATCTCATACAGCTTAAACAAAAGCAAACTGTACTGGTATGACTGCTTGCATATACAGTACGACAACATCTTTTATGATTCCCAAGTTTAATAAGCCAGTAACTAACACCAAGCCAAAGGAAATACTAGACGACATTCCAAAAAACTTGATTAAAGTGACATAGAAGTGGACACTGAAGGGAGATGGCAAGGAATTTTGAAAAACAGTTGAAATATAGCCACCAACGATGATGCAGAGGTTCATAGTTAAGGAACTTTTTTTTTTAGTATTTTTCTGGTTAGTGAAATAGAATAGGGTGATGCCATGGGTCAATTTGAACCAAAACAAAAATTTTTAAAAAAAATTTTAAACTCCAAATGGAGACCAAAATTTTAATCATTTGCTGCTTCATTGAATATTCCAAAATGAAGCAATGTAAAATGGTAATCGATTACCTCCACAACAATTCTAGTCTCTGTTGTGCCAATTTACTCTGCACTAGCTAACAATGCCGGATGTGTGTTGTGTACAAATGAAATAATAAACACTATTACTGAGACTGTAATGGCAGAAAATGCAATATACACTTCCACAATATCATTACCAGCACATTTAAAAAGCTCCATCTTTATTGGGGAGGGCACTTCCAGTAGTTGGAGGAAATGACATTGAACAGTCACATGGCCACAGGAGCAGGGTAAGAGAGGGAGATGGAGGTTGTTTAGTAAAAAGAAACCCGTCCACATTTTAAATTCTCTCAGTGAATACTGCCCCAAAAATGAGGCTGTGATTAGCCTGACTTTTGGTTTGGTCATGTAGCATAGTTACAGTTAAGCTTCTCATCATAGTTTAAAAAAATGTGCCTCATTAAAACGTACACTTTTGCAGCAAAGTGATATCTTATGATTTACTCCATCTTTGTGTCCTCTAAAGGGAGGAGCAAGAAAGTGTCTAAGTAGAGATAGCTCTGTGCTCCAAAGCTAAAGATTGCAGGAACTGGATAAAATTAGCCATGCTAGATTTGAAGATAAGAAAATTGCAAAAAAAATTGTGAATAAATGCTGTAATTAGGCCAAGGCTGCTGTGAATGAATTACATTTTCTTAAATTCTAAGTTGGATCAAGATGAAAAATCAAAGAAACACTTTGTTGACCCTAAATGTGCTTTGTGATATAAACATGAAAATCAATTGCTCCACCAAAATGACTATGAAATGGAAATGTCATAGTAATTCCAGGAGAGATGATTTTTTCAAGGTGGTGCTAGGCCTAGTTTCAAACAGGAATTCAGAAGGGTCTTGTTTCTCCCCTACTCTAATATTACATACAATAAAAGAATACAATAAGATATTTTACTTCGAGGGCATCAATTAAGGTGACTCAAAGCAGTGCAGCTCAATGGAAATAATCAAATATTCCCATTTCAGCCTGCTACCCTTGAGAACCACAACTGCATCTAAGCTCTGCACAGTCAATAGCAATGTTTTAATGCAATTAAACAATCTTATTGCTGCTTAAAACCAATGGAAATAGATCAGACTGTAACCACCTGACTACCCCTTAAGATGGTGGTGGAAACAAGGTTATCGCAGTGGGCTAAAGGTGCATCTAAAAATACGAGGTTTTTGACTGCCAATACCAACTATCTTGCTGGAAACAGTCTCTGGTAAATAAAATTGAAGATCTCAGAGTTAGGGTACTGCATCAGTGGGACATTAGGACCGCTTGCGTCTTTTGTTTTACGGAACCCTGGTTAACTCCTTCCATTCTGGATTCAGCGATTCAGGTTGACAGGTTCGGAATACACTGCCATGATAGGACTGCTGAATCTTTTACAGCCAAAGGCAGTGGGGGGGCGGGGGTTGCTTCATGGTCGATTCCTTATGGTGTAAAAATGTGGCAGTGCTGTCACACTCCTATTCACCAGATCTGGGACACCTCGCGCTTAAGTGCCAGTGAAATCACCTGTCATGGGAGATTTCAGCAATCCTTTTGATAGCGGTGTACATCCCACCACAGGCCAATGTCAAGCCGGCTACAGACAAACTGCACGTTGTAATCAACAGGCATGAAACAGCACATCCTGGGGATTTTAACCAGGCCAGCTTGAAAAAGTCACTAATTAATTATTATCAGCAAATCACTTGTAGTACCAGAGGAAACAACACACTGGACCATAGTTACACCACATTAAGAGCGCTTACTGTGCTATTCCACGCCCACACTTTGGATGAACTTCTACTCCCCGAGTATAGGCAGAGATTGAATGAACCAGAACCAGAATCAGGATTCTGATTCTGCTTAACTTTCCTTGTGTTTGATAACAGGCCTGTGCTGTCATGTGCTTTTGTAAAATTCTGTGGCTGTAGCTGGATATATCTTTTGTTCTTCATGTAATCTAGAAGTTCATAAGACACATACTTCACCCCATTTAATGGTTACTTAATTTTATGTGACTTCTAATTTAATGATATTGTATACTTCACCTCAATAACAATGATCCTTACTCCTGTTTTATGCTTGGCCACACTGTTGCTAAAGAAAAGCTAATTAACAAAAGAAATTGGATCCAGTTTCATTGTTTACAGTGAAGCCTGCGATGTAGGTGGAAAACAATGAGCATAGCAGTGATCTATGTTCTAAGTGCTCTACCATAATGTAAAGTCAAGCCAATAAAACCTTCTCCATGATTAACCGAATATCTCTTGGACTTTGACCCATGATTGACAACTTTTTTGGATAGATGAAATGATGTACCAGTTTTTTACCATATCTGATATCTATGGCTAGTTAGATCTCTTGAACTGAATAAATCACTATCGCAATAAGCCCAGAAATCGGGGTTGCAGGGTCAAGGTTTCTCAACCGACGTTTCCTGCGAGTATCCCTTAAAAATCAGCACATGGTGTCAGTATTGGCCCAGTCATGGCACAGTTAGTTCTGAGTCAGTTGATGAAATCAAATTTCACATCAGAAACTTAAGTGTATTGATATAGGTTGAAACTCCAGTCCAACACTGTAGCTATTCTTTAGATGAAACACAAAACTAAGATGCTACTCATTGGAAGTCAAATATCCAATTGCACTAATTGGAGAGGCATGTGCCATCTTCCTGGCCGTGTTCCATTCTTTGATGAATATCACTGCAATAGGAATTCTTTTCATTTCTTATTGTGGGATCTATCTATCCCCTTTGCAATATCTTGAAGTTATGAAAGACATATATAAATGGAATTATTTCCTTCATTTTATATCTATAGTGTTTAATTATATGTTCAAAAACACTTCAAGGATGCCTTGTATACAATGAACAAATGAAATACAGTTGCTTGTCTAAAATCAGAAGAAAAGTCAATGTTCTGCATTTTTATCGTGCTGTTCATATTCCTTCTGAGATGCCTGAAGACCTTTGTAGTCAATATTCCTGAGGTGTAGCCTCATCTACCAATCTTCATTCAGGATGCTTTCAAAAAGAGAGTGTGATGATAACCAAATAGTTCAGGTTAAAACAAGCAACTTGATAAGCACCCCATCCACCACACCATTCTTTCCACCACCAGTATTCTGTGGCTGCAATTTTTACCATTTACAAAACGCACTATCGCTACACCTCTGAAACCTACAACCTCTAACTTTAAGAACAATGAGGTTAATGGGTGCATGGGAACACGAGCACCTATAGTTTTCCTTCCAAGATATACACCAAATGAGATGTAAATTCTCAGGGTCTAGATGTCACAGGGTCTAAATCCTGTAACAGCCTACCCTGCAATGTTATGGGAGTACACTCACCGGAATATCTGCAGCAGTTCATAATCTGGTTCACCAGTAAGTTCTTAAGGTTGATTAGTGATGGGTAAAGTATGCTAGTCTAGACATTGATAACTACATACTAAAAATTTTATAAATAAAAGTAATTATTTTTGTAATGACCATTAAGTGATAAACATTGGACAGAAAATTGATGGTTTTTCTAAAGTCTGAGAAAAGGTTGTTTTACATTTATATGGAGTCATTCATGTACTTTTTGGGATCTCTCAGTCAAAGATTCCAAAACATGCCTTTGTTTTATTTAATACAATGTTATGCCAAGGGATTGCTGAAGCCCACTAGAGTGGATGGATAGGTCTTGGTTTAATCAAAAATAAGCCACCCCTGATCTAATGAACTGGTGTATAAGCAGCTCAAGTCTCCAGAGTGGGAATTTTGAACACAACCTTCTGACTCAAAGCCTCAACTTCCTAATCATTTATGTTTCAGTTCAATACTGGTTGAATACTCCCTTTTGCACAAGAGAATAAACTTAAGGATGATCTTCATTTTTATCAGATGTACAAGACGACTCAGAGGGTCATGTCTTTAAAAACATTTGCTCAAAGTATATGAGAACCAGAATCACTAAGTATTTTTAAAGCAGAGTTAGATTGAATCCAAATCAGTAATGGAAATGATGGTTATTGGGATAAGTGGGAATGCAGTTAACATAACAGTCAGATCACTTGTGTTGTTATTAAATGGTGGAACAGGTTCAAAGGAACTAATTGTAAATTGAAACATTTTATAATCAGGGATGAATGCACTAAAAATTGTTTAATCATACCAGGTTCTATTCTTTCCAAGAGTTTCTGTTGCTTGAAAAGCAAGAATGCAATCTTACAGAGCCAGTTCATACTTCAGTATATTTCATTATCAATAAACTGAGACTAAAATGAAGCAAATGTTATTTGATTACTTTTTGTATGAAGGACAAAGCCACAATGAACAACGTGGTATACAGTTGTATATTTTATGATATCAGATGAAGAAAGAACGTGGATTAGGAAAATGGTTTGTTCTTTCCTCATCTAAGGAAGGCCATAAGATCTATGATTTATTTTCTCTTCAGAAAGTGTAAGGAAGGTAATGAAAAAGGCTTTACGTGCATTGCTTCAGAGATCTTGACCTTAATTTATATATTTTACTTAATATACATATTGATTGGACTGATCAATTGTTTTACACTCCCAAGCAAACTTGCTCTGATGTGCCAACAATAAATCTGAATATGATTTATTGAAGTAAAAAGCCTTCCTCCTTGACTTTATATGTTGTCCAGATAAATCTTTATTCTTCCAGTTTATGGTGGACTTTGTAAAAGTGAGATAGCCCACAACACTCAAAAGGTAATAAAAAAGAAAGGATAGCTTCATTCTTCTGACAAGTGTTAGCTTTGCCTTAATGGTGGCCTGTTTATCTCTGAGTCAGATAGCTGTGGCATTAAACCCACTCCTGGAGATTTAACATGTACTTGAGGCTGATATTTCTATCCAGTGTTGACGGAGAACTGCAGTGCCATCTTCTTACCCTTGCAGGTGAACAGAAATAATTGTATCACACTAATCAAAGAAGATCTACAGAGTTCAGCACAGTGACTGGCCCAGTGGTTATCCTACAATGTATATTAATAAGAGTAGATAGATTTTGTTATTATGTCATTATATCTTGTGGGAGTATGTTGTGTAAATTTGGTATCACATTCCTCGCATTATATTGGTAATTACATAACAAAATTATTTGGAGTTTATAGATTACTTTGGAATAGCCAACTGTGAATGACCCACTTGATACAAGTTTAAAGTGATAAAAGTATCTGTTCTTTCAACTATGTTGTTGTTAATCCAAAGCCTTCATTTCTCTTTCATTGTTTTAGGAAGTAGCAAGTCCTTTCCAGCTCAGAATCCTAATTTTACACAAAATTTCTCTTGTCAGGCTTGTGAAAGGTCTCCTTTCTGGTGTGGTACTGGTTGATGGTGGTCTAAATGTATGAATCATTTTCAGCAGGGTGGGACATGAGTATATTATAAACTGCATTCTCTGAAGTTAATAAAGCAACGTGTCTGAATATTTGGAAAAGAGAAGAGGCAGTGTGAAGAAAATGGGACTAGAGCAAGAAATGCCATGTCATTTGTGGGTGCAGATGTCAGGTGGGGAGATGGATGCTATATTGCCCGGATTGAACAAGTCGTTGCCCGGCAGGTCCCTCCCATTGTTTATGTTCCATAAGAGTTTAACATCAATGATTAGCAGAAACGATACAATTGCAAATGCGCTCAAAGGCGTGTGTCATTTTTTAAAAGTTCAAGCAATGTCATATCAGCTTGAAAGCACAACTCACATGCTCATGTTTCCACATGCAGAATGCTCTTATCCCGAACCCCGAAGCAGTTCGCTGGACTCACAGAGCCACGCAAACGCTGTCAAGTATTGCCTCTAGGTGTTTCCCTCAGGGGCTGGGGTCGCGATGAGTGAATGGATGTGGGTCATGGATGTAAAACGCACAGGTGAACTGGGCGGATAGGACACACGTTATTGCTGTCAGGAGGAAGATAAAAGAGAAAGCTTTTATTTCTGGTTCTTACAAAGTTGCCGTAGTGAATAGTGCTTCGATCTCTCTTTTTTTGGTAATAGATAACCGATACTTGTGCAAAACTAACAAACCTGTTAAATAAGTGACCTTTCTCTGAAACGGGGGCTGGGGAGACAGTGCAGAAACAATTATACGACCTAACAGGTAGGTCTCTGTCGATTTGTTGGAATAATATATTAAATATATATAAGGGAGAGCGAGAGAGAGAGAGAGCGAGAGAGAGCGAGAGAGAGAGAGAGAGAGAGAGAGAGAGAGAGAGAGAGAAGAGGAGAGAGAGAGAGAGAGAGAGAGAGAGAGAGAGAGAGAGAGAGAGAGAGAGAGAGAGAGGGAGGGAGGGAGGGACGGAGGGAGAGAGAGAGAGAGAGAGGGAGGGACGGAGGGAGAGAGAGAGAGAGAGAGAGAGAGAGAGAGAGAGAGAGAGAGAGAGAGAGAGAGAGAGAGAGAGAGAGAGACTGAACCCATGAGTGCTAACGGAAGCTCTGAATAGTGCCCCCCACAAGGATAGGACAAGATTGGGAGCGACATCTGTGGGTACACATAGGTTAATTTGTGCCGCTTTTTCTTAAACAGTAGCAGTCGTTCCTCCAATGCTGATTAGTGACCCGGGATTAACCAAGTGACCTTAAAAATCCGATCCAACTCCACACGGCAGTTATCCTGATCCTATCCTGGCATATGGCTTCAGTTGTCCTGGCTCTCCTGCCGTTCGCTGATTCCACATAGTGAGTGGTGAAAATAACACGGGAGGCTTAGCGTCACAGGAATGGACGAGACTGGGAAATTATGAGGAAGGCATCTCCACAAAATGGCAGGAGTTATTGTTAAGGTGAGAAGTAAGCTGACACGAAAAGTTGCTTGTGCTAGTTTTTCCGGAATTTGGAGAAACTGTGTGTGCTCCTTCAACGACCAGGGAGTAAAATAAGCCTTACCCTCCGCTCCCCTCCCTTTCTCCGAATGTCCTACCTTGTCTATTGTGTGATGGAGACTGTCCAAACCAACAGCAACATCCAGGAGCGAAAGAAGGTGACATGTTAACAAAGATCAGGCTTCCTTTCTCCTCCCAGACCCCGTTGATCCGCAGACGTCACTTAACTGAATCCTTGCACAATGCAAATTACAGCAAGCGAAGGGAAGAAAAAAAAGCTCGTCCCCGCCTCCCTCTCTCCCTGCGCGTCCTCGCCGTCACCATGGAGACAAGTAAAGAGATAGCATTGGGGAAAAAGAATCATTGAGCTAGTCCAGCACGCAAAAGCTGCACCAAGTCTAACTACAAGGATCCCGGGCTCCCTCTCCCCCTGCCCTTTGCTTTCCCTGGGGTACCCAGCTCTCTAGTGCATGTGTGTTGATCTTTATCACGGGCAACTGTCAGCGTAAAGAAAGCAAGAGATGCTCTGTTGCTAGGCTGCACTACGCCAAACCCCGGGCACCTTGGCAACCAGGCTTCATTGCAATTATCTTCAACCATTCTTTTTTTTTGTTTAAATCGTTTGCTTGAACGTGATTTTTCCTCACGAAAAGAGATCCAGTCAACGCGATGCTGAACTTCAACGGATGGATTGCTTTTTTCTTAAGGTCGAACCGCCTGTAAAAAAAACGTGAATTATAAATTATGCATCAGTGGATATGTTTCAAGAACGCGTGGTCGACAAGAATCCTTCAACTGGAGCTGGATCCGCTCGACATGCAGGTTGTATTAATGACTAAAATTCTTGAAGAATCCGTGCAGTAGACTGGCACTTCATTACATAACTGGGAAACTACACTCTGGAACTGCTGTCCTTTAGATAATTGCTTAAACCCGGAGCCGGTACAGGTAGTTTACGTAAAGATTGTATATCCCAAGGAGTAGATTGTACCCCAGTCCCGGAGTTGACGCTCCCATCTCAATGAACAACCTGTAAAAACTTAATACAAGTCTGCTTGTGGGATCTAGCTGTACACAACATGGCAATCTCAGTTGCCCAGAAATTATTGGCAACTATAATACTTCATTGCAGGCATAAAATATCAACTCTTGTTTTTTTAAAGTGATTGCATATTCATTATCTGATCCTAATTCACTTGTTTGTTGTCTTATTTCTTCTTTCACTTTATGGAAGTTTCCATTCAACCGATTGACTTCTACTGGAAGATAGTTCCTAAGGAATGTGGCCTTTAATGTGGCTGCTCTTCATTTGCAAATAGTAAAATTAATCTGGCAGACTGACAATTAAGGCCAGCGTAGCCAAGCACAGAGATATCCCTGTCCAAAATGCATGCAACAACATTGCCAATGTGAGTCATTGGAAAGCAGTAAACTGAAAATGCTTAGTACATCAGGTCAGAATCAATGAGTCTATGCTGACTACAGTGCCTGACTAGTCCTAATTTCCAGCGTTTGGCTGCCCCATCTTTCCATGTACCTATCGAAGTGCTTCTTAAATGACACTATTATGCCTTCCACAATCATTTCCTCTGGCATTCGATTCCATATACTCACGACCCTCTGTGTAAATAAATTGCCCCACAAGTCCCTTTTAAATCTTTTCTCTCTCACCATAAATATATTTTGTCTGAATTGCTGACCCAACCAAAATAATTTAACACAGCCAAGTCTCGTGTTGAAGTTGAGAGGTTTTTTTTTGTCATAAAAAATGCTGAATAGCAACTTGGTAGACTATCACTTAAAATAAACTTATATAAGAGCTTACATGGCTGCTGAAAGAACATGCAACTTTGAAGTTAAGCTGTTATTCATATTTTCAATCAAAATTACCACTACTTTAAAACATACAAGTTTAACAACTTGACTTCTGAAGAGTTAACAGTCTCATTTTCTGTTTATACCTTACAAGCCAACATCAGAAAATGCATCTGTGTAAATTATTTCAGTATTCCTTGATCCCTGGCTTTGTAATTAGATGTTATAGTCATTTGGATTGCTCTTGCAGTCTATTCAGTAGCTGTATGAGACTTTGCTATGCGCAAAGCAGGGAAGCCGCACCTGATATTGTTTGTTTCCATGGATTATGGGTAATTTGTCTTTAAGTGGTGTGGTTTTCTACTTTAAGGTTACGCCACCACTCTCTGAGACAAACAACTTTACAAGCTGGAACAAGACAGCTGAGAAACTTACGGTTGCAAAACAGATGGTTTATTTTATCTACCAGCTCCAGTAGGGAGCTTACATTGAAAGCAACTTCTGACCCCACAGCATGCAAATACAAGTATTCAGCCTGCTCCATGCTTCTTCAGCCAATTAACCCAGTAAAGCACAAATGCTGGACATACTTCAAGGACCTATTCCCCTCAGTGATAAGTATGCACACTGTTTTGGATAATGATGTGGGATGGGGGGTGAGGGGGAGGAGGGGAGGGGAATGAGGAGTGACCCACCAGGGCAAAACAACAGTAACTAGGTCTCCATCTCTGAGTCTAGGTCTGCGACTCAGAAGGGAAGGGGGAGAAGAAGAGTACAGTAGTGATTAGGGGTTCCAAGTTCAAGGAGCAGACAGGAGATTCTGCTCATGTGAAAGAGACAACTGGGATAGTACATTCCCTGGTAGTACACAGCCAGGGTTAGAATCATCTCGGATCAGGTCGACAGTATTCTAAAGTGGGAGGGTGAGCAGCCAGAAGTCATGGCACATAGTGGTAGGAAAAGAGATGGGGTCCTGAAGAGTTAGGTGGAAAGTGGAAAAACAGAACTTCAAGAGTAGTAATCCCTGGATTGTTGCTGGTTGCTACATACCAGTGAGCATAAGAGTAGAATGATGTGGCAAATAAATGCATTGCAGACGAATTCAGGCAGGTTTCCATGTTTCAGGATCATTGGGATCTCTTCTGGGGAAGGTATGGCCTCTGCAAAAAGAATAGATTACACCTAAACTTGATGGGAACAAATATCCTAGTGGGCAGGTTTACTTGAGCTGTTGGGGAGAGTTTAAAATAATTTGGCGGGGGGGGGGGGGGAACTGGGAGAGGTTGGGCCAGTTGGAATACAATTAGATGAAGTGTGCAGTTTAGAAAGGGATAAGAATTTAACTTCCGATACCATTGGTGTAAAATTGAAAACTGTGATGAATATGAGGGGATGATTGATAACTTTGTGGCCTAAGGTAGGAGTCAATTTTGGAAAACCTAGTACATTTATTTTTCAACATAGTCCCCTCCTACATTTACACACTCAGTCCAGCAGTCAAGGAGCATACGATCTTGGACCTCCAGGAAGTGTCCACAGCAGGGTTGATTGAGAAGTTTGTGACCTAAGGTAGAAGGAGATGAGTTATTAACTTCAAACTTTCACTGAAAGGGTTGACCTGCACGTGATTGTAACGAGAAAGTTGGAAGTTAAAAACTCATCTCGGTCTACCTTAGGCCACGAACTTATCAATCACCCCGATGAGTTATTAACTTCAAACTTTCTGCATAATCATTCAAAGAATTCAAAGAATACTGCATGTGCATGGAACGTGAGCTGTATAAATCATCTCCTTCTACCTTAGGCCACAAACTTCTCAATCACCCCTGCTGTGGACACTTTCTGGAGGTCCAAGATCCGTATGCTCCTCGACCGCTGGACTAAATGTGTAAATGTAGGAGGGGATGATGTTGAAAAATAGATGTGCTAGGTTTTCTAAAATTGACGCTGTCTACCTTAGGCCACGAACTTATCAATCACCCCTCATACAGGACAGAAGGTCTTATATATGAATGCATGCAATATATATGGAATCAGTTGAATGATCTTCTCGCACAGTTAGAGATTGGCAGGTATGATGTGTGGCCATCTTTGAGTCATAATTGGGAACTCAACATCCAAGGATACATGTTGCACCGATAGGACAGGCATGTAGGCAGATTCAGTAGGGTGCTCTGTTGGTAAAAAATGAAACCAAAATCTTAGATAGAGATGACATAGGATCAAAAGATGAGGAATTCTTGAGATTAGTGCTAAGGAACTGTAATAGCAAAAGTACGCTGATGGGAGTTATATACAGGATTCCAAGCAGTAGCCAGGATGAGGGAGGGGCTTGTGGTTACAAAGTACAACTGGAGATAGAAAAAGCATGTAAAATTGTCAACGTTAGGATGGTGATGGGGGATTTCATTATGCAGGTAGATTGGGAAATCAGGTTGGTGCTGGTTCCAGAGAGAATCTGTGGAATGTCTATGAGATGGTTTTTTAGAGCAGTTTGTGGTTGAGCCCATTAGGGAAAAGGCAATTCTCGATTGAGTGTTGTGTAATGAACCAGATTTGATAAGGGAGCTTAAGATAAAATAACCCTTAGGAGGCTAAGAGGGAGAAGCTAAAATCAGATGTGTCCATCCGCATTATAGTGGAGTAAAATAAACTATGAAGACATGAAAGAGCAGCTGAACAAAGTTGCTTGGAAGGGAACCCTAGCAGGAATGGTGGCAGAACAACAATGGATTGAATTTCTAGCAGCAATCAGAGGTGCAGGATAGATACATCCCAAAGAAGAAGAAGTATTCTAAAGAGAGAATGAGGCAACCATGGCAGATAAGGGAAGTCAATGACAGCATAAAAGCAAAAGAGAGAGCATACAATATTGCAAAAATTAATGGGAAGCTTGAGGATTAAGAAACTTCTAAAGACCAGCAGAAAGCAACAAAAAAAAACCATGAAACATGAAATATGAAGGTAAGCAAGCAAGAGGACACCAGAAGTGTTTTTTTTTCAGATATATAAAGAGTCAAAGAAAGATGAGATTAGAAATTGAACCACTGACAAAGGACACGAGAGAGGTAGTAATGGGGAACAAAGAAATGGCAGATGAACTTAATAAGTATTTTGCCCTGCCTTCACTGTGGAAGATACCAGCAGTATTCCAGAATTTTGAGAATGTATATAGCTGCTATTACTAAAGTGAAGGTGCTCAGGAATCTGAAAGGTCTGAAGGTAGGTAAATCACTAGACCAGATGGACTACATCCTAGGATTCTGAAAGAGGTAGCTGAAGAGATTGTTGAAGCATTAATAATGATCTTTCAAGAATCACTAGATCTGGAATAATTCCGGAGGTCTGAAAAAATCGTAAATGTCACTTTAATCTTTATGAAGGGTGGGAACTAAAGGACAGGAAATTATCAGGCAGTTAGGCTGACTTCAGTGGTTGGGAAGATGTTGGAGTCGATTATTAAGGATAAGCTTTTGGGGCACTTGGAGACACATGATAAAATAAGCCAAAGCCAGCATGATTTCTTTAAGGAAATATCTTGCCAGACAAAAACGTTGAAATTCTTTGGGGAAATAAGAGGCAAAAATATTCAGTGGATGTAGTTTATGTCACAACCACAGATTTGGCAGTGCAGTAGATACAGCAATTGTGCTCGTGACTATGCACATGTCAGCTAATTATTACTTCATTGTGATAGTATTTAACTCCATTCATTCTGCCGTAATATTGGTCGAGACTTGGACATAGCTATGCTTAGTTATCTCCATTCTGCCTTGCCTGAGAAATTGGACTGTCGAGTCAACTGACTGTGAAGACTAGCAGTACTCATTTTATTCTTAGTTGTTTTTTTCAGCAGCAGTGTAGGCTTTGTTTTCTGTGTTGAGTGTTTTAGTTAATGGTCCTGTTTGACCTAGCGTTTATTGTTTTCTTTTTCCCTTTAACACTGTTCGCATTAAAGTCTGTGAACTATCAACCCGCTTCAGTGTCTCTCACTCTGCACTTGGACCATATCCGAACCTGGTGACAGCCAGTCTCGACCACACAAAGATGGACCCAGCAGAGAGAGAGAGCAGCTGACCTTGGCCATGAGATTTATTGGTCAGTGATTTGTTGGGGCAACAATGTTCCATTGAATTTATATGTATGAACTCTTGTTTCTGTCTCCAGCATGTCAGAAGGATCTTGCCAAGTAATGGACCCAGCAAAGTTTGAACAGTGATGTTTTGACATTGGCGGCTTCAGGAGAGGCTGCCATTATTTTGAGTGCATGTCCTGACTCTACGTTTTTAAGAATCCGGAGTCCACATTCCAAGCTTCTCTAGTCTTCATTGAGTTTCTCTGGTATTCATTCCAAGCTTTTTAAGTCACACTTACTCAGGTTCCCAGCTTTGCGGTCCGGTGACTCAGGTCAGCATGACAAATGAGCACTTCAAGCAAGCTTATCAATTGATTCAACAAATCATCATTCAAGTCAATAGTGTAAATTCTGGAAGAGTCCTTCTCCAAAGGCATATTTCTGGCTGGTGTGTGCAAATACATAAGTAAAATAGACCTATCAAGAGTATTTTTAACCTACTGATGAAATCCATGGTCCAGACTGGGAAAATTTAACTTTCATGTAGCGAATTAAACAGATCTACAGAGAACCAGCTCACTTAGCAATGAAAGAAGCCTATCTATGAGGTCATGATCTGTAAAATTGAGAGTATATCCTAATTGCCTCTGGAAAAAATTGTGAAAGATAAGACATTGAGCAAGATTTGAAAAGGTTCCTTCTCTAAGTTTCAAGTTTCATATTTTCAAGGTTTCCCAAGGACTTTTCTCTATGTACCCAAGGTTTTTACTTTTCCGATTGTTTCCAAGGCTTATTCAGGGTTTATCAATGTCCTCCCAATCTTCAGGACTCCCAAGTCTCCCTCTTGGCCCCACCTGAGGTTTCTTGATCTTAGACTGTTGGGGTTTTCGGGTCTCTCAGTCTACTAACATTTATTAATAGTTTAAGACTTCTTTGTGTTTTTCTTGAGCGACTTGCTCTTGGTAATGCGGTTTTCTGGTGCTTTCTGTTCAAGTTTCTTTTGATAGACTCAAGGATTCTGTATTGGTTTTACTGTTGAAGCAGTTGCCCGATTAGCTCCAATCGGAGGGTTCTCATTTTGAGAATGATCCCTCTCACGGTGCTACTTGCTCGAGCTACCTCTGTAAAAGCTCTTGTTTCTGTCTCTAAATGGACTCCAATATTGGCAGTGCACACCATGGCACTTACCTACCACTGAAGGACATCTTGGACAAGTCCCTCATCCAGGACTTCCAACAGACACAGGTCTGTGGCACTTCAGGGGCTGCACCTAGAGAGGGGGTTCTTGTCACAACCATGGATTCAGCAGCACAGTAGATACAACAATTGCACTCGTGAATATGCATGGGTCAGCTAATTATTATTTCATTGTGATAGTATTTAACTCCATTCATTCTGTTGTGGTATTGGTTGAGACTTGGTGATAGCTATGCTTCATTATCTCCATTCCACCTTGCCTGAAAAATTGGACTGTTGAGTCAACTGACTATGGAGACTGGCGGTATTTGCTTTATTCTTAGTTGTTCTTTTCAGCAGCAGTGTAGTCTTCGCTTTCCACGTTGAGTGCTTTAGTTAATGGCCCTGTTTGCCTAGCGATTATTGTTTTGTTTTCCCTTTAATACTGTTCGCATTAAAGTCTGTGAACTATCGACCTGCTTCAGTGTCTCTCACTCTGCACTTGGGCCATATCCACACCTGGTGACAGTTTACTTGAGCTTTTAGGAGATCTTTGACAAGGTGCTACACATGAGGACCTAAACAGAATAGGAGCCCGTGGTATTAAGAAAAGATATTAGAATGGATAGAAGATTGGCTGACTGGCAGGAGGCAAAGAGTGGGAATAAAGGGGACTTTACTGGTTGGCTGATGGTGACAAGTAGTGTTCTGCAGGTGTTGGTGTTGGAACCACTTCCTTTCATGTTATATGTCAATGATTTGGATAACAGAATTGATGGCTTTGTAGCTAAGTTTGTGAATAATAAGAATATAGCTGCAGGGTCAGGTAGTATCAAGGAAGCAGTGAGTCTGCAGAAGGACTTAGACAGAAGAGGAGAATGGGCAAAGAAGTGGCAGATGAAATATACAGTAGTGTAGGGAAATGTGTGGTCATGAATTTTGGTGGAAGGAATGAAGGTGTAGGGGAGAAATTTCAAAAATCAGAGGTGCAAAGGGAAATGGGAGTCGTCTTGCAGGATTCCCTGAATGTTAACTTGCAGGTTCATTCAATGGTAAAGAAAGCAAATCCAATGTTAGCATTCATTTTGAAGGGCTAGACCTCCTGAAAGCTCAAGTAAACTGTTACCAGGTGTGGATATGGCCCAAGTGCAGAGTGAGAGACACTGAAGCGGGTCGATAGTTCACAGACTTTAATGCGAACAGTGTTAAAGGGTAAACAAAACAAAACATAACTTGTTTTATAAAAACAAGTTATGTGATGCTGAAGCTTAATAAGCATTGGTCAAACCATACTTGGAGTATTGTGAGCAATTTTGGGCCCCTTATCTAAAAACGGATGTGCTAGCATTGGAGAGAATCCAAAGGAAATTCACAAGAACCATCCTGGGAATGAAAGGGTTAATGTATGAGGAGCCTATGATCTCTGTGGGCCTGTAATCACTGGAGTTTAGATAAATGAAGGGGGATCTCATTGAAATCTATCAAATATTCAAAGGCTGAGATACAGTGGATGTAGAGAGGATGTTTCCTATAGTGGGGGAGTCTAGGCACAGCCTCAAAGTAGAAGGAACACACACAAAATGCTGGAGGAACTCCGCCGGCTAGGCAGCCCCTATGGAAAAAAGTATAGTCGATGTTTTAGGCTGAGACCCTTATTTGTCTTTTTTTTAAATAGAAGGGCATCCCTTCAGAACAGAGATGAGCAGGAATCTCCTCAGCTAGATGGTGATGAATCTGTGGAATTCATTCTCACAGATGCCTATGAAGGCCAAGTCACTGAGTATATTTAAAGCAGAGGTTGATAGGTTCTTGATTAATTGGGGTGTCAAATGTTATGGGATGAAGACAGTATAATGGGGTTGAGAGGAATCATAAATCAGCCTCGACTGAGTGGTGTAGCAGACTCAATTGGGCAAATGACCTAATTCTGCTCCTATGTCTTATGGTCTTACCTACGGAATTTCAGATTTTTTTTTGTTTCGTGTAACTGGTCTTCTGACGTATATCTAACCCATTGCTATGGATGACTCTTTGGAATTTGGTACAATGATCAGCTCAATGCAGAAACCACTCACTCGCTTCATGCCATACACCCTACTTATCTAATGCCAAGTGATCCTAAGTCTAAGGGTTGGTTGTTTTTAAACCAGCTAAGACTATGCAACTTACCAGCAAAAGCAGCAAGGGTCTTCCAATTACCGCTGACTGCACACATTGCTTTGTATGTCCCAGCTGTCAATTCTGCTGCAGACCGAAGCTGAAAGGGCAGTGTATCATTCAGGTCAATGCTCAATGTCCTGGCAGCAGTCACAATGCTCTCATTTACCTGCTGTCTACCGAACCATTTGTATTTCAGCCTCATAATAAATCAAAAGGTGGTTACTGGCTGTCGAGGCTATCTGTTAACATCAGTTTATTATTATGGTGTGAACCTCTTGCATGTGTGCACAGCAGTGTGAGAATCAGTATACTAATCATTCTGAGATCTCTTCCCTTTCTGGGGACCAGTTTTAGGAAAACACCTTTATTAGGTACATTTCCATTTAACTATTTCCCTTTGTTCCAAATTAAAAGGTACTTTAGAACCCTGTGTATCCCATTAAAAAATGTCTAGTGTTATGGCTCCCATTGATTGCTTCAAGTTTAGTAAAATATTAACAAACATACAATTCCAAACATGAACTAGATTTGAAAAATTAACGTCAACTTCTTCCTACCAGTATGCTGTGCAAGTTTCACTCCAACGTTTTACTCAGATACTTCTTAAAATAGCCAGTGGAAATATACAATGAAAGACATGTTTCCACACAAAACATTTTGAAGCAGATCATTAGTGTACATCTTCTAGAGGAGTTAGCAGACTGTCAAGATTTGCGATGGTGTGGTACATGCTGCATAACGTTGCCATCGTGACCGCAGGTGGGGGACAAGCAGGAGCAGAAGGAAGACAAGGGGAGGAGACAATAGAGGCCTTTCCTCCATAGTTCCTTTCCACTTGGGCGGTTCACAAAAGGCTAATTTGAGTGAAATGCCTGGAACCAGTTTCCCATCCATCAACCGTCCCTCAACTCCACATTTTATGAGTACACAGTCTGCCTGTCTTCAATGGATAAATAAAATCTATAAGAAAATAAAGATTTATTTTTATGCCAGATTACTAATAGCCATTTGCAAATTAGTGTTCGATTAGTGCCCTTCTTCTGTGTGGCAGTTGTGTTCAATGCTTCTACAATGATTATAGGAGGCCACTGAATGGTGCAAGAGACTATGAACAGAGCAGATAGGGCAACAGAATCATACAGCAGTACAGTACACTACAAGCCCTTCAGCCAACAAATCCACGTTGATCACAGTACCCACCCAATCATTTTCAATTTACTGCATTTGGCCCATATCCTTCAAGCCCCACCTGTCTCTGTGCCTATCCAAGTGCTTCTTAAACATATTATTGTACTTACCCCAACTATTCTGGCAAGCTTGCTTCATATACTTACCGCCATCTGCATGAAAAATTTGCCCTGGGGTGCCTTCTTAATCTTCCCCTCTCACCCTAAATATAATCTCCATAGTTTTAGTTTCCCCAAAACTAGGGAAAAAACTGTTATCATCCACCTTATCTCTGCCTCTCAGTACTGTAAATATTGCTATAATGTCAGTCCTCATTCTCCTGTATTGCTAGGAATATAGACCCAGTCTAACCAACCTCACACTATAGTTCAGGCCCTGTAGGCCCTGTAAAAGCATCATTTTAATGCTTTTCTGCATGTATTTCCTTAAGCAAGGTGATCAAATCTTGGGGAGGTTGAAAAGGGAGATCAAAACTCTGCATCTGTGGCTTATCCAGTTGTGAAAGGTGTTGGATGCTAAACTGTGAATGGGGCAGGGGGCTCTGAAAATGCCTGCATCCTCAACTGGGGCAGAATCCAAACCATGAGATGTAAAGGCAAGGCTGACATATTTGCAACCATATTCAGCTGCAAGTGCTGAGTGAATGACCCCACTTTACTTCCTCCTGATATCCTGACAATTTCCTTCCATATCGGATGAAGAAACAACTCAGAGCACTGAATGCAGCAAAGGTTATGGGATGAGAGAACCATGCCAGCAAAGATACGAAAGACTTGCAGTCCAGAACCTGCTGTACCTCTAGCAATACTTTTCCAGTACAGTTTAAAAACTAGTATATCCAACAATGTGGAATATTACCCAGGTACTGTACACAAAAATCAGAACACATCCAGTTGATCAATCAGCATACAGGTAATCTATTCACTATTGTTAAAAGAGTGATGGTTGGCAGATGAGAATAAGCAACAATTATTCACTAATAATCTAGTCACCAATATTAGTTTTGCCAGGACCACTTGGTTCCAGATTTCATCATGGGCTTGTCTAAACATTAAAGAGTTGAATTACAGAACTGAGATATGAACCACAAGTGCTGAGTGAATGATCCTAATTTACTTCCTCCTAAAACCTTGATATCAAGCCAGCATGTGATTCAATGTGGCATTAAAGTGTCCTGATAACAATGAAGTAAGTAGGGTTCAAAGGGAAAGCTATGATTGGAATCATTGCTTACACAAAGGGATTTGGATGTGGTTGCTGGAGAGTAAGAATCTGTCCACCAGAACATCTCAGCCCAACTGTCTTTGGCTAGTTTATCAATATCCTCCCTTCTATCATAACATCAGTGGTGGGAATGTTTACTAATGATCAAAAGTTCAATTCCATTGGCCGCCCTTCAGCAAATGAAGTAGCCCCTGCATTAAGACCTACTCAATAAGACTGAGGTAGAAAAAGGATTGAATTCCTGCAATCAGAGTTTAGGAAGCAAGAAAGAGATTAAAGAGTGTAATTTCATCTCCAGATTGATATTGGTGTCCTGTGTTAATAAGTACAGGTATAGGAAGATAGCGCAGTTAAGTGTGTAGCTGGAGAGATGGTGTAGGACAAAGGCAAAGCACTGAAGAAAGTCAGCAGCATCTATGGAGGAAAATGGACATTCAACATTTTGGTTGAGACTCTTCATGTGGAGTCATCCTCTGGGCTAGGACACTACAGAGGATAATCAAGGCACGGTCTCCTATTACTAACATTATCACATCCACAGATCACCACTCCACAGCTCCCAACCTTATTGTTCCCATTGACTCTATCACATCTCTCCTGATCCATTCCCTTTCCATCCACATGCTCTCCAACTTTGAGTTCAACAGCTTTGAGTTCAGTGGCCCAGATCTCCTCATTTTCACAATGGATGACCCCTCCAGGACCTTGTACATATGTCGCTCCAGTTTACAGCATTTAGAATCTTTTTGAGTCTCCATCATGCAGGAGAAACTTAGATTCCTGAAAAATTATGACACTTTCTGAGAGAGGCAAGACCTCTACAAATTAGATGGCTTCTACCTCAACAGCAACATAAGCAATATATTTGACAGTAGGAGCGGGGCTTTGCTAGTTCTGTTGGGAATGCCTTAAACCATCACTGCAGGAGGATAGGAAACCAGTGGTAGAAATATAAACAAAAAAAAAAGACTAGACTGGAAGTAGAAAACTGGAATCATTGTTCAGGTGAAGGAATATTTAAGAAAGCAAAGGGAAAGAAAAAAAGCAATAATGCAGGATGGCAAGGGTAATATTAACCAATGTATGTGGAAGGGATGATGCAAACATACACACAAATGCACTGCCGAATAGAGTCAGTGTATGGAAAAAAATTTAAGGGAATATTAAAGGATTATTAACTAAAGACATGCAACATAAATAAATTGAAGGTACAAGGAGAAGTAAATAGGTGTGATCTGATAGCTATTACAGAGATATGGTTGCAAAGTGATCAAGTTAGATATTGAATGTTCAAGAAGGATATCCTTCCATTTTGGAAGGATAAGCAAAAAGGAAAAGAGGATAGATATGTTTTTATTATTTTATTTCGAGATGCAGTGTAGAATAGGCCCTCCTGGCCTTCCAGCCATGCTGCCAGCAATCCTACAATCCCTGATTTAAACTTAGCCTAATCATGGGACAATTTACCATGACCAATTAACCTACTAACCGATATGTCTTTTGCAGTTTCTGCATTGAAATTATATTGGTTCTGAAGTTCGAAGTCTGAAATCAGTTTTCATAGAAATAATAAAGGTAGAAGTCATTGGTGGAATCGTAATTAGTATTTTCCCTCTCCCCCCCACATGGTAGCTAGACTGAAGGACAGGTTATAAATGAAGACATAAGGTGGCCTTGTAAGAAATGTACTTCAATAATCATTGATGATCTCATTCATCATCTATGCACATATCAAATTCAAAAGGGTAGTCTTGATGAAGAGTTCATAGCATATGTTTAGGATAGATTCTTAGAACAATACTTTGAGGAACTTGAGGAGAGCAGGCTGTTTTAGACTTGGAGTGCAATGAGGCAGGCTTAATTAATGATCTCAAAGTGAAGAATTCTCCAGCGAAAAGTGATCTGGTGGGAGTAAAGTAAGAAATATCAGTTTAGAATTAATATCCTAAATTAAGTAAAGGCAATTACAATGTATGAGACCAGAGTTGGCTAAAGTGGGTTGGGGAGATAGATTAAACTATGAGAGATAGATCAACAGTAGCAGACTTATTAAGGAAATATTTCAGAAATCTCAGTAAAATTATATTCCAATAAGAAGAAAGGCTTTATGAGTGAGATAAATTATCCATGGCTAAATAATAGTTATGGACTTTATCAAACTGAAAGGAAGTCAACTAACTTTGCATAGAAAACCAAAGGATAAGGTCCGAGAATTTGGAAAAATATTTAAAAAGAAGGCAAGGTATGAAAATAAAATACTACACAATCTAAAAAATGATCTTATATGAGTTGTTACACATATATAAAATAAACGAAGATAAAACAGCTGAAGTAAGTGTTAACCTCATAGAGCAGGAGTTCCCAAAGAGGGGTCCATGGACCCCTGGGTTAATGGCAGGGATCCATGGCATAAAAAGGTTGGGAACCCTTACCTTAGAGGATGAGTCTGGAAGATCAACAATAAGAAATAGGGAAATGGCAGAATTTTTGAACCTACGATCGCAGCAGAAGATATTAAAACATTCAGAGAACAAAAGGTAATCAATTGATTATAGTAAAGGAGAATCAAGGGATCTTTCTCACTTGAGAAAAAGTACTCGGCAAACGAATGAAGCTAAAGGCAGGCAAGTTCCCTGGAACAGTTTGCCTGCATCCTTGGATCTTTCAGGAAGTAGCTGCATAAATAGTGAATGCATTGATTGCAATGTATCCAAATTCCTGAATTTCTGGAGAGTTCCCCGAGGATTGAAAAACCAGAAATGTAACCCTATCATTCAAGAAAGAAAGGACAAAATAGGAAGACACAGAAGGCAAAGGGTGGTTATAGATGGTTCATATTCTGCATGGAGGATGGTGACCATTGGTGTTCTGCAGGGATCTGTTCTGGGACCCCTCCTCTTTGTGATTTTTATAAATAACCTGGATGAGGAAGTAGAAGAGTGGGTTAGTAAGTTTTCTGATGACACAAAAGTTGGGGATAGTCTAGAGTGATGTCAGAGGTTACAGCGTGACAATGATAGGATGCAGAACTGGGCTGAGAAGTGGCAGATGGAGTTCAACCCAGATAAGTGCAAAGTGGTTCATTTCAGTAGGTCAAATTTGAAGAAAGAATATCATATTAATGGTAAAACTCTCGGCAGCATAGAGGATCAGCACGAAAATGGAGTCCATGTCTATAGGACACTCAAAGCTGCTGCGCAGGTTGACCGTGTTGTTAAGAAGGCACTTGGTGTGTTGGCCTTCATCAACTGTAGGATTGAGTTCAAGAGCTGTGAGGTAATGTTACAGCTATATAAGACCTTAGTTAGATGCCACCTGGAGTACTATGCTCTGTTCTGATCACCATACAGGAAGGATATAGATACTATAGAGAGAATGCAGAGGAGACTTACAAGGATGTTGCTTGGATTGGAGAGCATGCCTTATGAGAATAGGTTGAGTGAACTTGGCTTTTTCTCCTTGGAGCAACAGAGGATGAGAGGTGAACTGATAGAGTGACATGAAGCTTTGATCATGTGGATAGCCAGAGGCTTTTTTCCCAGGGCTGAAATGGCTAACACGAGGGAGCATAGTTTTAAGGTGCTTGGAAGTAGGTAAAAGGGGGACATCGGAGGTACGTTTTTCACACAGAGAGTGGTGGGTGCATGGAATGCACTGCCAGCAAAAGTGTGTAGTGGTGGATACAATAGAAGACTTTTAAGAGACTCTTAGAAAAGTACATGGAGTTTAGAAAAATAGAGGACTATGCAGTAGGGAAATCCTAGGTAGTTTCTAGAGTAGGTTCCATGGTTGGCACAGCATTGTGGGCTGAAGGGCCTCGAATGTGCTGTAGATGTCTATGGTTCCATGAAACTACGGGTCAGTTAGTCTAATAGTGGTGATTGAGAAAATGCTGGAATCCATTACCAAGGAGTTAACTAGCATGATGTTTGTAAAATTATAGGCCAATAATGTGTTAAGAAGAGACATTGAATTTAACAAATTTCCTAGAGTTCTATGAGGAACTACTAAACAAGTGTAACCAATAGGTAAAATGTACTTTGATTTCTGGAAAGTATTTGATACAATGCTACTTAAAGATTAGTACACAGGTAAGTGCACATAAGGTTAAGGTGATAAACTGGCATAGATAGACTATTGGCTAAGTAGAAAAAAGCAGGGAATCAGGATAAGTAGGTCATGTTTGGGTTTGCAATCAATAACTAGTGGGGTGCTTCAGGAATAAATGTTGGAATTTCTTTCTTTTTAAATCTTTTTATTAATTTTAAGAAAAACATTAGTGAAATATGAATACAAAACATTTGAGAGTACATAATTAATAGATTAAATAAACAATCAGATATGTAATAATCAATATATAAGGCCTCCCAAACTCATATTATTAATGTAAAAGAATCGAAAAAGAGAAGAAAAAAAACCCCAACAAAAACTAAAAGAAAACTTTTAAAAAAACTAACCAACATGGGCAATTGCATAATGTTAAATACATACAGTAGTGCCGATAACTCCGAACCTCCATCCAAATAATTAAGGATAATAACAGTAAGGTTTAGGATCAGACCATTTAACTCATATGAAAATGTTGAATAAATGGTCTCCAAGTTTCCTCAAATTTAACTGAAGAATCAAAAACCACACTTCTAATTTTTTCTAAACTCAGACAAGAAATAGTTTGAGAAAACCACTGAAATACAGTTGGAGGGTTAATTTCTTTCCAATTCAGTAAAATAGATCTTCTAGCCATTAATGTAACAAATGCAATCATTCGTTGAGATGAAGCGGATAGACGATTATTATCTATCATTGGTAAACCAAAAATTGCAGTAAAAGGATGCGGTTGGAGATTGATATTTAAAACTCTTGAGATAATATTAAAAATATCTTTCCAATAATTTTGTAAACAAGGACAAGACCAAAACATATGAGTCAGTGAAGCAACATCAGAATGACATCTGTCACAGGTTGAATTAACATAAGAATAAAATCGAGCAAGTTTATCTTTAGACATGTGAGCTCTATGTACAACCTTAAATTGTATTAGGGCATGTTTAGCACAAATAGAGGACGAATTTACCAATGATAAAATTTTTTCCCATTCCTCAGTAGATATAGGACAATGCAATTCTTCTTGCCATTCCTTCTTAATTTTTCCTGATACATCTGGCTGTACACTCATAATCATATTATAAATGATAGCTACTAAACCCTTTTGACAAGGATTGAGGGCTAAAATTCTTTCTGTAATGTCCAATGGACATTCTTTCAAAAAAGACTTTAATTCATTATACAGAAAATTTCTGACTAGCAAATATCTAAAAAAATGGGTTTTAGGTAAATTATATTTATTAGATAGCTGTTCCAAGGACATAATGTTATCATCCAAAAACAGATCACGAAAACATGTTATACCTTTTGTTTTCCATAAAAGAAAAGCTTGATCTATAGATGAAGGCCAAAAAAAGTAGTTAGATATTATAGGACATGACAGCATAAACTTATTCAAGCCAAAAAATTTACGAAATTGAAACCAAATTCGTAATGTATACTTGACTATAGGATTAGTTATCTGTTTATTCATTTTGAATAATGAAAAAGGAAGTGAAGATCCTAAGATTGAGATCAGTGAAAAATCTTGCACAGATTTACATTCCAAATTTACCCATTGTGGGCAAGCAGCTGTAGTCAATTCTTGTGTCCAGAATATTAAATACCGTATATTAACTGCTCAATAGTAAAATCTTAAGTTTGGTAGAGCCAAGCCGCCCTCCTTCTTAGGCTTCTGTAAATATTTTTTGCCTAGTCTAGGATTTTTGTTCTGCCACAAATAAGAAGATATTTTAGAGTCAACCATATCAAAAAAAGATTTAGGAATAAAAATTGGTAATGCTTGAAATAAATATAAAAATTTAGGTAGTATCATCATCTTAATGGCATTAACTCTGCCTACCAAAGACAAAGATAATGGAGACCACCTATTAACCAGTTGCTTAATTTGATTGATTAAAGGTAGAAAATTAATTTTAAATAAATCTTTATGTTTTTTTAGTAATTTTAATACCTAAATAAGTAAAATAATCTGTAACAATTCTATATGGTACATGGAATGTTGGAATTTCAACTACTTGTTATCTTTATTAAGGACTTAGGCGAGGGGATGGGGTGCACCATAGTAAATATTGTTGATGATACAGATGTAGGTAGGCTGAGAAATTGTGTGGAGGATACAAAGAGCTTGCAAATATAATATGTGTGGGCAAGCAGTTGTAGACAAATGTAATGTGGGAAAAATAGGGTTATCCACTTTAGAGGGAAAAGTGAAAAATCAACTTACTTTTTAAATGAAATGAGATAAATTGTGCTGCCAAGTGATCTGGGGGTCTAGTGAATGAAACACATAGAGTTGGCCTGTAGGTGTAGCTTGTAATTAGATAGACTAAAAAATATTTGCCTTTATTACATGGTGTATGGAATAGACAAGGATTAGGCAAGACCACATCTGGAAACAAAAAAGTTGTTCCCTATATTGAAAGAAAGATACTTGTATTGGAGATAGCCGAGAAACGGTTCACTAGATTTTTTCTGGCATTAAGTTATGATGACTGAAGATCATTGACCAGATATTCAACTGACCCATCGAGCAGTAACAAGAATTCAGTTTAATTGGGGTCAGATGGTAGCATACCTGGCCTTTCATCCCAAAAGCTGTGAGTTTCAACCCACGCCATAGCACAAAAATGTAGATAGTCACTCCACTGTAGCATTGTTGTACTGTAGAATTGAATGAGAACTGCATTACTAGAAATGCTGTGTTTTTGAGATATTAAAATGAGCCATTGTCTGCTCTCTCAGATCTTATAGAATTGGTTTTGAAGAATTATTTCTGGTACTATGACAAGTACGTATTTTTAATCTAGATCACACTGCTGGTGATGAGAGACCGAGGCAAGTGCTGGAGTGTCCGAGACTAGAATTGTGGCACAATACGAGGCTCAAATGAAAAAATGGGTTCTAAACTAGATGCTGGATGAGAATTCGAAGTTGAGCTAACAATTGAGAACCGTACCTCAGTTCAGGTGCTCTTTAATTATTAAAATCTTGGCATCAAAGCATGGCCGCCAGTTAGCGGGGCAAACCTGAATCCTTAAAGGAGCTGTGCCAGCTATCCATCTTCTGGTGAGCTAGAGCGTCTATACCCGGAGGCTGGTGTGGTCGGGTGTGTATAGTGACAGGACAGCCTCCCCTACGGCTGGCTCCTGCTGGCCCTGGCTCCTCTAAGAGACAATGATGTTAACCATGGTTCAGAGCTGGATCCAAAATGAACCCGGCACCGTTCCTCAGGTCTGAATCCTTCCCAGCCCATGAGGAAATGCTGAACACCCCGAACAGTTTGTGAATCCTGAATTCTCTTACAGTGAGGACCTGTTCCCCATCGACAACCTGGGTGGTGGTAGGACTGATGGTGGTGGGGCTAATGGGCAGGTGTTTACATATTTTAATTTGGAAATGTGGAAGGTCTTGAGGGTCTTGAGGAGCTGCAAGGTGTAAGCCACTGGTTTTACATTCTTGAGGAACTTGAAGGATCCAATGAACTTGGGTGCCAACTGCCTAGGCTCCACCCAGAGAGGCAAATCCCAAGTAGATAGTCAGACCTGTTGCCCAGGCTGCAAAGCTGGTCCTTAGCCTTTATTATGGTTAGCCTTTATTCCAGTTTTCCAGATAGAGGCCAACAAAATCTCTCTTGCCCTAGTCCATTTCTCCTTGCAATGCTGGACAAGTTCTCCGGCTGCAGGAACCCCAACCTCGACTTGCTGCTCAGGGAAGAGTGGTGGAGAATGCTGTGAAATATCATGGGCGACTTCTGCCCACCTCAAATGGTCGCACCACTTGTCTGGTTTTTCTGAGGCCCGGCATCTTAGGACTCATTCTATATCCTGTTTCACCTGCTCCATTGGGCTGTTGGATTGCTGGTGTAACCCAGGAGCAAGACTCGTTGGTGCCCCTATCAGTATACAGAATGCCCTCCAAAAACGTTACATGAATTGTGAACTGTGATTCGACACAATGTCCACCGGAAGTCCTTGGAGCTTGAAGACCTGATGCCAGGACAATTTCAGTAGATTGTAGTTTGTCCAAGGCAATGAATTTGCAGGCCTCAAAAAGCGATCTACGATTATTGTGATGACAGCCTTTCCCTTGGAAGGTGGAAGGCTCATTACAAAGTCCACAGAGATGTGCACCCATGATCTGTCCGGAACAGGTAGATGGTAAAGGAGTCCTTGAGATTGGGTGCAGGGCTCCTTGTTCCAGACGCACACCTTGCATGTCTGCACAGATTTTCGGACCTCTCTCACCATTCCAGGCCACCATTATCTTCTCTTAATGAACTCGATGGTCCTGGCAATCTCTATGTGAGCTGTTATTCTTGATGCGTGTCCCCATTGAACTACCTGAGACCTGACAGAAGCTGGGACGACAGATGACCCAGAGGACCATTCTTGTGCCTGGGCCTTGTGAATAATTGTGTCAAACCCCCAATGAATTGGCGCTATCACCTTAGCTTCAGGCAAAATGGTGGTAGGCTACCCCTCTCGTTCGGGTTCATCAAACTGACATGACAATGCATCTGGTTTCTCATTTGGCGCAGTCAAATGTGTGTCATAAGACTGCTAAACCTTCATTAAGGGATCTTACTGTATGCAAACAGGCATTTCAAAAATACTCATTAGTTGCAAAGTGTAATCGATGTCCTCCGATTGTGAAAATCGTGGTGTAAACGTAAGCTTTCCTTTGAAACAGGAGGAAGCAGGAGAAAGCTTTCTTTGCTGTTTTAGTTATTCATGCATTACAGTTGAGTTAAGAACCTACCTTGAATTTAATATTTCTATTGGCTTTATGAGTCAAGGAGATAGACATATGATATGCTGGTTTCACAAAGTCTGGCATATAATGGCATGGTGGACATTATGGATTGCATTATTGTGGAATGAGCTTCCAGTAGAAGTGGTAGAGGCAGGTTTGGTATTGTCATTTAAAGCAAAATTGGATAGGTATATGGACAGGAAAGGTATGGAGGGTTATGGGCTGAGTGCACGTCAGTGGGATTAGGTGAGTGTAAGCATTTGGCACAGACTAGAAGGGCCGAGATGGCCTGTTTCCGTGCTGTAATTGTTATATGGCTATATTATTGACACCTATAGGTATGTGTAGAAGTTGTCATGGAACGAATGCTGCATGGTAATGCAATATTAATGATGTGGTAAAATGCATTGTATTTAATACAGCTCAATACTATAGACATTAACCTAGACACAATAGTACCCACTGTACATACTTTTATAATTATTGAGTTTGATATTGAGTACATTACTAAATATAGTGCACATGCTATATTGACTACCATGTAAGATAATAAGAAAGTAATTATAACCTAATTAAAGCTATCATAATATTGAAGGAAATATGTCATGTTGGATCAGAAAATCTTTTCAAATACCAGAGGACTTCAATCTCAAATTAGGAAGATTGAGTAAAAAGAGAAATAACGGAAAGGTTATGCAGTTGTGAATTGTTACCATGGAAGCCAAAGTGAGCATGACATATTGGTAGTAGTGAGAAACATACAGGGAGAAAGTGAAGGGAGTAAGGTCTTCCTCAATGATTCACTTTGGAACATGGTAAGTAGTTAAACCCCATGAAGTGTCATTGTCTCAATCTCATTCTCCAATACACAACATAAGCTCACACTTTGTGCTTCATATTGAGAAGACTACAGCTGATTTCAGCACTGGGGAAAGGTAAGTTGATTTATGGCCCTTTTTGCTGTTCAGAGAGTGTTTACGTAATTGTTGGTTGAGGATACAATTGTATTTGAAAATCATGCTCTTCACATGAGGAAGGGAGAAAACTGGGACCAACATACCAGTTTGCCTGACATCAGCAGGAGAGAACTTGCTAAAACAGTGACAGAATATGTATAAATAATAATAGGATTGGGCAGAGTCAACATGAATTTATGAAAGGCAAGTCACATTCAACAAATCTCTACAGTTTTTGAGGCTTTTAACTAGAGAAAAGATTACATTTAAAAGGTGCTTGGACAAGTACTTGGTAGGGAGACAGGGGACTAATGCAGGGGAAGGGGAATAGTGTAGAAAGGTATCATAGTTGGCAATGGGGAGGTGGGTTGAAAGGTCCTGCTTTTACAATTCTATGGTAAGCAGCTGCCAGTGTGTGCAGTGCATTTGAAATTTTAAGGTGTCTTTCATGGGATCCACATAAAAATTACCTAAGCAAAACTAGAGTTCATGGACTGGGGGTAACACACAGCTGTGATCTGAGAACTGGATAACCATCAGAAAGCAGAGACTAGGTATAGATGGGTAACTGTCAGATTTTGGGACTGTGATTACTGGAGTGATGGGACCACAGCTGTTCACAATTCATATCTCCAATTATGTTTATGGTAACAGCGCATGTTGACTGTGAGGAGATTGCAGAGGTGCACAAAGGGAATATAGACAAACTAAGTTAATGGTCAAGGGCACAGATGATGAATTATAATATGGGAAATGTGAAGTTATTCACTTTGCTTAAAATATAGAAAGGTGGAGTACTTTTTGAATTGTAAGAGATTGAAATGAGTTAAGTCTCTAGAACTAAAACCACAGGAACCATTCTGGTGAACCTTTGTTGCGCTCTATCTTTGGAAAATCTATCCTTCTAGGCAAAAGACCAGACCTGGACACAATATTCCTGGTATGGTTTCACCAGTACTCTTTATAATCAGAGTAAAATGCCTTTACTTTGTACTCAGATCCTCTTGCAATACAGGCCTACATACTATTGGTCTTACTCTTGCTGGACCTGCATTTAACATTAAGCGATTCCCAATTAAGGATGTATAGTTTCCACTATGCGTTACTGTGCAAAAGTCTTAGGTACCCTGGATTCTTCATATAAATTTTGTTTTTGATGTTCATTTCTTGTCTTCTGCACGATTGTCTCAGAAGAAAAGAGCAAATTTTAGATTTCTAAACATTCATTTTCCAAAAAATTAAATATTAGAGATTTTTTTTGTATTTTGTTAATGAAAGTAATATATTAAGTAATAGACCACTTTAGGAATTAAAATATGAATACTTTGTAGGTATATAGCCCAGTGCATGACTGAACAAAGATAACAAAGAGGGTGCTAATGATTGAATTATAATGAGTTGAATGAACTAAACTGAATGGGTGTAGAAGGAATCAAAGTGGGGGAAGGACCACCAAACTAAAAGGTGAGGGTGTGGCAGATGTGACAGTTTAACCTTCAAATAGTCAATTCTTACACCATAACAAGAGTTAGCATAGCGACAAGACACAAGATGGTCATCATACATCAACAAGGTCTTTCACAAGCAGAAATTTTATGCCAGATATGCTGTCCAAGTTCCTATGAATAAGCAAAAAAAATGGGCAAGGCTGAGGACCAGAAACACAATGATAGGCCATGGAAACTGAGTGTAGCAGAGGAGAGATAAATCAAACTGATGACCCTTCTAGATCAAAGATGTACAGCACTGCTATCAGCTCTCAACTCATAGAAACCACCAGAACCCAAGTACACCCCTCTACAGTCGAGAGAAGTCAGGTCAGAAATGGTCTTCATGGAAGAGTTGCTACCAAAAACCCATTTCTCCAAAATGAAAACAGAGTCAAGGAACTCAGCCACACACAAAAACACAAGGACTGGAGTACTAAACAATGGCAACAAGTGCTCTGGACTGACAGGTCAAAATTTAACATTTTTGGTACAAACAAGAGGCAGTTTTTCAAAGAGTTGGAGAGCTCTATATGGATGAGTACCTGCAGCCTACAATGAAGCATCTTAGAAGTTCCCTGCAGGTTTGGGTCTGCAGTTCTGCAAATGGAGTTGGTGATCTGATCAGAATTAATGGAACCCTCAATGATGAGAATTACAAGCAGATTCTCATCCATCATGCAATACCATCAGGGAGGCATCTGATCCGTCCCAACTTCATTTTGCAGCAGGACAATGACTCCAAACAATGGCCAAAGTCACAAAGAACTATGTTCAGTGAAAAGAAGAACAAGGATTTCCACAACAGATGGTATGGCCTTCACAAAGCCCTGATCTCAACATCATTAAGGCTGCCTGGGAATACCTGGAGAGACAGAAACAGCCAAAGTCTGCAGAACGGAAGCAAGTTCTCCAAGATGTTTGAAACAACCTATCAGCCAATTTTCTTATAAAATTGCACAACAGTGTATATAAGAGGACTGCTGCAGTTTTACTTGTGTTTAATGAGACAAGTAACCCATTTTATTGAAACCTAAACACAAAAAGGTGCTAAAAATCCTTACATGATAACGTAATCCAATCAGACTAGTCTATTAAAGCGAAATTCCAACTCAATGGTGTTATGTGCATTTCTCCCAATTACGTTACCCTACATAGGCATTCCCCCTACCTCCCCCGCCCCTGACACCGGGATTCACTAAAACCGGCATTGAGCCTGTCTGTTGCTCTGACGAGCCATACATCTGCTGTAGACCTGTTGCTTAGTAGGCGGATTGGAGAGCAGTCTCAAATCTCCACTCAGACAGGAGCTGATATGCTTCAACACCAGCCTCTCAAAGACTTCTTCACTGTGGATGTAAGTGCCACTGGGTGACAGTCTTGTAGACAGGTTACCACCGTCTGGGGCACTGGAATGATTGAAGCCTGCTTGAAGCAGTTGGATACCACACACTGTTGGAGTGAGGGGTTGAAAATAGTGTGCATCCACTAGCCAATTGGTCAGCACAGGTCTTCAGTACTCGGCCAGGTACTCAATCCAGACCAGATGCTTTCCTTGGGTTCACTCTCTTGAAGGGAGCCTGCACGTCTTCTTCAAATACTGAGACCAAAGGATCATTGGGAGATGTGGGTGTGCATGATGGTTCCTCCCTGTTCTGGTGATCAACCTGAGCATAGAAGGCATTGAGCTCGTCTGGAAGTGAAGCTCTGCTGTCTAGTGTGTCGCAAGGTGTAACCTTCTAAGAGGTTATGGTATTCAAACCCTGCCACAGCCGTCAGACACCCTTCAGTGATTCCATTCTAGTCCAGAATCTCCACTTCACCCAAGAGAAGGCTTTCCAGAGATCATAAGACCATAAGACATAGAAGCAGATTTAGGCCATCTGACCCATCGAGTGTGCTCCGCCATTTAATCATGGAAATCCTTTTTTTGTTATCTCCTCCACAACCTCAGTTCCTGGCCTTCTCCCTGTAACTTTTGATCCCATGTCCAAGCAAGAACCAATCAATCTCTGCCTTAAATACCCCCAACAACCTGGCCTCCGCAGCTGCATGTAGCAACAAATTCCACAAATTCACAAACATTTAGCTGAAGAAATTTCTCTGCATCGCTGATTTTAAAGGGCGTGTACCCTCTTATCCTAGACTCTCCCACCATGGGAAACATCCTTTCCACATCTACTCTGTCTAGGCCTTTCAACATTCAAAAGGTTTCAATGAGATCACCCCTCATCCTTCTGAGTTCCAGTGAGTGCAGACCCAGAGCCATCAAACATTCCTTGTATGATAACCCTTTCATTCCTGGAATCATCTTGTGAACCTCCTCTAGATCGTCTCCAATGCCAGCACATCTTTTCTAAGATAAGGGGCCCAAAACTGTTCACAATACACAGGGTGAGGCCTCACCAGTGCCTTATAAAGCCTCAGCATCACATCCTTGCTCTTGTATTCTAGACCTCTTGAAATGAATACTAACATGGCATTTGCCTTCCTCACCACCTACTCAACCTACAAGATAACCTTCAGCCTGCACCTTTTGTAACATTCTGAATCTCCAGACTTGTATGCCTCTGATCTGGCTCTCAGCAGATCCCAGACTTCATTGTTCATTCAGGGCTTCTTATTGAGGAAAACCCTGAATGGTTTTATGTCTTTTCATTTTGCAGTCCTAGGATGATACATAAAGAATGAGAATGAGTGATATTCTGTAAGTTTGATAAAGCCTTTAGAACAATGTATCAGCAGAAAGTCAATTGAAAACTGTGGAGGTTGTATCAATCAAATAGATAGGTTTATCATCTTAATCCTTTGGACTCCATCTCACTTACTGGTCACCGATGGCAAAACTGGCCTCCTGTTGAAGGCTGTCTCAGTCGGTGACTCAATGCAATACTTTAAAATTATTCTAAAAGGAATTTGTCCAGTACAAGGCCTGCATGGCAGTGATAAGAGGATTCATAAGCTATGCCAAGACTGGTGCTATGGTTCTGCCAACAGGATTCTCACGCACCATCTGGAATTGCCAAATCCTCAGTGTTTTACATTCTTTTCTGGGCAGTACACTCTACATGTGGATAGAGAGCCTGTCATTACAAGTTGTCATGTGGTGAAAGCTTCCAGGCATAGTTTTCAAAGGCTACAGCAATCAATCGAGCTTAGACAGCACCCTTTTAAAAGCAGCTCTGCAGCAATATTGTCATCAGCAGAGAATGTTTGCAAATTCTGACAGCTAGATCCTCTGCTTTCTGAGCCACTACCTCCTGCACTTTCTCAGTTTTGTAATCTGTGCATTAATGGGTGCATTCTTCTTAAAGCCCCTGCCAAAACCTCGTGGCGTGGTTGTTAGCGTGAATGATAGTGCGTTTTCTGGTCGCCTTTGCTTCCATCATCTTTCAAGTTTTGTAACATGTAACTCGAGAAGGAAGGCAGTACTGCCTTGCTGACAATTCTGTTGCGTTCTGTGAAGCAGATGATAAAGGATGGTTTCTGCTGATTACAATGAACAGAATGGAAAAGGGGATAAGTACACACCCTGAGCAGAGTTTCTTCAAATCTCATGCTCTTCCACTCCCATTCAGAATCAGAATCAGACTTTAATCGCCAAGTACCTATGCACATACAAGGAATTTACTTCTGGCAGATGTTGTCTCTCTGCTCATAACAATAATAATGATAAATATAAATGAAAATATAGATTATACATACAGGTAGTGTAATCCAAGTAATAATTAGCCGACAGTTAACCGGCAGTTAACTGTTCAGCAAAGTGACTGCAGTAGGGAAAAAACTTCTCCAGTGCCTATTACTCACTCATATCCCAACCATGTCAATGCCTGGTACTTTTTATAACATCTATTACATACAGCCCTCTCCTGCATAAATTAAGTGTTGGTACTGGATGACAAATTATATAGGTACGTGCTTCAATCTGCCGCCTATAGGATCTATGATTAGAGCAGGGGTTCCCAACCTGGGGTCTACAGAACCCTTGCTTAATGGTATTGGCCCATAACATGAAAAAGATTGGGAACCCCTGGATTACAGGCAGCATGATGCAGATACAATACATCAACAAGCTTATTGAGGTGATTACAATTAAGGATATGAGGAAAACATTGATTTGTGCAAAATGGACATGCAATGAAATCACATAATCTTATAAAATTTGTGATGCAGAAAGAGGCCATTTGCTTCATCATTTCTGATAAGAAAAGAGCTAGCCAACTCAAACCCACCTTAAATCTCTAGCTCCAAGTCCCACAAGTCACAGCTTTTCAAGTGCACATCCAAATTGGTTTTATATGTGATGAGGTTCTCCGCCTCAACCATTCTTTCTGACAGAAAAATCCGATGTTTTCTCATCTCTCCTCTCTCCCTTCAACCAACCGCTTCAACGATCTTTTAAGAATCATTAGATTCAAGAATGGTACCAGTGGGCTGGAATATTGCAAATGTCATTGCACTTTTTCAGAAGGGAGGGAGGCAGAAGAAAGGAAATTATAGTCCAGTTAGCCTGACTTCAGTAATTGGAAAGAGTTTGGAGCTCATTATGATTTTTGAATCCCTTGCTGAAGGATTAGCTCATTCATAGATAATCGGAGCCCTTGTATTTGTACATATATTATTTCATCAACTAGGTCTTCCAGCAGCTCTAAAGACAACAGCAAAGCATCTCCAATGCTTTCCATATTATCAAAATAAGAACATAAAACCGTAAGATATAGGAGCAGAATAAGACCATCCGGCCCATTGAGTCTTCTCTGCCATTTATTATCCCTCTCAACTCCATTCTTCCAACTTTCTCCCCGTAATCTTTGACTACTCAAGAACTTTTCATCCTCCACTGTAAATATACTCAATGAGTTGGCCTCCACAGCCATCCAGCAATGAATTCTACAGATTCAGCATCCTCTGACTAAAGAAATTCCTCCTCATCTCTGTTCTAATGGGCGTTCCTCTATTCTGAGGCTGTTCCCTCTGGTCCTACACTCACCCACAATAGGAAGCATCCTCTCCACATCCACTCTATCTAGGCCCTTCACTAGGTTACAGTGAGATTTCCCTCATATTTCTGAACTCCAGTGCGTACAGGCCCAGAGCCATCAAATGCTCCTCAAGCATTACCCTTTCGTTCCTGGGATCATTCTCATGATCCTCCTCTGGATCCTATCTTTGGCATAAAACTGCCCACAAAACTCCAAGTCTGGTCTAAGTATGGTCTGAAACAGGAGTGTGTGGGCCATCGCAGTCAAAGCTAAAACTGGGCGTGGCACCTAATGATGATGACGATGGTCTAATCAATGCATAATAAAGCCTCATCATTACATAGATGTTCACGTATTCCAGTCCTCTCAAAATGAATGTTAATACAGCATTTGCCTTCCTTACCACTGACTCAACCTGCAGATTAAGCCTTAGGAAATTCTGCACAGGGACTCCCAAGTCTGCTTGCACCTCTGATTTTTGAAAATTTTCCCTATTTCGAAAAGAGTTTATGCCTTAATTCCTTCTACCAATGTGCATGACCATACTGTTCCCTACACTTTTTTCCATCTGTCCCTTCTTTGCCCATTTTCTCAATCTGCCTAAGTCCTTTTCCTGCTTCCACAACAATACCTGCTTCTTTGTATTGTCTGGAAATTTGGCAATAAAGCCAACAATTGTGTCATCCAAATCTTTGACATACTGTCTGTGAAAAGAAACGGTCCCTATACTGACCACTGTGGAACACCATTATTCATCAGCAGCCAACCAGGAAAGGTCCACTTTATTTCCATTCTTTGCCTCCTGATATCAGTCAATCCTCTATTGATGCTAGTATTTTTCTTGTAATACCATGGGCACCTACCTTGTTAAGCAGCCTCGTGTGTGGCACCTTGTCAAAGACCTTCTGAAAATCCAGGTAAACAACATCCACTAACTCTCCTTTGTCCGACTTGTTATTTCTTCAAAGAATTCCAATACATTGTTTAAGCAAGATTTTCTCTTTGACATCTCTACTTTGACTTCCAGCTCCCAAAGCACCTTCTCCTTAGTAATAGTACCTACACTCACTTCTGACTTCTGAAACACCTGAAATTCTGGCGTATTGCTGGAGTCTTCCATGGTGAAGTATGATGCAGAATCATTATTGAGCTTGTCCTCCATTTCTTTGTCCCCTATTACTACCTGTTCAGCATCATTTTCCTGCAGTATGATATCCTCTCTCAGTTCTCTTTTACTCTTTAGATATCTGAAAGAACTTTTTGTATCTTTATATTATTTGCAACTTATCTTCAAATTTAATCTTTTCTCTCCTTACAGCTTTTTAAGTTGCCTTCTGTTGATTTCTAAAACCTTTCTTATCCAATAATTCCCACAAATTTTTTCTATATATATGCCCCAACATTCTCTTTTATGTTGTCTTTTTCTTCCTTTGACAGTAACTGTTGCCTTATCCACCATTTAGAATACCTCTTCATCTTTGGCATGTACCTATCATATTAAGCTATTAATGCTTTTTGAGACGGTGATTTAGATGCATATCATATTTTTTTACTGAGTTAAGTATTGTATGTAATTAGTTTTGCTACAGCAAGTGTATGGGACATTGGAAAAAAAGTTGAATTTCCCCATGGGGATGAATAAAGTATCTATCTATCTATCTATATGTCTTCCCAATTGCTCTCAGAAACTCCAACTATTGCTGTTCTGCCTCATCCATGCTAGTGTCCCTTTCCAATCAACTTTGTCCAGATCCTCTTCATGACACTGTAAGTCTTTTTACTCCAATATAATACTGATGCATCTAATTTTATCTTCCCCCTCTCAAACTGCAGTGTGAATTATTATATCACTGTCTTCTATGTCTCCCTTTATCTTAAACTCACTAATCTAATCTGCTTCATTACACAACACTGAATCCAGAATTGACTTTCCTTTAGAATAAGTTTTAGGCTTGACCACAACCTATCCTAAAAAGCTAGTTTGCAGGCATTCTACAAATTCCCTTTCCTGGGATTCAGCACCAGCATCAATTTCCCAAACTAATTGCATATTGAAATCCCCCATGACTATCAAAATATGGCTCTTATTATATGCCTTTTTGCATTTCACATTGAAATTTATATCCTACATCCTGACCACTATTCAGGGACCTGCATATAACTTCCATCAGGGTCATTTTACCCTTGCAGTTTCTTTTATCACAATGATTCTATATCTTCCAATCCTATGTCACCTCTTTATAAAGATTTGATTTCATTTTTTGTGAACAGAGCCACGACACCTCTTCTGCCTACCTGCCTATCCTTTCAATACAAGGTATATCCTTGCATGTTAAGCTTCCAACCATGATCTTCTTTCAGCTATGACTCATTGATGCTCACAATGTCATACCCACAAATCTCTAATCACTCTACAAGATCATCTACCTTATTCCATATACTGTGTACATTCAAATATAACATCTTCTGTCCTGTATTCATTACACTTTTCAATTTTGCTCTTATGTTACACCTCAACTCATTCAGCTTACTTCAATTTTGTCCTAGAGTCTGCCTTTCCTCAGAGTCTCACTACACACTGCATCAACTTATATACTAACTGCCCCCTCCTCAACCCTATCACTTTGGTTCCCTCTCCCTGCCAGCCTAGCTTAAGCCCTCCCCATAGTGTTAGCAAATCCAAGAAGGATATTGATCCCCCTCAGGTTCAGGTGTAACCCATCCTTGTTGTACAGATTATCCCTTCCCCAGAAGAGATCCCAATGATTCAGAAATGTGAAACCTTGTCCCCTGTACCAGTTCTTTAGCCATTCATTCATCTGTCTGATCATCCAATTCCTACACTGACTAGCACCTGGCACCGGGAATACTTCAAACATCACATGGGAGGTTCTGTTCTTCAGCCTCTTCCTTAACTCCCTATACTCACTGTGCAGGACTTCTTTCCTTTTCTACCTATGTCATTGATGCCAGTGTGCACCACGACCTCTGTCTGCTCACCCTCCATTTTGAAGATCCTTAGCAGCCGCTCTGAGACATCCTGGATCCTAGGACCCCCCAGGGAATCTGCACACCATCCTGGCTTCCCTTTTGCAGCTACAGTATTAGCAGTCCATCCCCCTCTGTACTGAGTCTCCTATTCACTACCACTCTGCCTGATTTCACCCTTCTCTGCTGAGCTTCAGAGCCAGATACAGTATACTGGCCTGGCCAATACTGGCCCTGAGAAGTCATTCTGTCCCCAGCAGTATCCAAAGGGGTATACTTGTTGCTGAGGGGAATGCCCACAGCATAACCCTGCACTCCCTGCTCACTCCCTTTACTTAGTGGTCACCTATCTACTATCTGACGCCTGCACTCTGGTTATGACCACCCCCATAAACGTCTCAGCTATGAAATTTTCAACTTTCTGGATGATCCTGATTGCATCCAGCTCCTTGGATATTCCTTGGTTTTGTCAGTCAGGAGCTGAATTTGGGTGCAATTCCTGCAGATGTAGTCATCAGGAAAACCATTAAGTACCCTAAAATCCCACATCTCACACTGCCTGAACTACCATCCTGCTTATGCTGTTATACCTCTAAGCTCTCAAGCTTAAGTTCTAGCCTGTGCCTGGTCTTGCCTAACACTGTTGAACCAAACCCTGACCATTCTAACATTGTCCTCTCAAACAATGGCCGCTCCATTTAAACCTCACTCTTTGCATTGGTCAGTGCTAATTAACCCGCGTTATTATTAACCCAAGCAATCTCCGCTCTGCAGATGAGTCCCAACAGAGCCTGCCCACTTTTTAAAACTGTCACGTAAAGTCCTCGTGGGACTCTTTCCAACCCACTCCACAATTTCCAGCTCCACAGACAAATCATGGAGATCAAAGTGTTATAAAAGGTTTCTGTATGAATAAAGTGGCAAGGGAAGATCATAGGTCCCACACAATGTATAGTACGTATATGAAAATCCTAATCGAATAGTTGATTGCCAGTAGAGGAAGCCCCAAACCTCTTGCTGTTGTGGCTTATTTGGAGTTTATTGATATGTTGCCAGGAATTAAACTATTAATTTTATTGTTATAAGACTAGTTCATAGGCCTACTGTCACTTAGGAGAAGAACGCTCCTTTTAAAGCATATATGTCAAACTCAAGGCCCGCGGGCCAAATCCGGCCCGTGGTGGAATTATCTTTGGCCCGCGAGATAATATCTAATTACTATTAAAGCTGGCCCCAGTAATCGAAGCGCCTATGGCGTATGATATGGCTAATGCTGAGTTTATTCAGGTACCAGGTTTTCAGGGTTTTTAGTGTTTATTCGGCAGTCTTGCTCGGCAGTCTTCTTCATAAGAAATGGAATTTGTAAAGTGAAACACTTTGTAGTTATAGCAGAGACTGAGACACATGAGAGCAGGCTGAAAAAACGGAGGCAACGAAAGCTGCGTTCGCACGTGTCCGACTGATCCGGCCCGCATGAAACTGCATTTTGCTCAATCCGGCCCGTGACCTAAAATGAGTTTGACACCCCTGTCTTAAAGTAAGGTACCATTGTCAAGACTCGGTACTAAAGCCTAGCGATGCAGCATCAATGCTCCCCATGGAGCAGATGAGGCAGCCTCATAGCCCCATCCCATTGAGTGGCACTGAAGAGTTCACAGATCCTACAGGGAGATGCATGTACCATTGTCCCCAGGACAAGGTTTCAGTTCTGCTGAACTAACCTAACTCAGAAAACATGTTTGAGGAGAGATTGCTTTATTCATTTGACTGCCACAGCATGCAGACTTTTCTCTTCCAACCTATCTCTCCATTTTTCATGTTTTGCTTCTAATTGAAAAGGTGCACTTTAATATCACTTAAAGTTGATAATGATATTATTGGGCCATGCTGTTGGTACCAGATTAGAAATTCACAGGCCTAAATTAACATTAGAGTTCTTCATTCAGATCCCACCATTGTACCTTTGTATTTCAATTCAGTTAATATTCTGAACATTTAAGAAAAGTTAAAAAAAATTATCATCTTAACCACTACACACACAGATTGTTGTAAAATCTTATCTGGTTCCATAATATTCTTTGGTGGAGGTAACTTGCCATCATTACCTGATCTCACTATATGTAACTGCAGACCCAGCCATGTTGGTTGACTCTGCAATGGCCCATTTGTTAAAGGACAATTAAGGATAGAGAATACATTCCAGCCAAAGAATTAATTACCATGCATGCCTTTTGTTTTTATCTCAGTACAACCTGAGAGCATTCTGATGACTGCATTCACAATTGACTTTGGTGATAAATTCTTGAATATGAACACGTTCACTGTCTTTCACTTCTCAGTGCATGAAGCTGCCTTATACACTTGCATAACCCTGCCCAAACACCACACATTAACCTACACCCTCGGCAGAATAATTCAGCACAGAACAGATATTATGGAGCCAGAACCAGGAAAGGGAAGCCAGCCACCATAACTTTTATTCATATGGAGAGGGAAAAGTAAAGATAATTCATTCTGTGCACTTGGGGATCAAAATCCATACTTTGCAGTGCCTACTCTATTTCCTTCTCATGTACAGTATAAAATTAGCCACTCCCCTGAAATATTTTATTAGTTTAATATCAGTGGCATATGCAATTTCCTCGCACACCATGTCTACATAAATGTGGTGTCTTCCATCCCATTAAGCACCAGCAAAAGTAACACATATAACATACTTCATGCTCTGTACAATTCTGATAAGCACATTGTGACAAAAAGTGTAACTCCAGAACAAATTTATGAGGATAGTGTCAGGATTAGAGTGCTCAGCAAAGTCCAATAAAAAGAAGCAAGGTGTAGGCAGAGTGGTCATTGTGGGAGCGGTTATTGTTGGAGTGGACAGTGTTAGAGTGGCTCAATAGAATTAGGCAAGAACAGGTACAGGCTAGAACTTAGGCTTGAGATGTTACAGGTATAAGAAGTGTAGGCGGGATGGCAGTTAAGGCAATGGAATGCTCCTCCTGTGAGATGTAGGATTTCTGGGTACCTGGTCAGTCTCCCTGATGACTACATCTGTGGGAAGTGCACCCAACTTCAGATCCTAACTGACAAGTTCAAGGAATGAGCTAGGGCTGGATATACTCAGCATCCTCCGGGAGGCTGAAAACCTTATAGTTGAGACTGTCTTTGAGTTGGCCACACCCAGTTTGCAGGCTTCAGATAGTAGCTGGCTGACTACCAGAGAAGAGGAGTAAGTGGTCCATGCAGGCTTCCACTGTCGCCATTACCCTCAGCAACAAATGGTATCCTTTTGATGGGGGGATGACCTAGCAAGGCACAGCAGCCGCAGTGAGGCCAGTGACTCTACGGCCAACTGTAAGGTTCGGCAGAGAAGGGTAATATCAGGTAGAGTGATAGAGATAGGAGACTCGATAGTTAGGATGATGGACAGGAGATTCTCTGGCTGAGAAAGAGTAGCCAGGATGGTGTGTTGCCTCCCAGGAGCTAGGGTCCAGTTTGTCTCAGAGCAGCTGCAGAAAATTCTCAAGAGGGAGCGTGAGCAGCCAGTGGTTGTGGTAATGAGATAGGTAGAAAGGGAGACGAGATCTTGTGCAGTGAATGTAGGCAGCAGGGTAAAAGCCTGAAGAGCAGGACCTCCAAGATAGTAAACTCTGGATTACACCCTGTACTAAGTGTTCATCAGGGCAGGAATAGGATAAAAGTACAGATGAATGAATAGCTGAGGAAGTGGTGAGGGGGGAAGTGTTTCAAATTTTTGGATCACTACGATCTCTTCTTGGAAAGGTGTGAAATGCACAAAAAGGATGAGTTACACCTGAATCTGAGGTGGACCAACATCCTTGCGCAAAGGTTTGCTAGAGCTGTTAGGAAGAGTTTAAACTAAGTTGGCAAGGGGATGTGAACCAGAGTGATAGGGCTGAGGATGAGTCAGTTGGTATACAAGTTAATGCACTGTATTGTGGGACTGTAAGGAAGGACAGGCAGGTGGCAGGGCAAAATTGAAGTCTGTGTGATGAGTTTAAGTGTGATATGGGGGCAAAACTTGAAAAGGGTGATGAATACAGGAATGAAGGTGTCACATTTGAATGCACACAGTGCACAGAATAAGGTAGATAAGCTTATAGTGCAGTTAGAGATTGGCAGGAGTGACATTGTGGGCATCATTCAGTCATGGCTGAAAGAAGGTCATAGTTGGGAGCTTAACATCTAAGAACACAAAGTACACTGCAGATGCTGTGGTCAAATCAAAATGTACACACAAACTGGATGAACTCAGCAGGTCGGGCAGCATCCGTTGAAATGAGCAGTCAATGTTTTAGGCCGAGACCCTTTGTCAGGACTGAAGAAGGAGGGGGCAGGGGCCCTATAAAGAAGGTGGGGGGAGGGTGGAAGGTGCCAGGTGAAAAACCAATCAGAGGAATGATCAAGGGATAGGGGAAGGGAAGCAGGGAGGGGATAGGCCGGAGAGGTGAAGAAGGAATGTAAAGGGAAAGCATTGTGGGTAGTAGAAGAAGGCAGAATCATGAGACAGGTGATAGGCAGCTGGAAGAGGAGGCAGAGTGAAAGTGGGATGGGGGAAGGGAGAGGGAGGGAATTACCAGAAGTCAGAGAATTCGATGTTCATAACAAGGGGCTGGAGACTATCTAGACAGTATATGAGATGTTGTTCCTCCAACCTGAGTTTGGCCTCATCATGGCAGTAGAGGAGGCCATGTATGGACGTATCTGAATGGGAATGTGAAGCAGAGCTGAAATGGGTGGCAACCGGGAGATCCTGTCTGTTGCGGCGGACGGAGTAGAGGTGCTCAACGAAGCGGTCCCCCAATCTGCATTGGGTCTCGCCGATGTAGAGGAAGCCGCACCGGGAGCACCGGATGCAATAGGTTACCCCAACAGACTCACAAGTGAAGTGTTGCCTCACCTGGAAGGACTGTTTGGGGCCCTGAATGGTGGTAAGAGAGGAGGTGTCGGGGCAGGTGTAGCACTTACGCTTGCAGGGATGAGTGCCAGGTGGGAGATCTGTGGGGAGGGATGTGTGGACCATCAATGATGCCCTCAACTGCATCTCCTCCATTTCCTGCACTTCGACCGTCTCCGCATCCTCCCATCACCACAACAGGGACTGTGTTCCCCTTGTCTTCACCTACCACCCCACCAGCCTCCAGATCCGGCAGATTATCCTCGGCAACTTCCGCCACCTTCAACAGGACCCTACCACTAAGCATATCTTTCCCTCTCTACCCCTCTCTGCTTTTCACAGGGATCGTTCCCTCCACGACTGCTTGATCCACATGTCCCTCCCCACAGATCTCCACCTGGTACTTACCCCTGCAAGCATAAGTGCTACACCTCCTCTCTTACCACCATTCCGGGCCCCAAACAGTCCTTCCAGGTGAGGCAACACTTCACTTGTGAGTCTGTTGGGGTAATCTATTGCATCCGATGCTCCTGGTGTGGCCTCCTCTACATTGGTGAGACCCGACACAGATTGGGGGACCGCTTCGTCGAGCACCTCCGCTCCGTCTGCCACAACAGACAGGATCTCCCGATTCCCACCCACTTCAACTCTGCTTCACATTCCCATTCGGATATGTCCATACATGGCCTCCTCTACTGCCATGATGAGGCCAAACTCAGGTTGGAGGAACAACACCTCATATACCGTCTGGGTAATCTCCAGCCCTTTGGTATGAACATCAAATTCTCCAACTTCCGGTAATTCCCTCCCTTCCCCCATCCCACTTTCACTCTGCCTCCTCTTCTAGCCGCTTATCATCTCTTTCATGATTCTGCCTTCTTCTACTACCCATAGTGCTTTCCCCTTTCATTCCTTCTTTACCTCTCCTGCCTACCCCCTCCCTGCTTCCCCTCCCCCACCCCTTAATCTGTCCTCTGATTGGTTTTTCACCTGGCACCTTCCACCCTCCCCCCACCTTCTTTATAGGGCCCCTGCTCCCTCCTTCTTCAATCCTGATGAAGGGTCTCGGCCTGAAACGTTGACTGCTCATTTCAACGGATGCTGCCCGACCTGCTGAGTTCATCCAGCTTGTTTGTACATGTTCATCTAAGAACACACCTTGTATTGAAAGGGAATGTAGGTAGTTAAAAATGTTGGGGTGGCTGTGTTGGTAAAAAAAAATGCAATCTAATCCTAAAAAAGAGGTGACATAGAATCAGAAATTGCTGAATCCTAGTTGAGCCCACAAGGGGACAGGCAATTCTGGATTGGGTATTCTCTAACGAGCCAAATTTGATTTGTGAGTTTAAGGTAAAGGAAGCTTCGGGAAGCAGTGATCATAATATGATAAAATTCACTGTGCAGTTTGAGAGGGAGAAGATAAAGTAAGATGTATCAGATTAGAGTGGGTGTAAAGGAAACTACAGAGACATGAGGAAGGAGCTAGCCAAAGTTGATTGGAAGGGGGACACTAGCAGGGTTGATGGCAGAAAAGTAATGATTGGATTTTCTAGGGGTAATTCGAAAGCCACAGGATAGATACACCCCAAAGATGAAGGAGTATTTCAAATGGAGGATGAGGTAACCATGGCTGACATTGGAGTTTTGTGAGCAGCTTTGTGCCCGTTATCTATGAAAAGATGTGCTGACATTGGAGAGGGCCCAGAAGAGGTTCACAAGAATGAATCTGGGAATGAATAAGTTAATGTATGAGGAGCATTTGATGGCTCTGGGCTTGTACTCACTGGAGTTTAGAAGAATGAGGGCAAGAAGGCCGGGGTTTGGGGTTGAGAAGGATAATAAATCAGCCATGATTGAACGGTGGAACGGACTCGATGGGCCTAAGTCAGCTCCTATGTCATATGGTCTTAAAGTCTTATGGAAAATTCATATTTAAGTTACAGAAAAGTAAGTTTAAAATATTTCTCTTCCATCTTTATAGATCTGTTTAATTCCAAATAATCAGAATATTCTCTTGACAATAAGCAAGCAAAACTGACATCTGAACTTTCCATTTTATTGATTCTTTTATATTCTTTTCAATCCAGGAGTCATCATAGAAGGCCTTATTCTTGATTTATCACTTGAAAAGAAAACATAATCTATACACATTTCTGCTGTTTTGCATACTTTGTTGTATTCATTATCTAAAAATGTTTTGTTAATCTCGTCTTAGGTTATTTTCTCCCACGAACACTCTCCTCTCACGCACTTCCGTTGTGCTCCGTTCAGATCCCTCTTCCTCTGACAACTGTGGCTAATTCCACTGTCATGCTCAATCGCCAGGGCAACCATCTGCTTTTGCATTCGTCACCATGACGAAAAATGACCTTCTATTTCAGTCTGTCTTTGCTGTTAACCTATATCACTCTGGCTTAGAAAGGGGTACAAACACACCTACACAGCTCTCCCAATCCGTTCACTATGTCTGGAAGTAATACCCATTAAAGTGATAGCTGTAATTCAATAGAAGCAGACAGGTCTTTGGTTTCTGTTTATCAAACAGAGTTTATCTGATGAATGCTTTATTTTCACAATTTCCTTCTTCTTGCAGATCCAGCTCCAATTCTACAGACACTTCTGAACACAGTGTCAGAGGATTCGAACTCCACTGCAGCGCCAATCTCTGTGGCACATGCAATTCAGGGAATTAGACAGGTTCTAGTTGTGCTTCCCGATCTTTTAATAAATGTGCCATTTCTTCCCTGTCATACAGTAGTTGTTTACTATTTGGTAGTTTAGCTGTTTAACTCCATCCCTGCCAATGCACAGGAATAAGATAAGCTGATAAATGTTGTACAGTGGATGAGGCGGGCACAAAGTGGGAACCAACAGAGAACTTATAATAGCACTGTTACAATGTTCATGAAAATGGCAGAAAGAATACAAATGATGTTCTTAAATTAATTATTGTGGTCTTTGGGAGAACAAAGGTTTGTTTTCCCTGGAGTGGAGAAGGTGGTGAGTGACCTCGCAGAGTTGTATAAAATTATGAGGGGAATAGATAGGGCAAATGACAAGGAGGCTTTATTTTCTGTGGTAGGGGAATATAACAGAAGAGGATGTAGGTATACGCTGAGGAGTTGGAGGTATGGAGAGAGAATCTTTTCACTCAATGCGTGGGTGGAGTCTGGAAAATGCTGTCTGGGGAGGTAACAGAGGGAGGCACTCGATGACATTTTAGAAGCACCTGGACAAATATTTGTATGGCAAAACACAGACAGCTAAACACCTAATGTGGGTAAATGGGACTAGTGCAGACATATACAATGAATAGCATCGATGTTGGGATGAAAGGCTTCTTTCTGTGCTGTATGACTCTATGACGATTGCTGAGAACATGGTAGACAAACAGGAGAATCAGAGAATAGGCATCAGTCAGGCAGCAAAGCTAAGGGTGGAGTCGAGGATGTAGAATTGAAGCTATTTTAGTCGACATCTTCTGGGGCACAGGAAATTTCCCTTTATGAAGGTGTTGATTCAAGGAAAGGGAACGAACACTTCGTTACTTCAAGGATATTAAAAGAACAAGTTTTTGTTTTTATTTACAGTGTTCTGGCAGCTCTATAGACACATTTTCTGTTACCAGTTTATCCTCAGATTCATCAACGAAATATAACTCCTAAAATGAAATTTCAGACTCATAATTCAGCAACATAATCTCTTGGCATTCATACCCATCTTTTTCTCTTGCAGGGTTGACAGCAGAACAGCAAAAGCTAGAACTTTTGGGAGCCGTTTGGAAAGCACAGTATGGATACATCCCAAAGCAGATGAGGTAATCAATTTGCCGATTCTCGAGTTGGAGAACTCAAAATAAGAAACAACACTTTAGATCGACTGTAACATAAAATTAATAACTGTTGTCTCCCCTGTCGCTGTGCAAGGAGTGATATCTGTCCCTCCTTTGTTAGTGAGAGAGAGAGAGAGAGAGCACGCTGCGGGATGTTGAAAATGTTGGAGGGAACAGGTTGTTTTTGATGTACTGTAGACCACGATCACACTTTGGGGGCTTTGCTGCTTCTGGCATGGTGGGTGACGGGAATGCTGTTTATGCTAGAATAAGTGGGGGGAGCAGGAGGGGAGGGAGAAAGTTGATTCTGCTTGCTGCTGCTTATGTGTGGGAGGGGGTCAGAGAGCTTTGAGATTCTTAAATCATTTTTCCATCATTCATTCTTTGGGTTTTTTTTTCTTCAGTATCAAAGATGTCTGCAGAGAGTAAGAATTTCAGGTTGTATATTGAATACATTCTCTGATATTAAATGCAACTATTGAATTATTGAAGTTAGAGGATTGAGAAGTTTTTAAAAACCAACAGAAGGCAACTAAATAAGTCATTAGGAAGAAGAAGATGGAATATGAAGGTAAGCTAGCCAATAATATTAAAGAGGGTACCAAAAGTTTCCTCAGATGCATAAAGAGTAAAATAGAGATGAGAGTAAATATTGGATTGCTGGAAAATGATGCTGGAGAGGTTGTGTTGGGAGACAGGGAAATAGCAGATGAACTGAATGTATTTTGCATGAATTTTCACTGCGGAAGACACTAGCAGTATGATGGAAGTACGAGAGTGTCAGGGGGCAGAAGTGAGTGAGGCTGCCATCACTTAGGAGAAGGAGCATTGGAAACTGAAAGGTCTGAAGGTTAATAAGTCACCTGGACCAGATGGTCTGCAGCCCAGGGTTCTTAAAGGCATTGTGGAGGTTTAAGTAATAATCTTTCAAGAATCAATGGATTCCAGCATGGTTCCAAAGAACTAGAAAATTGCAAATGTCACTCCACTTTTCAAGAACAGAGGGAGGCAGAAGAAAGGAAATTATAGGCCAGTTAGTCTAACCTCAGTGGTTGGGAAGATGTTGAAGTTGATTGTTAAGGATGTAGTTTTGGGTTACTTTGAGGTGGTTTCCTTAAGGGAAAGTCTTATCTGACAAATCAATTGGAACTCCTAAAAAAATAGCAAGCAGGATAGACAAACGAGAATCAGTGGATGGTGAATACTTGGATTTTCAGAAGACCTTTGACAAGGTGCCACAGATGAGACTGCTCAACAAGTTACGGGACCATGGTATTACAGGAAAAATATTAACACAGATAGACCATTGGCTGATTGGCAGGAGGCAAAGAGTGACAATAAAGGGAGCCTTTTCTGATTGGCTGCTGGTGACTAGTGGTGTTCCACAGGGTCTGAATTGGGACCACTTCTCTTTATGTTATATGCCAATGATTTAAACGATGGAATTGATGGTTTTTTGGCCAAGTTTGCAGAAAATATGAAGATAGGTGGGGTGGCAGGTAATATTGAGGAAGCAGACAGGTTGCAGAAGAACTTGGACAGATTAGGAGAACGGGTAAAGAAGTGGCAGATGGGATACAGTGTCAGTAAGTGTGTATTGTCATGTACTTTGTAGAAGAAATAAAAGTGTAGACTATTTTCTAAATTGAGAGAAAGTTCAAAGATCTGAGGTGCAAAGGGACTTGGGCGTCCTCATGCAGAGTTCCTTAAAGGTTAATTTGCAGGTTGAGTCAGTGGTGAGGAAGGCAAATGCAATGTTCGCATTAATTTTGAGAGAAGTAGAATATAAAATGAAGGATGTAATGTTGAAGCTTTATAAGGCACTGGCAAGGCCTCACTTGAAATACTTTGAGCAGTTTTGGGCCTCTTATCTAAAGAAGGAGGTGCTGCCATTAGGATTCAAAAGAGTTTCACAAAAATGATTCCAGGATTGAAAAGCTTTTAATATGAGGAGTGGTTGATGGTTCTGGGCCTGAACTCCATGGAATTCAGAAGAAATGAGAGGGGGATCTCATTGAAATCTATTGAATATTGATAGGCTTAGATAGAGTGGATGTGTAGAGGATGTTTCCTATGGTGGGGGAGCCTAAGGCCAGAGGACACAGCCTCAGAATAGAGGGACATCCATTTAGAATGGAGATGAAAAGGAATTTCTTTATCCAGAGAGTAGTGAATCTGTTGAATTTGTTGTCACAGGCAGCTGTGGAGGCCAAGTCAATAAGCATATTTAAGGCAGAGATTGATAGATTCTTGATTAGTCCTGGCATGAAGGGATACTGAGAGAATGCAGGAGATTGGGCTGAGAGGGAAATGGGTCAGTCATGATGAAATGGTGGAGCAAATCGATGGGTCAAATAGCCTACTTCTGCTCCTGTATCATACTGGCTTATGTTTTTAATTGGGTCTCCTCATAGCATCCATTGTTCCCAAGAAATTAACTCTAATTAGTCCAATCTTTCCTCCTAACTGTTTTCTTTTACAACAACCCCATAACTCTCCTCTGTATCCTCTCTGGTGCAATGCATGCTAAGTTTGGGGTGCATGGTGCTTGATAGAGTGAGTGGGTGTGGTGTTTGAAATGTTGTTCACTCCAGCTGTGTTTTCACTTAATATACTATCATCAACAATCAAGTTATCAAGGCCTTCCTGAATTCCCCCTCTCCCTTTTGAGTGGTTATGGGCAAAAGGTATCCATAAAAAGTAGGATGTTACATTTTCTTCACAGAGCATTTGAAGCACCTGTCCTTCTGGAAATATTTTGCCAGAATGGATTATCAAGCAGAAAGTTTCAGGAGTCTGGTGCCAGACACACAGTCAACCATTGTACATAATCAGTGCAGGCAACGGTGGCCTGAGCGTAGATGTGGATTCTGCAGTTGAGTTGCCTATGCTGCCAGTGGATTGAGAGATTTATGCCAAGACATTATTTCTCCAGCTCTTTTTTTGTAGTGCTGGCTTGGATACAATCAGTGACTGTCCTTAAAGACACAAATTATACCTCAGCTTTTCTGGTGTCATAGACAGAAAGAAACTGCCATTGATTTCTTGTTTCTAGATGCAACTTATTGGTCCCTGTAATAATCCAACCCCTCCTACTGTATGTTACCTGTTTGCTCAGCTCTGAAATTTCCTTCCTTAAAACTGTAAACCAAAGCATCAATCTCTCCTCTACTGGTCACTCCATAAAACTTGCCCATCTATTCCAACAGCTTTTTAGGCAGTGCAAAATTTTGTCTAATAACCACCCATCAATTTCCTTAGACAGTGATCCAAGAAAGTCAACTCGGTACTACCGTGGGGAATGGTTATCAAATGCCACAGTTATACAAACCGAATATTTGAAAAGAAGTGAGAATTAATGCGCTATAATCATCTAATAAAATATTCTTATTTATTTGATAATGTATTCTTCAGATGCACACAGAACTCACGGATGTTATTGCTGGAGTAATTGGCAATGAGGTCCCTTCCTCATTCCCAGCTCTTGGGCTACCAGGAGTACTTATATCAGGAGTACTTCTTTGCATTTTCCTCTATGTTATTTTGTTGTTCCTTTTCACACCTTGTGGTGTATCAGGTGGCATTTTTGCTGTTTCTGCAGCATTCAACTGTTTTTTACGAGGCCGAGTTGCTAACTCGACACTAAACCCAGCAGGATTTGAACCCAGGACCATTCAGCTCGAAGTCCAGTGCTGATGCCACTACACCACCAGCTGGCAACTATGTTATTTGGCTTTCTTCATTATGAATACTTTTCCATGTCATCAATTCTGATTATTTTTGGTTTTTACAAATTTTTAATCATTGATTATTATCACACAAAATTACTTTGTGTTTTACTGCTCTGATCTCAAGTTACTTATGTTGTAAGGGATCAGAGGATTAAGATATGGAATTTAATTGTGCGTGGTTGGTTCTCATTTAAAAAATATTTACTCTCTTTGATCTTAACTTTGTAAGTTTTAATGAGCTGGCATTTTCCTGTGTACAGAAAATTATTTCAACTCTTATAATGCCTTCCAAAATACTTCTATGCAATTATTAATTAAGAGGTTCACTCATTAGAAATTAAAATAAATTACTTTTTTAACAATTTCCTATAAAATATTTCCACCAGTCCTTTCTGAATAGAGTTCTCAAACTTTGATGACTTTGGCATGATGATATTATTAAAATCTGGGCATTTATTACTTGTGTTTTGAACACAGAATATTGAACAGTACAGCAAGGAATAGGCCCTTTTGCCCACATTATCTGTGTCGCGTATGATACTGAGTTAAACTAATCTCTCCTGCCTGAACAGAATCCAAATCCCTCTATTTCCTGCATCAGAAAATCTCTTGAAAATCACCATTATATCTATTTTTAATTCCACTCTTGATTGCACATTCCAGAAAACAGCTGCATTCTTGCAAAAAAAAACTTGTCCTGCATGTCCCCTTTAAATTTTCTCCATCACCTTATAGCCCTCTAAAGTTTAATATTTCTACCCTGGGAAAAAAAAATCTGATTGTCTACTCTACCTATGCCTTTTGTAATTTTATAAACTTCTGCCAGGTCTCCTCTCAGCCTTCAGTGCCTCAGAGAAAGCAATCTAAGTATACCCTGTAGGGTAACATAATTGGAAGAAATGTATGTAACTCACAACCAACGTTGAGTTGGGGTTTTGCTTTAAGAGGTTGGTCTGATATGATGACGGTTTAATGTAAAGAGTTGTTATCGCACTTTTGTGTTTAGGTTTTGGAGTTGAATAGAATGTGTTACAGGTTTCATTGAGCATAAAATGCCTCACTTTGCTTTATTTGCAAAAACCTACAGCCCAAGCTTTCCCTGTAGCTAATACGTTCTAAGCCAGTCATCATCATAGTAAATCATGTTGAATTCTGGTGGTTTTAAGATCCAAAGGTTCCTTGGAAGTCAAAAATTTGACCTGTTGTATTGAGCATTATGAGAATGAAGATCAAAGAAAGAGGAACCACATGAACAAAGAAAAGACAAAGGAAAAAGCTGTTTGTGGTCATCTGCTACTCAGACTAGAATTACCGAAATTCCAGTGATAACAATTAATCTGTAACCTCAACAGATTCAAGTGGTGTGGCACCTATTACAGAAAGTTACAAACCTTCTAGAAAAAAATACAGAGTCAAAATAACAATCATACACACTAAGCCAAAAAACTCTTCTGAACCCGCACCTAACCTTCCTGTAATGAGCTGACTATTGCATGCAATACTCCAAGTATGTCCTAACCAAAGTTTTATAAGACTTCAAAAATGCTCTATGCCCCTAGTGACAAAGGCAAGCATGTCGTATGTCTTCTTCTAACAAGTGTTTCCCAACTTCTTTCAGCTGCTAAACTGCCTATTTTGTCACATTTTATTTGGCCTCCCTCTTAACATGGACATTCCTTCACCTCACTTCCTTGTCTTTTCCTTGTCTGCAAAGTGAAACACACTTGGTTTATGACTTTACCTACTTCTGTTGAAGGGCTATTAGCCTGAAAAATTAATTCTTTTTGTCTCTGGACAGATGCTGCATGGCCTGTTGTATTTTCAGGATTTACTGTTTTTTGTTTAATTTCACAAAACTCTGTCAAATATGCTTAAGAATCAACTCAGGCATGTGAGCTCTGTTCTCTTGATTCTGTCTCTAAGCCCAGAGACTACCTGGACTGCCAGTGAGTGTGATTTCTAATTTCTGTGGACAGGTGTTGTAGTGTGGCATGGTAGTGGAGTGGCCAATGTCACACTTCACTGTGCCAGCGATCAAGGTTCAATTCCCACCAGTATCTGTAAGGAGTTTACATGGTATCCCCGTGACCACACGTTTTCTCCCTCATTCCAAAGATTTCTGGGTTAGTAAGGATTAGTAACTTGTGGGATGCTACGTTAACACTGGAAGCATGGTGACACCTTTGATGCATCCACAGCACATCCTAGGACTATGTTGGTTGTTGACCAAATGACACTTTTCACTGTATGTTTCGATGTACCTGTGACAAATCAAGTTAACATAATCTCACTTAACTTCAGAAACTCCATAGTGGGGTTATTGAAAGAACAGGTCAGAGACTGAGTTACTTCCTTCCTGACACTCCAAGGCTCTTCCATTATCTTGTCATGATCCTGTCTGGCAATCCCCCATCTTGCTATTATCTCCTATATCCCCTCGTTTGATGTCCAATTGTTCCCAGTTCCATTAATTACAGCACACCTAGTTTCCATCAGTGAATACAGGATAAGAACCCTGGAGTCACAGCAATGGGCTGCCAGTTCGTTGGTCAAATCTAGTGTGTGTAAACCTTGTTTCCTGATTCGTTAGGACTGTCAGTTCTAAGCTCTGCACCATTCCCTGGATAATCTATGTAAACCTTGTCTCCGTGTAAAGACTCTCCCGGATACCTGTTTCACGTTCGCGACTGTGCTAGCACCTCACGACCCTGTCTCCGTGCCTGTGTCCTGCACTTGGGTTCATCCCCAGCCATATCCTTGCAACATACCTATATAGAACAAGTTGGGAATGTGATGTAATGCTTTCTTCTTAGCTGGATAACTCTTAAGAACTTGAAGGCAATCCTGAATAAAGCAGCCCACTTGACTGGCATATCATCGGTCAACCTAAATATTTACTCTCTCCAAAAGGACACAGCATGGATCACCTGGAAACTGCATTTGTCTAGTTGTCTAGACAACTAGACAACTGTACTTGTATAGTCCAGTAGCACCTGCTCAATCCACAATCTCTACCACCAAGAAATTCAATTATTTTGGAACCATGAAAAACACCACTACCTGTAGCCTTCCCTTTGTGTCACATCAAACGTTGTTTTTACTTCCTCTTCACTGGGGCTCATCCCTGGAACTTCATACACAACACAACCATAGGAGTCCTTTTATCAAAAGGAGTACAGCAGTTTAAGAAGGCTGTTCAACACATTTTGTCAAGGGCAATGATGAATGGGCAATAAATGCTGGCCTTGCCTGCGATGTTCAGATCATGAGAAAATAAGAAGTAACAAAAAATCCATTTGTTTTTCTCCCATGTGCTTATCAAACCTCCATCAAATATGTCTATATTATTTGGCTCAACTATTCTTTGTGATAACAAATTTCACTTCCAAACCATCCCACAAAGAATTTCCTGTTGGATTTATGAATGACTATTTCTTATGGCCATTTGTTCTGATCTTATCTGCAAATTAAAGCTCTGCATCTGTCTAACCTATCCAAGCCATTCTTTACCTTAAGCACCTTGGTCTGGTACCTTATTGTGCATCCTAATCACTATGATTGACTTCAGTAAAACTGAATATCAGGCAAATCATATGAACTGCAAAAAGTTGTGATTCCATTGGGTTTTACTCCATCAGTATCTCATCAAAAACAGTGATAGAAACAAAATAAATAATAGCTTTTAATAGGAAAACAGACAAATACTTCATAAACAAAAAATAAGAAAGCAACGATACAGAAAAGTCCTTTCAGAGACCCTGACAAGAAAAGGATTTGAATTATAAATCTATATTCTGATGACTAGGAATATAGGCTAAGGAATTCTTTTTTTTTTGTACGATCCATATTTATAACTTGGAACCTACTGACTTTTCACAAAGGCCAATTGACATAAGAAGTAAATGGCCACTGACGATGTTACATTCTCTGTTCAAGTATATTGTTATGCATGTATCAAATTGAAACAGAACAGACACTCTGCACTATGGAAATTATACGTCTGTATAGAATCGAACTATTTATATTTCTCCTGATTTCTCCTGATTTCTTCATGCTATTGTAGAGTAATACAATAGCTATTAAAATACAATAGCTACAATACTATTGTCAATTTGTGGCTCCCTCAATAGTCTGTTCTTCATGTGGGTTCAAGTAGTTGGTATCAATATGTTTATCCATGGATGGCAATGAAGGTGAGTCCAAGCCAGTTCTTGAAGCACTGGAAGCAGTGACAGATTGTGCCTTTCTCAGTTCGAAGATTTCTATAGATGGTAACTGCAGCCACGAAATTAAATGCCACTTACTTCCGGGGAGGGCAAAAATGGCAAATTTAGATAAAATACTGAAGAGCAGAGACATAACAGAGACATTTAGTTTCAATATAATTATAATTATGGGGAAGGATAGGACTGGACCCAGGGCTGAGATTTTTGATTGGAGAAAGGTTAACTTTGAGAAGATGCGAAAGGATTTAGAAGGAGTGGATTGGGACAATTTGTTTTATGGGAAGGATGTAATAGAGAAAAAAAGGTCATTTGAAAGTGAAATTTTGAGGGTACAGAATCTTTATGTTCCTGTTAGGTTGAAAGGAATGGTTAAAAGTTTGAGAGAGCCATGGTTTTCAAGGGATATTGGAAACTTAGTTCGGAAAAAGAGAGAGATCTACAATAAATATAGGCAGCATGGAGTAAATGAGGTGCTCGAGGAGTATAAAGAATGTAAAAAGAATCTTAAGAAAGAAATTAGAAAAGCTAAAAGAAGATATGAGGTAGCTTTGGCAAATAAGGTGAAAATAAATCCAAGTGGTTTCCACAGTTACATTAATAGCAAAAGGATAGTGAGGGATAAAATTGGTCCCTTAGAGAATCAGAGTGGACAGCAATGTGTGGAGCCAAAAGAGATAGGGGAGATTTTGAACAATTTCTTTTCTTCGGTATTCAATAAGGAAAAGCATATTGAATTGTGTAAGGTAAGGGAAACAAGTAGGGAAGTTATGGAAACTATGACGATTAAAGAGGAGGAAGTACTGGCGCTTTTAAGGAATATAAAAGTGGATAAATCTCCGGGTCCTGACAGGATATTCCCTAGGACCTTGAGGGAAGTTAGTGTAGAAATAGCAGGGGCTCTGACAGAAATATTTCAAATGTCATTAGAAACAGGGATGGTGTCAGAGGATTGGCGTATTGCTCATGTGGTTCCATTGTTTAAAAAGGGTTCTAAGAGAAAACATAGCAATTATAGGCCTGTTAGTTTGACGTCAGTGGTGGGTAAATTAATGGAAAGTATTCTTAGAGATGGTATATCTAATTATCTGGATAGACAGGGTCTGATTAGGAACAGTCAACATGGATTTATGCGTGGAAGGTCATGTTTGACAATTCTTATTGAATTTTTTGAAAAGGTTACTAGGAAAGTTGATGATGGTAAAGCAGTGGATGTTGTCTATATGGACTTCAGTAAGGCCTTTGACAAGGTTCTGCACGGAAGGTTAGTAAGGAAGGTGGAATCTTTAGATGTTAATATTGAAGTAGTAAAATGGGTTCAACAGTAGCTGGATGGGAGATGCCAGAGAGTAGTGGTGGATAACAGTTTGTCAAGTTGGAGGCTGGTGACTAGTGGTGTGCCTCAGGGATCTGTACTGGGTCCAATGTTGTTTGTCATATACATTAATGATCTGGATGATGGGGTGGTAAATTGGATTAGTAAGTATGCAGATGATACGAAGATAGGTGGTGTTGTGGATAATGAGGTAGGTTTTCAAAGCTTGCAGAGAGATTTAGGGCAGTTAGGAGAGTGAGCTGAAAGATGGCAGATGGAGTTTAATGCTGATAAGCATGAGGTGCTACATTTTGGTAGGAATAATCAAAATACATGGTAAATGGTAGGGTATTGAAGAATACAGTAGAACAGAGTGATCTAGGAATAATAGTGCATAGTTCCCTGAAGGTGGAATCTCATGTGGATAAGGTGGTGAAGAAAGCTTTTGGTATGCTGGCCTTTATAAATCAGAGCATTGAGTATAGGAATTGGGATGTAATGTTAAAATTGTACAAGGCATTGGTGAGGCCAAATTTAGAGTATTGTGCACAGTTCTGGTCACAGAATTATAGGAAAGATGTCAACAAAATAGAGAGAGTACAGTACAGAGGAGATTTACTAGAATGTTACTTGGGTTTCAGCACCTATGTTACAGAGAAAGGTTGAACAAGTTAGGTCTTTATTCTTTGGAGCATAGAAGGTTGAGGGGAGACTTGATAGAGGTTTTTAAAATAATGAGGGGGATAGATAGAGTTGATGTTGATAGGCTTTTTCCACTGAGAGTAGGGGAGATTCAAACAAGGGGACATGAATTGAGAGTTAGGGGGCAAACGTTTAGGGGTAAAATGAGGAGGAAATTCTTTATTCAGAGAGTGGTAGCTGTGTGGAATGAGCTTCCAGTAGAAGTGGTAGAGGCAGGTTCGGTATTGTCATTTAAAGTAAAATTGGATAGGTATATGGTCAGGAAAGGAATGGAGGGTTATAGGCTGAGTGCAGGTCGGTGGGACTAGGTGAGAGTAAGCGTTCAGCATGGACTAGAAGGGTCGAGATGGCCTGTTTCTGTGCTGTAGTTGTTATATGGTTATATGGTTATAACATTGTCTACAAAGATCCATATAGTCAAGCCTATGGTAATTCCAGTTGTGATGCATGACTGTGAGAACTGGACTATTAACAAGGCTGAATACAAAAGAATCAACGCCTTTGAACTTGGATGCTGGAGGAAAGTGTTAAGAGTTTGTTGGACAGCAAGAAGATCCAACAAGTCGATACTTGAAGATATACAGCCAGACTGCTCACTAGGAGGATTGATTATGAGACAAAAACTCAAATATTTTGGCCACATCATGAGAAGACAGGATTCCTTGGAGAAGACTCTCATGTTAGGTAAACCAGAAGGTAGAGGAAGAAGAGGATGACAGAGGTTACGATGAATAGATAATATTACTCAGACAATGTGAATGACCTTGGGAAGCAATTTCCAACAAGAAGGTTTGGTGTGCGGGAGTCCATGAGGTCACGAAGGGTCAGACTCAACTTAATGACTGAGCAACAATTACACTTTGTCCAGAAGAATTAGAAGTGTACATAAACTGTCTTCTAACCTAGCATCCTACTAAACATTATTTTACTCCATGTACAAAATTGAAATAGGATATTTATGATTTTTTATGATAAATTATCAGAAAATTCACTTTAAGTATTCACCAGGGCAGCCAATGGTTTTATGTGCCTCTCTTTCTGATCTTGTGAACTTCGACAGACTCAGTGATGAAGCTCCATGCTGGGTGTAATTTTAGTGTAATTTCAGCTCCCAATGAATACCTGACATTAAATATTGACAAAGTGCTTTAGAAATATAAGATTTTTTTCCTTATCTATGGCCAATAATTTCTAGCATGAACGAGAGAATAGGTTACAAGGAAAGGCATTGATTTGTGAGCTGGCATGAAGTTGATGAGCAAAATGGCATCCTTCTATGCTGTAAGGAAAAATGCTTGGGTAGGAGTGAGAGGAAAGTGTTGTGTATTTAATATTTCAGCAATATTGAAATATATTGTTTCATGATTCTTTGTTGTTTAAATAATCGTTACAGGTTATCTGTAAAAATACGTGAATGGCATACGTCATCACGCCACAACATTATAAGTGTGCACATTTGGCTCAAAATAAAACTAAGAACGTACTTCTCATTTTTATTTCAATTAGTTTTATGTCTTAGAGTTATCAAATGTAACAGTGGCACAAGGAAGTTCTTAATGAACTCAAGGCAACTACCTACCTGTTGAAGTGCAGCGAGAAACAATCAAGTGACTTCAGTACGAGCTCCTTCAGAAAATTGGACAATTTGATGGGTTCATAAACAGTGAGTAGTAGGTGATCATAATCATATATTAAAAAATTGGCAATGGCTAGCAATTTCAGAAAGTTAGATGCATTCAATTGCATAAGAGATGACTGGATATTGTATACTGAGCAAATTGAGCAGTATTTTAAAGCAAATAAAATAGCCAATGAGAAGCAGGTGCCTGTTTTTCTAAGGGCATTGGGTTTAAAGGCATACAGTTTGCTGAGGAGCTTGACTGCTCCAATCAAACCCGCTAAATTGAGCTTTGCTGGTATCATGAAAGTAATGCAGGAACATTTAGAACTGAAACCATTGTTGATTGAAAGATGCTTTAGGTTTCATAAGCAGAATCAAAAGAAATGGAAATCAATTTCAGTGTTGGTGGCTGAATTGAAGTTGTCTGAGTATTGCAGTTCGGTAATGGACTTAATCATGTACTGGAAGATCAGTTAGCTTGTGGAACCTCACAAGAAAATATTCAAAAGCAGCTTCTAACTGAAAAGTTGTCCCTCAGTTTTGAGGCTGTGCCCTTGAGTTGTGGATACTCCCACCAGAGGAAATGTCTTCTCCACATCCACATTATCTAGTCCTTTCAACATTTGGTAGGTTTCAATGAGATCCCCACACTTTCTTCTAAATTCCAGTGAGTTCAGATCCAAAGCTGCCAAATGCTCCTCATATATTAACCCCTTCATTTCTTGAATCATCCTTGTAAACCTACTCTGGACTCTCTCCAATGATAATACATTTCTTTCTGAGATAAGGGGCCCAAAAATGTTGACGTGCAGCCAGACTAGTGTCTTATAAAGCTTCAGCATTATCTCCTTGTTTTTATTTTTTATTCCCCTCAAAATAAATGGCAACATTGCATTTTCTTTCTTTACCACAGACTCAACCTGTGAATTAATCTTCTGGAAGTCTTACACAAGTACTCGTAAGTCCCTTTGCACTTATGATGTTTGAATATTTTCCCCATTTAGATAATAGCATGCACCATTGTTGCTTTTACCAAAATGCATTGTCATACATTTCCCAGCACTATATTCCATCTGCCACTTTTTTGCCTATTCTTCCAATTTATCTAAATCCTGCTGTAATCATATTATTTCCTCAGTACTACCTACCCCTGACCTGTCTTCATATCATCCACCAACTTTGCGACAAAGACATCAATTCCACAATCTAAGTAATTGGAAAACAATGTGAAGACCCCTGTATTCCAATATTCCAATGTAGACCCCTGAGGAACACCACTGGCAGCCAATGATAAAAGACCCCATAATGATGAGAGTGAGACAGGACCTTGAGGTTTGCACTGCTAAAACTAACAATAGACAAGTAATGTAGCTTACACCAGAAGTGAACAGCAAATTAATTAAAATGGAATTGGACACTAGCTGTTACAGTCATTCCATAAAAAAAGTTTGAATGACATTTCAAAGTTATTGAACTGAAACCTACAGAGATCCAACTAAGAACTTAAACTGAAGAAAATATGACTCCTGTGGGTATGACATTTGTAACAATGAAATACAACAACCAACAAGCCACATTGAGCTTTATGGGGTAAAAGCAGGAGTGCCACAATTGTGGGATGTGACTGGTTGAGACAACTACAACTTGACTAAGTAACCAATGGACTTGATTGCATAGAGGCTGAAGGAATTCTTTCCAAGGTTGAATGGAGTCCGTAGGCAATGCCAGTGGTCCAGTAGCCACAATAATGGATTTGTCAGGATCTGTGGTGATCTTAATGTCACCATCAGCTCAGTACTGAAAATAGACCAATATGCTTTGCCTAGGATAGGAAATATCTTTGCAAATCTTTCTGGGGGGGAAGCACTTCAGCAAATGGACTTAGCTGAGGCCTACCTACAGATGGAGGTGGAAGAAGTGTTTCCAACAGCCTGTTTGATGTGACAATTTATTTGACAGTCCATTGATCAAGTACCAAGGGAAATCAAACCCATTTCCAGCCAAGCTGATAGAATTCCTGAGAATGGTTCCATAATGAGCAAGTAATCGACCAACCCGTGTATTTTTTCAAATGTAGATGGAAACCAGAGCATCTGAAGGATTCTCACGTTATCACAGGGATGTGTACAAACTCTGTACAGACAGCTCAGACCTCAGGATCAAACACAGGTCACTGGAGTCGTGAGTCAGCAGCTCTACCAATTTACCACATCATTATGCATCAAGTATTTCAAAGAATGAATTATGCCTGAATGCATCATAAAATTTCCCAATGCACAAGCAGATTGAATTAGTATAAGTGGCCTATTAGAGGCTGAAACTGCTATTTTAAGATCTTTTGTTAATTCCACAAAAGATGAAAAGTTTCTCCAAGAATAAAGATTTTTTTTAATATTCAAAAAGATTAGTTTATATAACTTAGAGTCATAGAGTCACAAAGAAGTACAGCACAGAAACAGGCCCTTCAGCCCATCTAGTCCATGCCAAAGCCATTTAAACTGCCTACTCCCATTGACCTGGCAACATCCTTGTAAATTTTCTCTGCACTCTTTCAACCTTGCTTACATCATTCCTGTAGGTAGGTGACCAAAACTGCACACAATACTCCAAATTAGGCCTCAACAATGTCTCATACATAACATCCCATCTCCTGTACCCAATACTTTGATTTATGAAGGCCAATGTGCCAAAAACTTTCTTTATGACCCTATCTACATGTGACACAACTTTCAATGAATTATGGACCTGTACTCCCAGATCCCTTCGTTCCACCACACTCCTCAGTGCCCTACTGTTCACTGTGTAAGATCTACCCTGGTTAGTCCTACTGAAGTGCAAACCCTTGCACTTGTCTGCATTAAATATTTTTCAGCCCATTTTTCCAGCTGGTGCAGATCCCTCTGCAAGCCATGATACCCTTCCTCCCTGTCCACTACACCCCCAGTCTTGGTGTCATCTGCAAATATGCTGATCCAGTTAACCAAATTATCATCGAGCTCATTAATGTAGATGGCAAACAACAAAGGACGCAGCACTGATTCCTGTGGCACACCACTCGTCACAGGCCTCTCTCTACTTCCCTAGAGGTAACCCTCTGCTACCACTCTCTGGCTTCTCACACAAAGCCAAAGTCTAATCCAATTCCATACCTCATCTTGAATGCTCAGTGACTGAATGATCCTGACAAAATTCTGACAGGCACGTACAAACTTTGTACTTTCAACAGATCACTTTTGTAGTGATCACTTTTACCAAGTACACCTTTGCCAGAAAACATTCTGTGCTGTCCCAATTCACACTTGCCAGACCATTTCTGATACCAGCAAAATTGGCCTTTCTCCAATTTAGAATTCCAACCTGCAGACCATTCCTATCTTTTTGCATATTTACTTTAAAACCAATGGCATTATGATCACTGGATGCAACGTGTTCCTCTACACAAACATCTATCACTTGCCCTGTCTCATTCACTAACAGCAGATCTAGTATTGCTTGCTTTCTCATTGGGACTTCTGCGTACTGATTCACAAAACTTTCCTGAACATATTTGACAAATTCTGTCCCATCTAGTCTTTTTACAGTATAGGATTCACAGTCAATGTATGGAAAGTTAAAATTACCTGCTATAATAACCTTATGTTACTTGCACATTATGCGATCTCTTTTCAAATTTGTTCCTTTAAATCCCTAGGACTGTTGGATGATCTGTAATATAGCCCTGTTCCTCAGTTCTGCCTATGATGCCTCACTAGATGAGGTCTCCAGTCTGACTCGATGGAGCATTGCCATATTTTGCCTCATTACTAATGCCATCCTTCCTCCCTTAATCCCTCCTGCTCTGTCACATAAAAAAAGGGAACCCCAGAATAGTGAGCTGCCAGACCAGCCCCTCCGCAAACCATGTCTTACTAATGGCTACAATGTCATAATTCCAGGTGTTAATCCACTCCCTGAGCTCATCTGCCTCTCCTACGATACTTCTTGTATTGAAATATATGCAACTCAGGACACTAGTCGCACCACGCTCAAACTTTGGATTCCTGGCTTTGTCTGAGGTCTTGCCAATATCTGTCTCCACAACCTCTCTGCTAACTGTTCTGGCACTCTGGTTTTCATGTCCCTGCAACTCTAGTTTAAACCACATTGTGCAGCATTAACAAACCTTGTTGCTAGGATATTAATCCCCCTCAAGTTGAGGTGCTAACTGTCCCTTCTGTACAGATCCCACCTTCTTAGAAGAGAGCCCAGTGATCCAAAAATTTTATGCCCTTCCTCCTACACCAACTCTTTATCCATGTGTTAGACTGTATAATCTTCCTAGTGCTTGCCTCGTTAGCATGTGGCATGGGGAGCAATCCTGAGATCACAACACTGGAGGTCCTGCCCTTTAACTCAGCACCTATCTCCCTGAACTTCCCTGGAGAGCCTCGTCACTCATTCCATCCATGTCATTGGTACCTACATGGATCATGACCTTTGGCCGTACAACCCCGCCCCACTTGAGAATGCTGAGGACTTGACCCAAGATGTCCCAGACAACATACCATTCATGAATCTCATTCTTGCCCACAGAACTTCCTTTCTGTTCCCCTAACTAACAAATCTCCATCATCACAGCTCACCTCTTCTCTCCCGTCCCTTTCTGATTCACAGAACAAGACTCAGTGCCAGAAAAACAACTGTTGTGACTTTCCTCTGTTAGGTCATCTCCCCCAACGGTTTCTAAAGTGATATACCTGTTGTTAATGGGAATGGCCTTACAATTACTCTGCACCAGCTCCTTACCCCTTCCCCCTTCTCGACTGTCACTCATTTTCCTGTGTCTTGCACCTTGGGTATAACTACCTTTCTATATGTCCTATCTATCACTTCTTCAACCTCTCAAATGATCTGACGATCATCCAATACCAGCTCCAACTCCATAACGCAGTTTGCTAGAAGCTGCAGCTGGATGTGTTTCTTGCAGTTGTAGTTGTCAGGGTTACTGGAGGTCTCCCTACCCTCCCACATACCGCAAGAGGAGAATTCAGCTATCCTGCTTGGCATCCCTACCGTCCTAACTGAGCAGATATGAAGAAGGGAAAGAAAGAAAAAACTTGACCCAGAGCTTTTATTTTTTGCCTTTTCTGACTAAAGCCTCTCTGTGCTGAAACCTCGAAGAGCTAAAGCCTCAAAATCATTGCTCTAATGCAGTCCGCTCCAATGATGGCCATTCCGCTTTCCAGTTGCTGATTGGTCATTGCTCAGAGCTCCACGTAAACTGAGTTGCTGCCTTTTATACTCCATCAGCTGACCTCAGTGAAATTCTCTCCTCTCAAGCTTCAGATCTCCCAAATGGTCCCTGGTGAGAGCTCCAAGAAAATTGCCATGCGGATGTATAACTTATAGCTAGTTGTGCTTATATGCTTGCAGCAAAATGTGTATCACGTGGATCTCTCTGGGGCTTCTCAATTCAAATCAAGTTCAAGATTACTGTTATTCAACCATATAAAGTCGATTCTGGTTAATTGAGCTGTGGCCTAATCAGGACAGCTGCTTATTTATGACAATTCTTATAAGAACAAAAACTACTCAAGAAAACAGCTGGGATTCCTTTCAACACACACAAAATGCTGATGGAACTCAGCAGGCCAGGCAGCATCTACAGGGAGAAGCACTGTTGACATTTCAGGCCGAGAGCCTTCGTCAGGATGTCCTGACGAAACGTCAGCAGTGCTTCTCCCTATAGATGCTGCCTGGCCTGCTGCGTTCCACCAGCATTTTGTGTGTGTTGCTTGAATCTCCAGCATCTGCAGATTTCCTCGTGTTTGAGATTCCTTTCATTTATTTGCGACACTATGGCACTTAATTGGGACAGGAAACTGTTGCTGAACAATTTCTAACTAGCGTCAGTCACATTCATATGTGTGCCATTAGATTGTACACTGCGCTTAGAACAAACAGTTTTTAAATTGCATCAATTGTGTGTGTTTGTGTTCAAAAACAGGTGGGTTTTTTTTGTTACTGATAGTTGGTGAGAAATAAGCAGTAGGACAATTCACTGCAGTTTCAAGGCATGAAGTTGCTCTAGCAGACAAAGTTTCAGGCTTGGAGATGCCAGAAACAGCCGGGAGTGAAAAGGAAATGATTTCACTACTTCAACAAGTTAGGATCTATGAAGATCTTGAAGATATCAACAATCCTCTTAAATGTTACAATGAAAATGAAAATTTGGACCATTCTACTTGCCTTGGGAGTTCTCATCCATGATCCTGACCGCAGATTTACATATAATCAGTGGCTGATTATAAGCGAACACTCACAAAACTGCACAGTGCTGTCTGTAAGCAAGAAACAGCTTATCCCGATGCATTTCAAAATATAGTCAGCAACTTTAACCAGGCCTGTTTGAAGAAAGCCCTGCCCAATTATCACCAGCACATAACTAGTTGCACCAGCGGTCCCAACACACTAGACCACTGTTATACTATGATAAGTAATGCCTATCATTGCAACCTGAGCCCACATTTCAGCATTGGGTCACTTGGTTGTACTCCTACTACCTGCAGATAGATAGAGCCTAAAGAGCAAAGCTCCAGAGATCAAGACAACTAAGAGGTAGTCGTGGGAGGCAGAGGAATGGTTACAGGATTGCCTTGAGTCAGTAGACTGGGCTGTGTTCAAGAACTTATCTGAGGACCTGAATGACTACAACAGGGTTGTTACAGACTTTACTAAAATAGCTGTGGACAAGTGTATCCCCATGAAATCATTCAGGGTTTTCCCCAGTCAGAAGCCCTAATTGAACAATAAAATCTGAAACTTGCTGAGAGCCAGATCAGAGGCATCCAAGTCTGTAAATCAAGAATACTACAAAAAGTTCAGGAATGATCTCTGGAAAGCCATCTCTCAGGTGAAGTGGAGATTCTGTACTACACTGGAATCAATGAAGGATGTTTGACAGCTGTGGCAGAGTTTGAATGCCATAACCTCCTACAAAGTTAAAACTTGAGACACAGGGGACAGTAGAGCTTTGCTTCCAGATGAACTCAGTGCCATCTATCCTCACTTTCATTATCAGGACACGGAGGAACCCATCATGCACCCATGTCTCCTAATGATCTTTTGGTCTCAGTATCTGAAGATGATGTGTGGGCTGCCTTCAAGAAAATGAATCCGTGGAAAGCAATCTGGTCTGGATGGAGTACTGGCCAAGTACTGAAGACCAGTGCTGACCAACTGGCCAGTGTATTCACTGTTATCGTCAGCCTCTCACTCCAGCAGTGTGTGGTACCCATCTGCTTCAGGCAGGCTACAATAGTAACATTGTCCAAGAAGACTGTGGTAACCTGTCTACAAGACTGTCACCCAGTGGCACTTACATCCACAGTGATGAAGTGTCTTGAGAGGCTGGTGTTGAACATATCAGATTTGGATTTGCTCCAATTCACCTACCAAAGCAATAGGTCAACAGCAGATGCTCTCTCGTTGTCTGGACAGCAAAGATGAATACATCAGGATGTTCTTTTTTGATTACAGCTCGGCATTTAAAACCATCAACCCCTCAAAACTATCAGTAAACCCCAAAACCTGTGCCTCAATACCTCCTTATGCAATTGGATCCTAGACTTCCTCACTTGCAGAGCCCAGTCAGTTTAGATTGGCAAACACATCTCCTCCACAATCTCCATCAGCATAGGAGCAGCGCAGGGATGTGTAATTAGCCCCCTGCTCTACTCGCTTTACACATATGACTGTCTGGCTCAGTACAGCTCCAACAACATATACAGTTTGCAGGTGACACCACTGTTGTGGACTGTCTCAAAGGGGGAGATGAATCCACGTACAGGTGGGAGATTGAAAATCTGTCTGGGTGGTGTAATAACAACAAACTCTCACTCAATGTCAAAAAGACCAAGGAACTGATTGTAGTCTTCAGGAGAGGGAAACCAGAGGTCCATGAGCCAGTAATCATCAGAGGATCAGAGGTGGAGAGGGTCAGTAACTTTAAATTCCTGGGTATTACTATTGCAGAGGTCCTGTCTTGGACCCATCCTATAAATATTACTGCCGAGAAAGCATGACAGTGACTCTACTTCCTCAGGTGTCTGCAGAAATTTGGCATGAAAACCTTCACAACTTCTCTAGAATTGTGGTGGGAAGTGTGCTGACTTGGCTGCATTACGGCCTGGTATGGGAACACCAACGTCTTTGAGCAGAAATCCTACAAAAGGTAGTGGATTTGGCTCAGTACATCACGGGTAAAATTCTCCCAGCCATTGAGTACATCTACATGAAACATTGCCATAGAAAAGCAGCATCCATCATCAAAGATGCTCACCACCCAGGCCATGCTCTTTACTCGCTGCTGCCATCAGGTAGAAGGTACGAGTGCCTCAGGACTCGCACCACCAGGTTCAAGAACAGTTACCACCCCTCAATCATCAGGCTCTTTAACAAAAGGGGATAGCCACACTAATTTAAGGACTCTGTTATATTGTTATTTATTGCTATTTATTTATATTTGCATTTGCAGTTTGCAGTTCCTGATGTTTACAGTTTACAGTTACTGTTCTATGAATTTGCTCTGTGTGCCTGTAGAGAAAAAAATCTCAGGTACATATGTGGTGACAGGTATATACAATGATAATAAATTTTACTTGGAACTCTGAAGGCAATCCATGATCTGCACTAGGTTACTGTGCTGTTTTGTTTATTTACTGTCAATATAATGAACACATCAGCATACACTGGATGAATTCCTCTGTCCTTAACAATTAGGAACAAATACACAGTTTTATAGTACTCTAGTAGTATTGGTAGTGTTCTAATTTGTTCTATATTTTATTTAAAGCATTATTAGTTAGTGAGTTAAATGGAAGTTTGTCTTTTTTAAATTCCTTTTTAAATCTTTCCATGAAACTTCAGCTAATTGGGCCAAAATAGCCCAGTATGTCCCAATAAACCAGAAGTCACTGTACATTTAGAGTATACTGCCAAATGAAACAACATTTCTCTGGACCTAGGTGCCTACACAGTATGTACGTATTACTTACGCACAACACAAAGGTATTATTACCACAAATAGATTAACAAACAATAAAGTGCATTTACGGCACAAGTCATATAGCTTTCTCCGTGTGGTAAGTGCCTGTTCTTACCACTTTATACTTCAAAGACAACTAAACTCAAAATGACAAAATCCTTGTCTCATTGGAGATCTTCCCTGAAGAAATAATTATAATCAGCCAGAGGGTAATAAAATCCACAAGAAACAAATGGGCCTTTCCAATGGTGATATTTTCTGATCTTGGAGATTGTTTCAGTTCATTTCATTCCTACCCTGGAATGCTTTTCTGGGTCTGATTCCTCTCCATACTGAGTGGGTTAACCATCGCCACTCATATTCTCACTGGATGACTGACCTCACATGTGGATAACGGTCACCATTCAATATGTAAGGGCAGCCTAAATGATTAAACAAATGGCAGAACACCAAGGGAAAATTTGGGGATAAAAGTGTAAAAATATTATAATTCTACAAATGCTGAAAATCTGAATTAGAAATGTAAAATGGTAGGATTGTTTCCTACTCTGATTGTTTCCAGAGTTTTCTGTTATTTAAAAAAGTAATTGATAACATTAAGGAATAATTAAAATAATGAAAGAGGATGTAGCTGTAAAGACATAAAAAGAAACTAGTTTTCTAGAAATACAAAGAAAACATTTTATAGAGGCTCTGCTGCATGGTTGGGATTGGGTAACTGTTAATCCATTAATGTCAAATAGTTTAAATATGTTCCAGTAATATATCTAGGTTATTTAAAGTTGCCTGGGATTTTGACATTAAATAGACTTTGTATTGGATGAGGTCAACCACATTGAAAATACCACATTGTTTGGTGTTTTAAATCCTAAGGTAAATGTATGATATCAAACAAGACTATGATGTAATACTCTATGAAAATGATTGATCATGTAAAAATACATTTTAAAATGGTTTGTACTATAAAAGGACATATCCATATCATCACATGGTTAAACATAATATGCTTCATTCTATAATTCTCTATTTTGTAAGATCTTATGAAATGCGGAACCATCTCAAAATTTGCTGAAAGATTCAAACCTCTCTTGCAAAATAATTTGGTCTTAATAAAAATATTTTGTTTCAGAGTGTATTTACAGAAACATCCAAACAAACTGATCACCACCATTACAAGACAGAGCAATATTACAACCATTACAAGACAGAGCAATATTACAATCATTACAAGACAGAGCACTATTACAACCATTACAAGACCAATAGCAATATGAAAACATGTGGAAGAAGCCTTGTTTTCCATCAGCCACCTGAAGTCAGTGACCATGAAAAAGCTGGTTCTATTTGCAAAAGAATATTTCTTCCAAATCATGCACTCTTTCCTCAGTCACAACACAGGGAATACAATGAACGACATCATAAAACTACCAGACAAATTAAAATTATTGCAAATACAACAAGTCAAAATTATCAGGCCAAATTTGAAAGTCTGAAAAAGGGATGTGTCAGTACCTCCAGTTGATCCTTGTCTCTTTGTGTGTTTTTCCCCTAGCCGTCAGTCTGGGGTTTTGTATTGCCACGTGCTCTTACTTGTTTTCATGCCCTATCTGCTCCTGTCCCTGCTCTTGCTCTGCTCCTGCCCCTGTATTACTGAGTACTCCATCTCTCACCTGTTTCTCATTATTACCTGTTTCGTTGCCATTTCTGTCTCATTGTGCTCCACCTATCTGCTCCGCCCTCCGCGTTCTCGCTTACTCCTGCCATCCAAGAGCCCCGTCTGCCTCCTCCAGAAAAGTACTCAGGTAAGCCCGGTACCGGCCGCTCTTTTCTTTCCAGTGGACCCTCATTTTTGAATTACAACCAACAACCTTTCTGACTGATCGAGCCAAGGCGGCCCACGTCATCACTCAACTGTCCGTTCGGGTGAGAGAATGGGGAACAGCCGTCTGGGAGGCAGGCTCCCTTTTCTGCATCAGTTTTCAGTTATTTTCTGAGGAGATGAGCAAAGTGTTTGATCGCTCCAAACATGGGAGAGAGGCTGCCCGTGAATTGCTGCACACGTACCAGGGAGCAGATCTGTGTCAGATTGCGTCATAGAGCTCCAGACCCTCACCACCTCCAGTGGCTGGAACTCGGAGGCACAGTACGACACCTTCCTGAATGGCCTCTCCGAAGACATCAAAGATGAGCTGGTCACCCAGGATCTTCCTGCCACCTTTGAAGCCCTGGTGGATTTGGCCATCCATATTGATGTTCGCCTTTAGCAGCGCTGCAGAAGGAGAGGTTCCAGAGGGGCCCTGGGGGCACTGGGTGAGTTCCAAGTTCCTCGTCAGTCTACATTACCCTGCCGTTTTTCCCCATCTACAATTCCTGTTCTAGAGCCCAAAGCTACGAAGGTTGACTGTACCCGCCTGACGCTGACTGAAAGACAAAGGAGAATCAGCACCCGTTCCTGTCTGTACTGTGGCCAACCAGACCACTTCATCTCCACCTGCCCAGTAAAAGCCAGTGATCATCAGCAGGACGAGGAGTACTGGTGAGCACGACCCCTGTCCGGCCCTCCTCGATGCCACTCACTCTCATAACTGCTTCTCTGGAGTGGGGCATCCAACGGCGAACAGTCTCCATCTTGGTCGATTCTGGTGCAGAGGGGTGTTTTATCGATTCTGGCTTGGCTGCCCAGTGGGGACTACCCACGTCTGCTTTCCAGTCACCATTGGTGGCCAATGCCTTGAACAGTCAGAGACTGGCTAACATCACCCATGTCACGGCCCTGGTGAGACTCAGTTTATCCGGCAACCATCATGAACAGTTAACCCTTTATGTTACTGACACTTCTCAATCTCCCATTGTCCTGGGCCACCCCTGGTTAGTTAAACACAACCCCCACATTGGCTAGATCAGGTGCAAGATTGTAGGCTGGAGCCCATTCTGTCACTCCCACTGCCTCTGCCATGCTCAGATCTCCTTGTCTCCAAGCCCAGATCCCCCCCGAGGAATTTCCGGACCTTAGTGCCATCCCTCCTGAATACATGGACCTCAAGTCTGTGTTCAGCAAGTCCCGGGCCACTTCCCTACCACCTCATCGGCCATATGATTGTGCCATTGACCTCTTGCCTGGCACATCTCCCCCAGGGGCCACCTGTATTCCCCGTCCGTACCTGAAACAGAAGCCATGAGTAAGTACATTCAAGAGTCTCCGGCTGCAGGCGTCATCCGGCTGTCTTCCTCCCCGGCTGGTGCCAGTTTTTTTCTTTGTTGAAAAGAAGGACGGCTCCTTACTTCCATGCATTGATTACCGGGGACTGAATGAAGTCACTGTTAAAAACCGTTACCCTCTTCCGCTCATAACCTCGGTATTTGAACTACTGCAAGGAGCCTCAGTTTTCACTAAGCTTGATCTCCGTAACGCCTACCATCTTGTTCACATCCGCGCAGGGGACAAGTGGAAGACAGCCTTCAACACCACCTCAGGCCATTACGACTATCTGGTCATGTCAATCGGTCTCACCAATGTCTCCACCGTCTTCCAAGCTCTGGTAAATGATGTTCTCAGGGACATGCTGAACCAATTTGATTTCATGTATCTCGACGACATTTTGATTTTTTTCTAAGTCCCTTGCGGAACACACAGGTCACGTCCGCAGAGTTCTCCAGCACCTTCTGGAGAAGCAGCTCTTTGTGAAAGCTGAGAAACGTGAGTTTCATCGCAATGCCGTCTCCTTCCTGGGGTCTGTAATTTCAGGCAGTTCCATTCAGATGGACCAACAGAAGGTCAATGCCGTGATCGAATGGCCCCAGCCTTTGACTCGTCGGGAGTTGCAACGCTTCTTGGGCTTTGCTAACTTCTATCGCCGCTTCATCAGAAATTACAGTACACTGGCTGCAGCACTCACTGCTCTTACCTCATCGGCTGTCAGATTCTCCTGGTCCCCTGCTGCTGAAAGAGCATTCTCTGACCTGAAGAAACGTTTCACCTCTGCCCCCGTCCTGATTCAACCCGACACCGACAGGCAGATCATTGTGGAGGTGGATGTGTCTGACATTGGCGTAGGAGCTGTTCTCTCTCAGCGCTCGGCCAAGGATGAGAAGGTTCACCCCTGTACCACCTTCTCTCACCGCCTCACTCCCACGGACCGGAGTGATGATGTCGGAAACCGGGAGCTGCTGGCTGCGAGGCTAGCTCTGGAGGAGTGCAGGCATTGTCTGGAGGGAGCAAAGGTGCCATTCTTAGTCTGGTTTGATCACAAGAATCTGGAATATATCCATACTGCCAAGCGTCTCAACTCTCGTCAAGCTCGTTGTCCCTGTTGTTCTCAAAATTCAATTTTACTCTATCCTTCCATCCCGGTTCCAAGAAAGGAAAACCTGATGCCCTCTCCCAAAGATTTCCCTCCTCTGAGACCCCTGAGGTACCCGATGTCATCCTTCCTGCTCACTGTCTCGTGGGTGCAGTGCAATGGGCCATTGACTCCATTGTGTAAGCTGCTCAACAGACCGAGGCAGCCCCTAGTCAATGCCCCACGAACCATGTTTATGTTCCCAGCTCTGTCAGCTCACAGATATTGCAGTGGGGTCATTCTTCCCGGTTATCCTGTCACCCTGGAACCAAGCATACTCTGGCTTTCATCAGTTAGTGGTTCTGGTGACCCTCCATAGGAGATGACATCCGCAACTTCTTTCAGCCTGCTCAGTCTGTGCTCAAGGCAAGAACTCTAACCGGTCACCCGCTGGTCTGTTACAACCCTTGTCTATCCCCAGTCGACCCTGGTCCCACATTGCCCTGGATTTTGTCACCAGTCTTCCCCCATCAGATGGTAACATCACCATTCTCACAGTAGTTGATCGTTTCTTCAAGCCTGCACACTTCATTCCTTTACCTAAACTCCCTTCTGCCAAAGAAAGAGCCAAATTACTAGTACTACACGTTTTTAAATTACATGGTTTACCTGTAGATACTGTGTCAGACAGGGGCCCTCAATTCACATCCAACTTCTGGAGGGGATTCTGTAATCTTCTGGGTGCCTCTGTGAGTCTGTCTTCAGGATTCGACCCACAGACCAATGGCCAGACCAAGCGGGCCAACCAACAGCTAGAGACATATTGCGGTGTCTGGTCTCCCAGAACCCCTCTGCATGGAGTCAGCAGCTACCCTGGGCCGAGTACGCCATAAACTCTCATCCTTCCTCATCCGTTGGTCTGTCACCCTTCGAGTGCTGCCTTGGCTACCAACCTCCACTGTTTCCTGCCCAGGACAAGGAGGTTGGCGTTCTGCCGAGCCATTCATCTGCCATTGTCAGCGGACGTGGAGGTGCTTTCGCTCTGCCCTTCTCCGTGCCTCTGCTAGAATCAAGTGTCAAGCTGACCGCCATCACTCCAAGACCCCAGTTAGCACCAGGGACAGCGTGTGTGGCCTTCAACCTGAGAGCTGCCCCTCAAGGTGGATTCCTGCAAGCTCGCCTGTCACTTCATCGGCCCCGTTCCCCAGGACCAGATTAAGCTAGTGCAGGGCCTGCAGCATATGTTATAAGGGGGACCTAAATTTTAAAAATGCACATAAGTATTAAAACATAAATTATTTACTTGTATAATAAATTAATTCAATTTTTTCATTTGCTATACAGCCAGATAATACGACAGATGTCTGACACTTCAGACATTACATGTAGGTATCAATTTCAAATGGCAAAAGTAACAAAACTACAATTTAAAAGTTAGATTTTCTAGATTTAGCATGAGCAAACTTGTTGATGATACTGGAAATGTCTATTTCAGGCAGAAGTTCATGTTCAATGCTCATTAGAGTGAGATTGTTCAATCTGTTTTGACCCATGGTGATCCTTAGTTCATTTTTAGTCCTTTTCAGTTTTGAAAATGCGTGCTCTCCACTGCAGTTGGTAACCGTGAGTGACAAATAGATGCACAAGGCGTTTTCTATATTTGGAAAACATGACTCCAAAGAATTGTCAGTTATCAAACGGTACAACTGTAACTCCACAAGGTCTAGTTTGGTGCCAAAATGAGAAGGAGGATCAGTTTTCAACAGTTCAGTAAACTGCACAAGTTCTTCATCAAGACTTTCTTTCAGTTCTTCCGTATATGATTTAATAAGATTTGATGACCACTTTACGATCTTTTCATGTGTAAACGACTGTAACTGATGAAGGAATCCAAAAACACCATTCTCCTTTAGATAAGTTTTCTGCCTTTTTGACAGGGCAGAAAGCAAGCGTGTCAATAATGACAAGAAATGTTCGGCTTTTAAACTTCTGAGAAGGCATTTGAGATTCAACAAGTGGATTAAGAGTGCTGGAACCACTGAAATCATCATACGCGTGACTTTGCTAGTGTTTTCTTCGAGTTTGCTGTTGGTAATCTTCACACTTAGTCAGATCCTTGGCTTTTTGCTCAATGTCTGAAAAAGTAGACCGCATAGCTTGAATATATCCATGCAAGGATTCATAGAGTGCACAAGCTGTGTTCAAGTCTTGGCCAGAAGATTGCAAAGAAGCACAGGTCATTTGAAAATGCTGTAATACTTGATCCCACAACATGACCATTATTCCTGTTTCCAACTTCATCATGGTTGAAAGTAGTCCACGAGCCTGTTGTCGACACTCTGCCTTCTGATCATTTTTATTTGAAATGTCATCCAAGACTTGCTTTATTGCAGAAAAGCTGTGTAAAAGTGCTTTTGTTGCATCTTCAAGAGCTGACCACCTGGTATCTGACATTCTTTTCACAATGGGCAAATGAGCATCACCATCAGATAATGCAGCAGAAAGGAGATCCCATCGATAAGAAGAAGCAGAAAAAAATGTGTACAGGCTTTCTACAAATTGAAAGAAAATTAATGCTTCTTGACAACATTCAGCAGCACATTTTCCAACTAAATTTAGTGAATGTGCAAAACATGGAATGTAATCCACAAACTCATTCAGCTCTTTAATTTGTGCTTGTAAGCCACTGTACTTGCCATTCATGTTGCTAGCATTGTCATAACTTTGACCACGGCAGTCTTTTATATCAATGTGATATTCCTTTACAAAGTCAAGTAAACCTTGAGCTATGACCTTCCATATTCAAAAACTTCACAAGTCTTTCAACTGGTCCAGATGGCAAAACAGCGCACAGTCAAAGTCAGCTGGTCCACATTAGATACATCTGGAGTAGAATCCAATGAACCAGAATAATACTTGTATTTCTTCACTTCACTGATAATGTGATCCAGTATGCTGGATCCAATCAGATTGATGAGTTCCTCACATGTTGTTTTAGATAGGTATGATTTATGTTCCCTTCCTTTGTTTGCATATGCTCTGCCAGAAAAGGGACAAACTTGGCTGGTAATTCTAACAACCCCAAGCAATTTCCATTCTGAGGAGAGCCAACAGTTTCATCACTACCACGAAACTCACAGTCTAATCCGATCGTGTATGTTCCTGAGCTGGTTCGGACTACCTAAAATCATGAAAAATCAGCAGCTTGGAGGGTCTATGGACATGAACCCAAAGATCCCCCGTACCTCTACATTGCTAAGAATCATACCATTAACTCTGTATACTGCCTTCAAATTCAACCATCCAGAAGTTTCCACACTTTTCTGGGTTGAACTCTATCTCTTCATCTGCCATTTCTCAGCTTAGCTTTGCATCCTGTCAGTATCCCATTGTAACTTACAGTAACCCTCCACACTATCCACAACTCCACCAACCTTCATGTCATCTGCAAACTTACTAACCCACCCTTCCACTTCCTTTGTAAAATTCAGAAAGAGCAGGTGTCTTGGAACAGATCCCTACGGAACACCATTGGTTAGCAATCTTCAGGTGGAATACTCTCCTTCTGCTACCATTTTCTTCATTTTATGGGAAAGCCAAATCTGTCTCCACACAGAAATATTTCCCTGGTTCCATGCCTCATTACTTTCTGAATGAGCCTACAATGGGGAACCTTATCAAACGCCTTACTAAAAATTGCTCTACCTTCATTAATGGGCATATCACATCCTCGAAGAATTCAATCAGGCTCATGAGGCATGACCTGTTCCTCGCAAAGTTGTGATCACAATCCCTAATTGGACTATGCTTTTCAAAATACTGTAAATGCTGTTCTTAAGAATCCTTTCCGATAACTTGCCCAATACTGAAGTAAGACTCACTGGTCTATAATTCCCAGGTTTATCCCTACTCCCTTTCTTGGAATAAGGAATAACATTTGCCAGCCTCCAATCATCTGGTACTACTCCTGTGGCAGTGAGAATGCAAAGATATTCACTAAAGGCAGCAATCTTTGATCCCCAAAAGAAATAGCTTTTGGGGAAAGCAATCTTCATTCAAGGAAACCTTCAGCTTGGAAATTGCACTGCAATGCACTTATTTCACCTCAAGATTTCTTGTTTTAATATCAATTGTACTTTATAGTCAAATTGGAAACATAGTTACAACGCGATCACCTGATCTCCTTAGCCCTGAACCTAGCCTAAGATCTAAGCATCAAGTCATTAAAGTCAATCAGACTCTACATCTGACATGCAGGGACCATCACTTATATCGTGGTCCTGGCCAGACCAAGTAATGAATGCAACTGAAAGAATAAGTACAATTAACTTTAAAAGTGGGGACCTCAAGAAACCGTATTGGAGTAACCTGACTTCGAACAACACTCAGACTAAAGACACAGGCTACTACTATTGTAATACTTCACCTTCAAAAGCTCAACACAAAAAGACTGCTCTCTATATATTTGTAAAGGACGAATGTAGTCCATTTGTTGAGCAATACACAGAAGTTCCCAAAGTTGTGTACTTCATGGAAGGAGAAAGTCTACTTATTCCATGTAGGATTACAAGCCCACATTTCTCTGTCACTTTGAAAAAAAATCTCTTCCCTTGCTTCCTGTTGTAACCTTGCCCTGGGGTGTTATCTATCTTAACGTTTTTCACATCACACACATCGTCTTTCTTAACATCAACACATCCAAGCATGTTGAGTCACCCTCACTGGCGATTACTGAAGCAAAGTATTCATTAAGGGTCATACCTCCTCTGACTCCAGGCACATGTTTCCTCTACTATCCCTGTTCAGTTCTACCCTCACTCTGGCCATACATCTGTTCTTCCCATACATGTCAAATCCTTGACATTTTCCTCACCATTCTCATGCCCTTTTTGCTCTCCTAGGTCAATGCTTCTGCTCCTTTCTTGATACTCTGTAACTTCCTAGAGCTCTGTTTGATCTTTGCTGCCTAAACCATAAGTACACTTCTTTCTTCCTCTTGACTAGATATTACACATCTCTTGTCAACTGTGGTTCCTTTACCCTAATACTCTTTTCCTGTCATAATGGAACAAACCTATCCAAAACTCTCAGCAAACGCTCCCTAATCAACTTCCATATGTCTAATGTGCATTTCCCTGAGTAAATTTGTTCCCAATTTATGCTCCCCCGATCCTGACTAAGACCATCATAATTTGCTCTTTCCCAGTTAAATACTGTTCCATACTAGCTGCATCTATCCTTCTCCAAAGCTATAGCAAAGGTCAGGGAGTTGTGGTCACTGACTCCAAAACCCTCTCCTACTGCGAGGTCTGACACATAACCTGGTCTGTTGCCTAGCACCAAATCCAAAAACCCCTCTCCTCAAGTCAGTCTTTACGTATTGAGTCAGGAATTCTTCCTGGACACACCTAACAAATTCTGCCCTATCCAATACTTTTGGACCGAGGAGGTGCCAATCAATATTAGGGAAAATCCCATGACAACAGCCCTGCTATTTTTGCACCTTTCCAAAATCCACATCTAGATTTGTTCCTCTTTTGCTGTTGAGTGCCTATAGATTACTCCCAATAGAGCAACTGTTCCCTTCTTGTTTCTGACCTCCACCCACACTGACTCAGGAGCCAATCCCTCCACAATGTGCCCCTTTTCTGCAGCTGTGATACAATCCCTTATCAGCAATGTCACTTCCCACTTCTTCTACCTTCCTCCCTGTTCATTTTAAAATGTTTAAACTCGGGAATATCCAGCAGCCATTCCTGCCCTTGTGACAGTATACTAATTGTCCCATCCTCTGATCTATCCCACTGGCTCCCATCCCACCGCCAAACTAGTTTCAACCACACTCTACAGATCCAGAAAACCTGCCTGCAAGGATATTTGTCCCCTTCAAGTTCAGGTGTAACCTGTCCTTTTAGGTGTACAGGTCATAGCTTCCTCAGAAGAGATTCCAATGAACCAGAAATATGAAACTATGCTCCCTACACCAATTCTTCAGTCACCTGCCAAATCATCTTATTCCTAAGCTCACTGGCTTATGGCAACAGAAAGCATGGCAGTACTGTCAAGTGTATTGAAGGTCTGGTACCAGTTTTGTACTGTACTTTGTGTAGATGTGATATACAATTAGTCAAATAGCATGAAAACAGTATCCTCGCCTCTACTGCATCTATGCACACCATCGAGTACCCTCCTGTACTCATCCTACTTTTCCTCTCACATTCTTATTATTTTTCCAATTCTCTGCCCTGCACTAGTGGCAATTTACAGGAGCTAATTAATTATCCATCCAGTACATCTTTGGCACTTGGAATTAAACTGGAAAACTTGGAAGAAGCCCAGGCAGTAACATCAACAACATGCAAACTCTACACACAATAACACCCCCGGTCAGGATTGAACCCAAGTACTAACCATTGAGCCACTGTGGTCTGGACATCAAGACAACATTCCAGCAGTTGGCACAAAGAAATATTGCTGTGGTTTCTGGAGGACAGTAATCTCAGCCCATGGGTATTACTAGCAAAGATCCTCAGGGCAGTGTCCTCAACCCATCATCTTCAGCAGTTTCATCAATGACGTTCCTTCCATCTGAAGCTGGGAAGTGTGTAAGTTTGCCAATGATGTACAATGTCTAATTGTATTCTCAAATACTCCACAAATGAAGCAGCTCATAACTGCATGAAACAAGAGCTGGGCAGCATTCAGGCATAGACAGATTCATGGCAAATCAGACTCACACAAGAATGCCACCCCTGACTCACCAACAAGAGAAATTCTAATTACCTCCACTGGTATTCATGCCATTGTCATCACAAAATCCCATACCAACCACATCTCTATTCACTATTGATCCAAACTTACACCTTACAAATGCATAAATAGTGCGGGTACTACAGAAAGTCTGTTTCTCTGTCCTCCTAGCAACCTTCCAATTGCCGACCATTGCATCTGTCCTCAGACCTACAGTAAATAACCTGCTGTGGGTTAGATCACCACCTATGATAAGGATGGTGATTACTAAAGCCAAAGAATTATGTCTCCTTCCAGTACCACAACAATGTGTATCACCTAATGACTCTGTACGTTTTTGACCAATATAATTTGTTGTTCAAATTTGTTCAGCCTCCTCATTCAGCATGTATAAAACTGGTCTGGAATTGTCTTTGGTGATTGACTTACAGCCTTTGTCAGTTTTGTGCCGCTTAGTATCTCAGTGCTAATCTTTGAACATTTGTACATACTGTTCTAAAAGGCTTATCTAGATATGGTTAGAAAGTGCTTACCTTAAATACTTTCTTCCAATCCACTTTTAATTCTCCGAGGCAATATTTTCATAATAGCACTCCTCCACTTATGCAGTCAGTGAAGATGACTGGTAACCTCACTTTGACTTTGATGAGAAATTACATATAAAATCAAACCAAAGGTTTCAGGGGCTTGCCAGAATATATCTTCCAACTCACTATGTTGATTGTTCTTGGCTGAGCTTATTGATGTACATATCTCTGCCCGTAATTGGGGAATCAGCTGTTGTTTCAACTTTTCATATGAATATACTGATCATTAACTTTCATTAAAATCATTGCAGTTTCCATTACTGCCAGAGAGAGCAACTCTGAAGTTTAAGCTTTTCCCTTCATATTGCTGATCAGCTTCTGTATTTTATATAGTTCTCCTTTCTGTCTTTTGTCATCAGAATTTGCATTCAGTAGGCATTTGCCTGAAGTTATTACATCTTTGCGTGTCAGAGTTGGAGTGCAATTCCAACATCATCTATAAAAAGTTTGTACATCCTCCCCATGGATGCATGGGTTTCCTCCAGCTGCTCCCACAATCCAAAAACAAACTGGCTATTACAATTGTCCATTATAAATTGTCTCATTAATTTGGTGAACGTTAATTTGGTGGGTTGCTTGCAGCACAGCTCAAAGGGCCAGAAGGGTCTAATCTGTGCTATACCAATCAATCAATCAATCAATCAATAAGAATGAATGAATAGATAAAATGAAGTTATGCTATCCTAGTCTAATCTTACACTCTGAGACTATAAGCCCTTCTTTATGCCGTTGGAACACTCATCTGCAGAAAACTGGAACTTTTGTGACAGTGATCGCCATTACGTGAGTAACAGCTTTTCTTTCCCGTTTCACATTTTATAGCAAATTCATGTTACATGGGTTTAGCACTAGAGCTTCTTTATTTTGCTACTGCCTTTTGACCAATGCAACTTCACCATCTTATAGCAGTACTGTACATTAGTCTGGACCCACAATGGCAAATGTTGAAGAACATTTATTTGAAAACTGAGGAGCTCAAACAGTTTGTCATAACTGTCAACACTCTGATAAAAGCAGATTTGGTGAGAATAGTCAATTTAAGGCTTTCAAGGCTCCTACTCAATGATCAATATGGACTTACCATTTCTTTCTCATGACTATAACTCATTTGAGGGCTGTCAATTCAATTCTGAAGGTTAATGATTCTGTGATTAATTATGAGATTTATGACTGAGGCTGTGTGAGTACACTGCCCTCCAATGAACTAGATGTCTTCATTCCTTGAAATAGCTTCTGTGCTTCACTGTGTCCTGGGTTTATAGTGATGTAGCAAACAGAGAAGTAATGGGAAACATGGAAATCTCTGAAAGAGTTTTGGTTTACTTAAAGTTCTTCTTGGATAACATACATGAGCACAAATACACATTGCAGTGATATGTGCCTATGTTATCTCTTTCTTTTCTTACCCTCTTATTCCTTTCACACTTCTACACTATTCTCCTTCTAATCATACATTTCACTGTGTGTTTTGATGTACTGTACATGTGAGAGAAAGATAGATCAATAAATAAATAAATAGATCTGAACCTGAAGCAGAATCTATTCTTGTCCTTTCCTACTCCCCACAGCACAGTGAAATGAACTATAAAGTTGAACGTTGTAGGTACTGCCAGGCTCCAGGCTCCTTCTGATTGGACTAAGTCATGGAAATGATTTTTGAATATACCAGTAGTCTACTTTATCATGTTTTGTGCAGTTATTTGGCTTTTGTTGAATGTTTACTGCCCATGTGTTCAGGAGTTCTGCATTTCTGTCATGAGCATTATCTGGTAGTTCCTTTGTTCAATAACCATCCTTCAGTTTGTCACAGAATCTTGAATCACATGGTACATTAAACTACTGTGACATGTTAGCATCAAGACTACCAGCCGATCACTAAACGTTCATGAGCAAGATTACACACCATATTGAAACTGAAAGGGAGAAATACATTTCATTTCTATGGGAAGGCATACACGTCGTACAAAATGCTGAGCATGAAGCAAAATCATGGCCTGCAATTATGAGGAAGCCTTCTCACTTGTCAAAACTGTTCAGTCCAGTTATTGTTCGCTTCCAAGAAAGAAAGAAATTTATTCAGGTCTTTTCTGGAAAGAAAAACTATGCAATAATTTGCAACAAACTGGGAAATGCCACAAGATCTCCAGATCATTCACCATGAGTTGCGTATGTATCTAGAGACAAAGCTGTTGGCATAAGAGCATAAACATAAGAACACAAGAAACAGAAGCATGAACATATCGTTCAGCCTTCATGCCTGCTGCACCATACAATAACATTTTTATTTTGGGCATATCTTCCCTACAAAAACCCCATGTCTTTTCATTCCCTTAATATCTTAAAATCTATTGATATCTACAAAGAATAGTGCAAGTTCCAATCTGTCAGAAATAATTTTCTGTCCCCTTCCTTATTGCTGTTCAAATTCTCTGCAATATTCAACTCAACTGCAACTTTAGAATGCCATAGGCACAAGGTTGGCAATAGTTGAAGAACACAGTTTCTCTCCATCTTCACAAGGACAATTAGCACAGGTAATTCATATGATCCTTGCTTCAAAAGCCCACTTTAACTGAATGAATAAGGAAGAACTTAAGAAAAAGAGGAGAAAACTGAGTAACAGATATACTCCTTGGATGATGTTGAAGGAAGAAGTATCTTTCATCCATAAACTTGCTGCATTAGGGGTCCTAAAACCAAATAAAAGTTGGTTGAGGTGTAATTCTTAGGAGAGAAAATTCCTAGTTATGTCTCTTTGGCACATGGAGGGTAAGCAGGAGACTCATTCATGGTCTTCCATTGGAAGTCAAGAGCTCATAAATGGAGCAAGATCTTGTACCATCAAGGATTATTCATGTTACTGTTTTCCCTTTGCTTAAAGCCAAGAGTTTCATGGCTGCTTGATTTCAGTGGGATAACCAGCTGTCAAAACAGTTTTAACTGCCAATAATCTTGGCTTTATATCATTGTAAAAACTTAAGTATAAAACACTCAAGTATAGAAAACCATGTTATTTTTCACTAAACTACCATTTTGGTAATTGATGTAATACTGTGAATGTTTGTATTATGCTAGCTGTATGTATACAGGATATCTACAGAAGGTATACACTTGGTGGTCCTTGTTATAAAAGATAAAAAGTTTTGGTATCCCATGCCAGGAAATAATGGTCAGGCTAGCCTCATTTTTAGCATTACTCAATTAAAGAAATCACTCTGTTATCAAGAATTTAAAGACATTGCTGCAGTATATTTTCAGGCAAATGTGCATTCCTAACAGATTGAACAGATGGTAGCTTGCACTTATGTAGTCATTCATATTGTGCGCTTCCATGAGTACAATTAACTTGATTAAAAGTAGTGAGAATTCTTTCCAAACAATAAAATGTTGACCCATCTTTTGTTAATAAATTTATTACTGGTTTGATGTATGGGTCAAGGTGTAATGACATGTGGACACCACAGCAAATGTAAGTACAAGGGAAAACCCGACCTCATTTCAATTCACTAAGTTCAACTGGAGGGCCAGTGAGAAAATATAAAGTTGTAGCTACTTAGAATAATGCAGAAATTGTAAAGTTGTGTGAACCAGGCCCTCAAGCTGCGGAGTCTCTTGCTGAAGCTGCCTAGAGGAGAAGTCGCCAGAGGCAGTTTGGCACAGTATGCATCCATGGGGTTGGTACCAGACCCCTTCCATTGGTGCTGCCCTCAAGTGTTCGTTCAGGGGAAGACAAGCTGGATTGCTGATGTGGAATTGCTTGCAGAAATATGGCTCTTAGACAACATCCCATGTACCATCAATCTACAGGCCATGACATTCAGGGACTTGGGCTATACTGTTTTTTTGTAACTGAATGCTTTACTGCTATCATAATTTTGTGTGCTATATGTGCCCTGTGCGGTGTGTGACTGTTGGTACAGTGATTCACACCTTGGCCCCGAAGGAACGCTGTTTCGCTTGGCCGTATTCATGTGTAAGGTTGAATGACAATTGAACTTAGACTGTGTTTAATCACACATAGGAAACCTACTGTCCATCTGCAAGAAAATGAATCCCAGGGTAGTATATAGTGGTGCATATACTTTAATAATAAATTTACTCTGAATTTTGTAAACTTTGAAAATGCCATACCACCCTCAGCACCAACCCACCCTCAGTCCCACCTGCAATAATATGAATATTTTTGGTGACTAACTTTCAAGACATAATTATAATGGGAATCACCTGAGACAAATCCACTTCCAGATTTAAGCAAATGCATTTTACAGCAATTGAAGAAATCTCAGTATTAGAGAGACGCATTGGAAGTTGAGAAGTGTTTGTCAAACATTAAGAATGTTTTTTTTTATTTAATTCTGGTGCAGTCTTGGTGTCCAGAGCAGGCTTCTCCATCTTATCACCAAGAAGGATAACCTTATGCAAATTTTACTGGCTTCTTCATCATATCCTGTGAGGTATCAGGGAATCTAGGCAGGGAGCAGCAATGGCACATTCAAGCTCTCTGTCTCTCCTCTCACTTCATTAGTCACTTAGGTAACTAGAAGAGAAAACAGAGCACTAGCTGTCTAGGATCCTTAAAGTGGAGATACAGAAATACATAAGTACATGCATGTTCCCATCACAATTCATCTTCCTGATAGATTGGGAATTGCAGAACAATTACATTAAGCTCACTCCATCAACCGTGCTATGAAAAAATGTGGTATTCCAAACCAGCTGGCAAATGCCACCTGAAAACCTGGCTGTCAGTGAATCAGGAATTTAAAATTGCATTCATCATTTCAGAAACTGCAGCACAACAGAGTTACTTACCTCCTGACTTCCAAAGCATTTCTACCATCCCAAAGTGCATTAACAGTGTGATGGAATACTCTATATCTGCCTGTATTAGTGCAACTCTGTCAACATTTAGGAAGCATGATGCCACCCAAGACAAAACAGTTTGATTGACTGGTGCCCCAACCTCCATTCTAACAATATAATCCCAACACCATCCACACATTATAACCACTCAAAATTGCCAAGTGGCAACACATCAAGGCTCCTTCAAAAGCACCTGAAAAATGTGTGCGTGCTCCTGGTTAGGAGGACAAGGTAGGAATCTAGGAGACAGACTATCACCTGCAAGTCAGAAACCATCCTGGATTAGAGAGGGAACTTGATGCTGGGGCAAAATCTTGGAACTCGCAACCGAGCAGCATCTACAGCAGTTCAGGAAAATGTCCTAAATCATTTACAACTGATGTTGGGCAGCCACACAGTACGTAAACTGTCCTTAATTGCTGCCAAAGTGAGTGCAATATGAAGCCGGTGCACAGACAGTTACCCTATTTGCACTCAAGGACACTACATAGAGAGTGGCAGAGTACCATATCTTAGAAGAGATGGAAAACAGACTCATATTGTGTGTAGTATTGGCTGGATATAGGATCAGAAAGATAAACAGAACCATTATTAAGGAATCAAAGTAATATTGCCCTACAATAAAATACTCCATGTATATACACAGGACCTCCTGCTAATCACTCATTTTATTGGATGTCTCATGCCAAACACTGTAATGCAGATTAGCTGGCTGATGACCGCCAAAGTTATTGTAGCTGGGTATACAGTGTTGTGCATTTCTTGGACTTGGACAATTCAAGGATAATTTTCTGCTTGTGTGATGATGTGTCAGTAAGGAAAAAACTCAAACTGAAGAAAGGTTCTAAAAATGTGCCTTTTGCCTACCCTGTAGGGTGAATCTCACTACGTCGCACATAGAAATGAAAATCAGAAAAAGTGCCAATATTGGTAATATAAAGCTACAAAACAAAAATGCTGGAAATACACCCCAGGATACAGATTTAAACAACAGCAATGGTTTAGGCTAATGGCCCTTTATCTGAATATTTTGATGAAGAGTCAACCTAAAAACAATAACACTTTCACTTACGGCTGATGTGGCTGAGCTGCTGCGTGTTTTCTGTTTTTATTCTGATTGCATTATATTCACTGCTCTAAGTACACATACCCATTCATGCAAAATACTTGAAGGCATACAATGCAAATAAATAATTCTCCACATTCATTATGTAGACGGTCTATTACCACTGGCTGTCTTCTCTCTCCACTGTTACCTCAATGTAAGTTTTTGACCTCCCTTGCCCCAAAGGATGCTGCTCGACCTGCTGAGGTCCTCCCACAGCTTGTTGCTCCAGGTTCCGGCATCTGCAGTCTCTTGCATCTCCAGTGCTTTCAATCATTCTTGCAATTGTTTGGAATCATTAGCACAACCATGTATTCTTGGATGATGCATTTGTAATGAGGTAGAAATACTTGGTGAGTCTCAATGCATTGGGAAGAGGCATAAACAGTGGTGTTCAAGAACTTGAACATAGACAATGTCCCACATAGAAAAACATAGAATTTGTTATTTGCCTTCCTTGCAAAACAGGTGGTGAAGGATCTTTTCTGTTAAAAAAGGACATTATCACTTTTTCTTTGAATAAATGGACTATTGATTATGGAATTAATTTGTCCACCTACTTAACCTCCACATTTCACTTTAAGCTTTGACATGATTGATCACATTATCCTAATCCAATGCCTTCTATGCAGTGCTGGAGTTGCTATTTATCCAGCTTGAACTAAGCATCCTGAATAATAGATTCTTCTCTAATTCTATGATGTTGCCTTTGGTAATCTGTAAGGACAGATCTTTGATCCTATTATTTTCCTCATTTACAAGCCATCCCTTTGCAGAATCATCCAAGGACATGAAGTAGGATTCTACAAATGCATTCACTGTTGACACCTACCTCTCTAAGCCATAGTTTCATTGTCCCTGAATTGTCAGCCTGATTCTCCAATGTGCTGTTAGAGTTGTCAAAGTTGGCTAAGCGACTGGAATTGTTCTGATTGTACTGATGTTCCCTAGGCAGAGATCCTGACATTCAATACTGGTGTTATCTTAATCCATTTGCAACATTCCTGCAATGCCATGAGTGGTGTCAAACCTGAATTCCACGTCTATGGAGTCCAATGAAGCAGTAAATACCTCTGCAGTATTCCCAGTTTCCTGGTAGGTGTCTCTGATGCAGGCCAATGGTTTCATCTAGGGGTAAGAACACCTGCAGGGAGAGGGTACGTAAACAGCTTTTAATGTAAGGCTGTCAATTATTCTTGTATATATTGTAATATTTTTTATTTTAAATCAGTGAACTCTGTTATAAAATCACAAACACGAGGAAGCCTGCAGATGCTGGAACTGGGGGATTCAACAGGTCAGGAAGCATCTATGGAAAAGAATAAACAATTTTGGGCTGAGACCCTTCCTCAGGACTGAGAAAAGGAGGAAGATGCCAGAATAAAAAGGTGGGGGATGGGGAAGGAGGGTAGCTGGAAGGTGACAGATGATGCCAGGTGGGTGGGTAAGGACAAGGGCTGGAGAAGAAGGAACCTGATAGGAGAGAAAAGTGGAACATAGGAGAAAGGGAAGGAGAAGGGGACCTAGGGGGGATGTAACAGTGAGAAGAAGTAAAAGGTCTGAGTGGGGAATAGAGGAAGTGAGGGGTGGGTGAGGGGAAATTTGTTCACCAGAAGGAGAAATTAATATTCTTGCCATCAGGTGGGATGGTAACTAGATGGAATATAAGGTGTTGCTCCTCCACATTTTATTTATTATAAAATGTTTTTGAATATTTGTGAATGCTAAAAATATTCACAAACTTCCAACTTCATTGACAACTTCGACAGCTGGTGAGCCTGAGGAAAGATGCGGTCAAAGCCATGTGATGAATGCAAACTGCATTAAACTACACAGCAAGCTGGGAGCCGGCCTCCCGGGAAAACACTTCACATGCAATTACAAAGACAGAAATATCGTGGCCCCCAGAAGCCTGCACAAAAAGAATATCTGCCTCAGTCTTTCCCATTGTCTACTTCACATAAACTTGAAACATAAAATGAGTTGATAGCTTATGAGAATCGCCATTTCTTTTTGTACCTTTTAATTGCTTGACCCTGACAAAGTGCGATGCATTCTACTTCCTACCAAATAAATGGTCTGAGGTACTTGTTTTCTACAAGACTTATTTCTGCAATCTTTTTGAAATAAACGCATTAGAGCAAATGTAAACACGAGGAAATCTGCAGATCCTGGAAATTCAAGCAACATGCACAAAATGCTGGTGGAACGCAACAGGCCAGGCAGCATCTATAGGAAGAAGTACAGTTGACGTTTTGGGCCAAAACCCTTCGTCAGGACTAACTGAAAGAATAGTTAGTAAGGGATTTGAAAGTGGGAGGAGGAGGGGGAGGTCCAAAATGATAGGAGAAGACAGGAGCGGGAGGGATGAAACGAAGAGCTGGAAAGTTGATTGGCAAAAGGGACACAGAGCTGGAGAAGGGGGAGGATCATGGGAAGGGAGGCCTAGGGAGAAAGAAAGGGGGAGGGCAGCTCCAGAGGGAAATGGAAAGCAGGCAAGGAGTGATTGTGAGAGGGACAAAGAAAGAAAGAAAAAAAGGGGAATACTAAATAAATAAATAGATAAATAAATAAGGGATGGAGTAGGAAGGGGAGGAGGGGCATTGACGGAAGTTAGAGAAATCAATGTTCACGCCATCAGGTCGGAAGCTACCCAGACGGAATATAAGGTGTTGTTCCTCCAACCTGAGTGTGGCTTCACCTTGACAGTAGAGGAGGCCATGGATTGACATATCGGAATAGGAATGGGACGTGGAATTAAAATGTGTGGCCACTGGGAGATCCTGCTTTCTCTGACGGACAGAGCGTAGGTGTTCAGTGAAACGGTCTCCCAGTCTGCGTCGGATCTCACCAACATATCGAAGGCCTCACCGGGAGCACCGGACGCAGATTACCACACCAGCTGACTCACAGGTGAAGTGTCGCCTCACCTGGAAAGACTGTGTGGGCCTTGAATGGTGGCGAGAGAGGAAGTGTAAAGGCCATTATCTATCTTTCCCCCTTTTTTGTCCCTCTCACAATAACTCCTTGCCTGCTCTCCATCTTCCTCTGGTGCTCCCTTCCCCTTTCCTTCTCCCTAGGCCTCCCGTCCCATGATCCTCCCCCTTCTCCAGCTCTGTGTCCCCTTTGTCGATCAACATTCCAGCTCTTAGCTTAACATTCCCCCTCCCCCTCATCTTCTCCTATCATTTCAGATCTCCCCCTCCTCCTCCCACTTTCAAATCTCTTACTATCTCTTCTTTCAGTTAGTCCTGACGAAGGGTCTCGGCCCGAAATGTCGACTGTCTTCCTATAGATGCTGCCTGGCCTGCTGCATTCCACCAGCAATTTGTGTGTGTTGTTAGAGCAAATGTGACTATTTTAGCATTATATTCACTATATTGTGGATTTAGAAATAGTGATGCAGTTAGTCATAATTATTTTATATAAATTAAAGTACATTGAGATTCTCTCATTTAGGCTTTAGGTCATGAATGACTCAGAGTATAATTTTGAAGGTAGTTTTCAGTTTCTTTGTAGGCTTTCAGTTAGTACATCAATGCTGAGGAGGCTGGAGCCTTGTAACACTTGGCACGTAGAGAAATGTGAGACGTTCCGTTAATAATTGATAAGAATATAATATCTTGCCAATGCAGAACTAAAGAAGCGTACGTGAAATTACGTGAAATTACAAAATTTAATCACCCCTAGCCAGTGTCTGCAAACTGCGGGCTGATTTTGTGCATTAGTGTTCATTGTGGGTTGACATGGAAATTTATTTTGTTTGCTTGCTGTGACAAAAAAGGAAAGGCAACTTGTGACACAACAAGATCTGTAGACGACAGGAGTTCCAGTAGGTCTTATATTTTTCCACCTTGGCCATGAGATTCTTGTAGAGCAAGTCTGTGGCAGGATCTAGGTCTTCTTTTCCAGAAAGTGATGGTTAAAACTAGCTATCAGCTGCTGCAATGCCAGGCATTAAATGTTCTCAGAAGCAGTAAAGAAAGGTTCATTCTTTCTGCAGGCCTTGTTCTTGTTTTTGATTATTCACTTGGAAGATAGGAGGAGGACAGGCTGTTTCACCCCTCAGGCCTCTTCTGCTGCTCAGATGGAAAATAATTGATCACCATAGTTGATCTGCACCCGCCTGCTTCAATTATGTAGCTTTTAAAACATCTGTTTTAGTAAAACTCTGACAATCATTCCTTCCTCCTTTCACTTGCTCATCCTTAAATCAGTAGGCCCATGTTCTTTCAGAACATAGCTATGTTATCCCAGTTTAGGCTTTTTAATGTAGAGTGCAATGTCCAAAATTGCTGCATTCACTCAGCACTGCACTGATACAGTAGGTCAGACTTCTAAGGTGTGGATTGAACTCACACCCTGGCACACTGTGGAGAAGATGGAATGTCCTTTGGTTGTTTACTTTCACCTTCTTGAAGAAGCTTTCATACAACAGCAATATTAAAGAAACAATCAATATAGTAAAGGACAACCTACACCATCGTCATAGTGTATCAGCTTGTATCAGCTGGCAGTGAGGATGATAAAGGGGTGGGGGGGGCAGCCTGGTCTCAAATTAGGGCTTGTAATTACCCTTTCACTCGGTAAACTCTTGAGCATCAAAAATTGCTGCTGTCTCATGCTGATAGGGCTTCAAATGCTTTTCTGAAATAGATTCTATCCTTGTGTTTCTCTCTTTTCTTGAGGTCCGGTAGATGGTCCCAATTTTAATGCCAGGTAAAGTAACATTGACAGCTAAATGCCTCCAGCAGAAGTCCCAAGAATCCTGTGATCCTTTGAAGCTGATTTTGAAGGGAAGATGCTGGTGGTTCAGCAAATGTACTTCCATAGTGGGTTTAACTGGTGAGGAGGTTGATTATTAAAACCACAACATCGCCAAAGAAGACAGAGATGCAAAGCTTTGCCGATATATGCGCAGATAAATGTCAGTGGATATCAGACATCCTGTGAGAATAATTCAATGACACAAAGTTGACATGGTTAAGTCTTTAGACTTGTTCTTACACTTGCTGCTAATACTCTAGGGCAGTGATGCTTCACTACCAGATGAACTCAACACCCTCTATGCACGCTTTGAAAGGGAGAACACATCTACAGCTGTGAAGAACCCTGCTGCATCTGATGACCCTGTGATCTCTGTCTCAGAGGCCGATGTTAGACTGTCTTTAAAGAGAGTGAACCCTTGCAAGACAGAAGGTCCCGATGGAGTAACTGGTAAGGCTCTGAAAACCTGTGCCAACCAACTGGCAGGAGTATTCAAGGACATTTTCAACCTCTCTCTGCTATGGGCAGAAGTTCCCACTTGCTTTAAAAAGGCAACAATTATACCAGTGCCAAGGAAGAGTAATGTGGGCTGCCTTAACGACTACCGCCCAGTAGCACTCACATCTACAATGATGAAATGCTTTGAGAGGTCAGTTATGACTGGACTGAACTCCTGCCCCAGCAAGGACCTGGACCCATTGCAATCTGCCTATCATCACAATACGTCAAAGGCAGACTGCTTTAGAACACCTAGATAACACAAACACCAACATCAGGATGCTGTTCATCGACTATAGCTCAGCATTTAATACCATCATTCCCACAATCCTAATTGAGAAGTTGCAGAACCTGGGCCTCTGTACCTCCCTCTGCAATTGGATCCTTGACTTCCTAACCAGAAGTCCACAGTCTGGTCAAATTGGTGATAACATATCCTCTTCACTGACAATCAACACTGGCGCACCTCAGGAGTGTGTGCTTCGCCTCTACTCTCTATATACAAATGACTGTGTGGCTAGGCATTGCTCAAACACTATCTACAAATTTGCTGATGATACAACCATTGTTGGTAGAATCTCAGGTGGTGACGAGAGGGCGTACAGAAGTGAGATATACCAACTAGTGGAGTGGTGCCGCAGCAACAACCTGGCACTCAACATCAGTAAGACGAAAGAGCTGATTGTGGACTTCAGGAAGGGTAAGACGAAGGAACACATACCTATCCTCATAGAGGGATCAGAAGTGGAGAGAGTGAGGAGTTTCAAGTTTCTGGGTGTCAAGATCTCTGACGATCTAACCCGGTCCCAGCATATTGATGTAATCATAAAGAAGGCAAGACAGCGGCTATAGTTTATTAGGAGTTTGAAGAGATTTGGATATGTCAACAAATACGTTCAAAAATTTCTATAGTTGCACCGTAGAGAGCATTCTGACAGGCTGCATCACTGTCTAGTATGGAGGGGTTAGTGTTGAAGGTTGTAGATCTAGTCAGCTCCATCTTAGGTACTAGCCTACAAAGTATCCAGGGCGTCTTTAGGAAGCGGCATCTCAGAAAGGCAGCGTCCATTATTAAGGACCTCCAGCACCCAGGGCCCTTTTCTCACTGTTACCATCAGGAAGGAGGTACAGAAGCCTGAAGGCACACACTCAGCAATTCAGGAACAGCTTCTTCCCCTCTGCCATCCGATTCCTAAATGGACTTTGAAGCTTTTGACACTACCTCACTTTTTTAATATACAGTATTTCTGTTTTTGCACATTTTTTAATAATCTATTTAATATATGTAATTGATTTACTTGTTTATTTATTATGTTTTTTTCCTCTCTCTGCTAGATTATGCATTGAACTGCTGCTGCTGAGTTAACAAAGTTCACGTCACATGACAGTGATAATAAACCTGATTTTGATTCTGGGTCTGAGTCTGCAACTTCACATCCTTTGCCTGCCTCACTCCATCATTACAACGCTCATTTTAATCATATGTTATTTGCACTGAAGCCCAGTCAATGTTGGGTTCAACATTTTCCTTTGTTTCTGTCTGGATGGGAGATCAAATGTCTGGAAGATTCACTGGCATCAGCAAATATTCATGCCAGCTCTAATGGACGTCAGTATTGGAGCAAACTTCTCAAAAGCTGCTTTGCAGCAAGTTTCACTAGATCTGTCAGATAGCATATTTCCCAAATGTTGCTATTAACCTTTGCCTGTGTGCTAGCTCCTTTAAAAAATGTTTGAACTTGTCAGCCAAATGCTATTGTTGCTCGCAATCAAAGGGCAAACCTTATGGGAATAATAATTCAAAGACGAGAAAATCTGCAGATGCTGGAAATCCAAGCAACACACACAAACTGCGGGAGGAACTCAGCAGGTCAGACAGCACCAATGGAAAAGAATAAACAGTCGACATTCTGAGCCCTTCATCAGGACTGGAAAAAAAGATGAGAAATTAGAGCAAGCAGGTGGGGGAGGGGAGGAAGAGGTTCAAGGTGATACGTGATAGGTGAATCCAGGGGAGGTGGGGGTGAAATAGACCTGGGGAATTGATAGTTGAAGAGATAAAGGACTGGAGAAGTGGGAATCTAATAGGAGAGGGTGAAGACCATGGAAGAAAGGGAAAGAGGAGGAGCACCAGAGGGAAGTGATGGGCAGGTACGGAGATAAGATGAGAGAGTGAAATGGGAATGGGAATGGCCAAGATGAGGACAATTACTGAAAGTTTGAGAAATTGATGTTCATGCCATCAGGATGGAGGCTACCCAGACAGAATATAAGGTGTTGCTCCTCCAACCTGAGTGTGACCTCATTGCGGTAGTGGAGGAGAGCATGGACTGAATGTGGAATGGGAATAGGAAGTAGAATTGAAATGGGTGGCCACCGGGAGATCCCGCTTTTTCTGGCGGATGGGGCACAGTATTCAGAGAAGTGGTCTCCCAGTCTACGTCAGGTCTCACCAATATACAAGAGGCCACACCGGGAGCACCCAGGAGACTCACAGGTGAAGTATCTCCTCACCTGCAAGGACTGTTTGGGGCCCTGAATAGTGTGAAGGAGGAGGTGTAGGAGGTATGGGACTTGTTCCACTTGCAATGATAAATGCCAGGAGGAATCAGTAGGGAGGGTTGAATGGATAAGGAAGTTGTTTACATAAGAACTTAAGAAACAGGAGCAGGAGTAGGCCATCTGGCCCATTGAGTCTGTTCTGCCATTCAATAAGATCATGGCTGATCTGGCCATGGATTCACCTCCAACTACCTGCCTTTTCCCCATAACCCTTAATTCCCCTACTGTGCAAACATCTATCCAACCTTGTCTTAAATACATTTGCTGAAGTAGCCTCCACTGCTTCACTGGGCAGAAAATTCCATAGATTCACCACTCTTTGGGAAAAGCAGTTCCTCCTTATCTTCATCCTTAAATTTACTCTCTCAAATCTTGAAGCTACGTCTCCTAGTTCTAGTCTCACCTACCATTGGAAACAACTATCCTGCCTCTATCTTATCGATCCCTTTCATTATTTAATATGTTTCTAAAAGACCTCCTCTCATCCTTCTGAATTTCAGCGAGGATAGTCCCAGGTGACTCAATCTCTCCTCATAGTCTAACCCCCTCACCTCGGGAATCAACCTGGTGAACCTCCTCTGCACCCACGATAACTGCTGTTCCGTTCTCATGTGCCTCAGATATTTCTTGGCTTATTGCCTACAAGGCAATCTCTGCAGAAACTGGAAAGTGGTGGGGGGGAAGGGTCAAGGGAAAGATGTGCTTGGTGGTGGGATCCCGCTGGAGATGGAAGATGTTACAGAGAATTATGTGCTGGACACGGAGGCTGGTGGGGTGGTAGGTGAGGACAAGAGGGACCCTATCCCTGGTGGGTTGACGGGAGGATCAGGTGAGGGCAGACCTGCACAAAATGGAAGAGATGCGGTTGAGGCTAGTATTGACAGTGAAAGAATTACTATTTTGGAATAGTAATTATGTCTTTCTGCCAATGGTACTTCATTACCATCATATGACTGCTAAAGTCATGAGGTCTTCATAGAGACACAGAGCACAGAGACAAACCCGTCAACCACCTCATGCCAATCTGTCCAGCTACTACCCATCCATACTAACCCCTTTTACTGAAACTTTATCTTTAGCATTCTCTGCCTGCAAGTCAAGCTCCCTAAAAGTAGTGAGGTTCTCCCTCCACTACCTCCGCAGGCTGTATGCTTCAGATTCTAACCATGCTTGTGGTGAAATATCCCTTCTGTTGAACCTCCTGCCCCCTCATTCTAAATATATACCTCTCGTCTTGTACACCTCTGATATGGGGAAATGTTTCCTACTGCTCCTCCACTCTCAAGGAAAACAAACAAACCCAGCTTGTCCTGCCTCACTTGGTATTTGAAATGCTCCATCCCAGACAGGCATCATCCCTGATGAAGACGGCAGAGCTTGTCATCGAAACATCAGTTTAAATTGACACCTGTACCCAGCTGGAAGCTCGAGAAGAGTTTATGCATTATATACGCTAGGAAAGCACTAGATCCTTTTTCCTAGGCAGTCCTTTGGAATAGAGAATGACTTGCTTTCAGCCCAGAATAGATCAAGACAATATGGGACCCTTAGACTTGGCCTCAGGCGTCACAGGCATGGAAGTTGATGCCTGACAGGAGGCACAAGTTTTGAGTAGAAGGGTTTTGAGTAGAACTGTTAATTCCTTCCTCCTCCCCCTCTGATGCTGCCCAACCAACTATGGTCCTCCAGCATATTGCTTGTCGATAAGAGGAAGGGTGTGTTGTTTGAGATGTTATGGCCCACATTACATAAGCACAAGGCATTCAGCCATATTCCAGTGCAGATTAAACAAATACCCAGTATCTGTATAGATTAATTAAATACTGAGTCCTAGCATATGTGCTAAATCTGCACTGGGATTGGGTGCATGGTGACTTTGTTGATGAGCATCAAGAATTCCATGTGATCATTTTGCAAAAATAGATTAGAACCACCTTTCCAAGGAAAATGAATCCCTTGTAATCCCTTAATCCCTCTCATTTGATGAAGTCTTGTTTTGATGTCTTAAAAAGCCATGTAGTTGGACTTTGAAACTGACTCTGGCTTGTGGCACCAAGCACCAGCGGTCACAATGAGTGCTGATTACATTTGCTGATATTGACTCATTTTTGTCTATATATAAAAGATATTTTTTGAAACTTGATCATAATTCCATGAAGATAAAGGCAAGCTTTGCATTTCACCTGCAAATCTGCTAGTGTCATCCATTGCATCCAGTGTTCCTGACGCAGCCTTCTCTACGTTGGTGAGACCTGTCGTAAATTGGGGGAACTCTTTGTCAAGCACCCCCACACTTTCCACCACAAATAAGACTTAACAATGGCCAAATATTTTAGTTCCCATTCTGACGCATTGGCCTATGGCCTCTTCTTGTGCCAAAATGAGGCCACTCTTAGGATGGTGGAGCAACACCTTATATTCCTTTGGGTACCCTCCAACCTGATGGCAAGAATATTGACTTCTCCTTCTGGTAACAAATTCCCTCCACCTTCCTTTATTTCCCACTCTGACCTTTTATTTCTTCTCACCTGCCTATTACTTCCCCTGGGTTCACTCTTCCTTCCCCTTTTCCTATGGTCCACACTTCTCTCCTATCAGATTCCTTTTTCTCCAGCCCTTGACCTTTCCCACACACATGGCATCACGTATCACCTTCTAGCTACCCTCTGTCCCCAACCTCCACCGTTTTATTCTGGCATCTTCCCCCTTCCTTCTCAGTCCTGAAGAAGAACCTCAGCCCAGAACATCGACTATCTATTCACTTCCATAGATGGTGCTTGACCTGAGGAGTACCCGCCAGCATTTTGTGTGTGAAGTATTACATTTGCCTTCCTAATTATTTTAATATAATATGTGCAGTTGGATTAAGATCTTTCCTCAGTTCCTAAATCTTTACTTAAATTCTGAATTGTTTTGTTCATTAAGGATTTGGCTCACTTCATAAATGTTGCTGTTTTTGGTACAGCTCTCTTTGTGTTGGAGCTTCACTAGGTTAGTTGTCATTATTTCAGTATTTTCACATTAGGCTATTTTTGATTGTCAGGATTGATGATGGCTTTTGAATGAGGGTGTGTCAGGTCACAGACTTATAGATCAGTCCTGGGTAGGTTTTCTTATCCAAGCCTTGGAGGGGACATGTTGGAGGTATAAAATTATGAGGGGTATAGATAGGGTAGAATTCAGAAAACCTTTCCCCATGTTCGAGTTAGACTAGAGGCTGGAAATAGCATGAACTTGTCAGCCCACTTGTCAGCATGGATGTGGTAGGTCAAATGCCTGTAAGAGTGCATGGCTCTGTGACTATAAGTGATGGTAGAAAATTGACCACAATACTGCCTCATCACCAGGAATCACTTGGGCTGCAATGCTCCCCATAATTTAATATCTTGAGTTTAGCAGCTACAGAACGAAGGTAATAATGAAGAACATTTACAAACAGTGTTCAAATTGAATGCATGAACGTAATACATTTATTTGTTCCCTTCTAGCATTTTATGATATCAACAAGATGTCAAGGAAATGCATTGCTGCTCTCAAAGGAAAAGAGAGAAGTAATCAAAGCATTATATTCCAGTGCAGAGGCATATTAGAGGAGACATGGAGGAAGATACAACAGATAGTTCAAACTCTCTGTCACAATTTCATCCAGAAGAGATCAGCATAAATGTCAGCAGAAAAAAGAATTAAAAACCTGAAATTAAAAATATCATCCTGAACTCCACTAAGTATCAATGTTAGAAAACCTTAAATTATAGTGAATACTTTGAAGTTTCTTGCAATTATGTTAATACCTACAGCCTTGCTGTGGATGGCATCATTTGATTTATTCCTCTTGGCTGAAAATGAACTGAAGTGAATTGAGCCAGTCAATAACTCTTGGAAAATAATCAAAGTTTATTGACAAGCGCTAATAAGAAGTCTAAGTTTGCTAAAAAAAACAGGAGACTATAGGAGATTCAGTAATGGCTGAGCAACCATTACAACACAGAGCATAAAACAATATAGCAGAAGAGTATCTGTGCTGAACATAACACTGAATTAAACTAATTCTCTTTTGCCTAGACATAATCCATGTGCCTCTATGCCATGCATGGCCAAGTGGTTAAGGTGTTTGTCTAGTGATCTGAAGGTCGCTATTTCAAGCCTTGGCTGAGGCTGCAAATGTGTCCTTGAGCAAGGAACTTAACCACACCTTGCTCTGCGACGACACCGGTGCCAAGCTGTATGGGTCCTAATACCCTTCCCTTGGACAACATCGGTGGCATGGAGAGGGGAGACTTGCAGCTTGGGCAACTGCTGGTCTCCCATACAACCCTGCCCAGGCCTGCACCCTGGAAACTTTCCAAGCCGCAAATCCATGGTCTATCAAGACTAACGGAGGCCTACACACTCTACATACACGCCATGCAGATCCATGAGTCTAACAGCCTCTTAAATCACTCCCTCTGGCAGATCGTTCAAAACACCTACCACTCTCTGTAAGAAAACTTACCCTGCAAATCTCCTTCAGACTCCTCCCCCAACCTACCGTCCTGCCTCACAAATGCATGTCCTCTAGTACTTGACATTTCTCCCTTGGGAAGAAGATTCTGACCTTATCTATGTCTCCTATAATATAATAAACCTATCAAATCTCTCTTCAGCCTCTGAGGCTACAACTCAAGTTCATTCAAGGTCTCCTATAGTTCATACATTCTAAACGAGGCAGCACCCTGGTAACCCTCCTTCACTCTTTCCAAAACCTCCATATCCTTCCTAGAATGGGGCAGAATCAGAATCAGATTTACCATCACTGGCATATGCTGTGAAATTTGCTGTTTTGCAGCAGCAGTACATTGCAATACATAATAAACAACCTATAAATTACAATAAGAAATATATATATTAAATTTTTTAATTAAGTAGGTAGTGCAAAAAGAGCAAAAAGAAAATAAGAAACAAAATAGTGAAGTTAGTGTTCAATAGGTTCATTGAACATTTGAAAACCTGATGGCAGTGGGGAAGAAATTGTTCCTAAGATGGTGAGTATGTGTCTCAGTCTCCCTCACCTCCTCCTTGATGGTAGCAATGACAAGATGGTACGTTCTGGTTGATGGAAGCCCTTAATGATGGATGCCACCTTTTTTGACCAAGTAAAACCACACACAGTATTCCAATTGTGACCTAATCAAAGTTCTTTATAGCATTAGGCATCCTATTTTCAGTCTCATCAGATTTTCTACTCTGCATGATTTTGGCCTAGACTGACATTAGATCACGATGTGAAATTTCCATTGAAACTTCCAAATATTCGGTAACAGCAAAGTCGTAGGAAATGGTCAGGAGGTTAGCCAACCTCTTCAGACTCTGCTCTGGAAAGTTACAGGGTGGCCAGTAGGAGCTGAAGAATGGACTTAGGAGAGCTAGAAGGGGGTATGAGAAGGCCTTGGTGAATAAGAGTAGGGAAAACCCCAAGGTTCTGCTTGTATCTGAAGAACAATAGTGAAAGTAGGAGTGATATGCATAGTGAAGTAAACAAGCGCATGGAGTCAGAAGAGACAGGGGAGGTCCTTAGTGTAAAGTATGGAGGGCTTAGCAAAGTCAAGATGGTGTTAAACAGCGATTCCTTTGCTTGCATCTTCAGAAACAGCTCTATTTTCATCTTTGATATCTCTTTTTTTTTCCTTTTTAAGGTTCTTTTGAAGACCTTGACCTGGAGTTACACTCTGATTGCGGTTCTTTGAGAGACTGGGACCCGCTGCCAGAGCCTCATGGCCGGCCGCTTTTTGATATCCCAAGGACGCGGCCTGGAAATCTAGTGCATCTTCAAGGTGCCGGATTTTCGTGGCTCTGGAGACCAGCTGATTCAAGGCCAGTGCCCCTGACTGGGGCATCGCAAGGGAACACGGAACATCAGGAGCAGCGGGTTAGTTGCAGTGGGCTGTGTGTCCAGAGACCTGAGCCCTGGAGCCGACTCACTGGGTGCAGAGCACGGAAAAAGAGATGCAACAGACTTTTAATATCATAAATCAGCAAGTTGCTTCTTATGTCTCCCCTCTCACTGTAAAACAGGGACACCGCTTTTTCCCTTATTAGAGAGAGTGAGAGCCTGTGGTATGTTGAATTGTCAGTGAATGAGTAGTTTTTGGGGAACTGCAAGTCTGTGTCTTTATTGATACTTTGCTACACTTTTGAGCGCTTAGTGGAGGACCCCAATGCTTTTTTGCTGGTGGGGGTAGGGTTGTTGCCTTTCTGCTGCCTGTGTGTGGGAAGGGGTGCGGGCGGCTTTGAGGTTCTAACATTTCAACTGCCATTCATTCTTTGGGTCTCTTCTCTGTTTTCATGGATACTTGCAAAGAAAAGTATTTCAGGATGTATATTGTATATATTTTGCTGCTATTAAATGTACCTATTGAACCTATACTTTGCTTCAGATTTCACCAATGAGGGGGACCTTGATGATTCCAAGGACAGCGTAAAACAGGTCGATATGCCCGAACATGTTGTTGTTAAGAAAGAGGATGTGCTAGAACTTTTGAAAAACATTAGGATAGGTAATTCCCCAAGGCAAGACAGCATATAGTCCAGGTTATTATGGGAAGCAGGGGAGGATTGTAGTGCCCTAGACTTTTGTATATTTGTATCCTTTTTGGCTGGAGGTTAGTGACCAGTGGTGTTCTGCAGATATCTTTTCTGGGGCCCCTGCATTTTGTGATGTTTATAAATGACTCGGATGAGGAAGTGGTAGAGTTTGTTAGTAAGTTTGCAGATGACATCAAGATTGTTGGAGCTTTGGACATGTGGAGAGTTGCTGTATGTTTCAGCAGGGCATTGACAGGTTGCAGAGCTGGGCTGAGAAGTGGCAGATGGAGTAAAAGCCTGGAAAAGTGTGAAATGATTCATCTTGGAAGGTGTAATTTGAATGTAGAATACAGGCTTAATGGCAGGATTCTCAGCAGTGTGGAGAAACAGAGGGATCTTGAGGTCCACGTACATAGATCCCTCAAACGTGCTTAATGGGTTAATAGGATGATTGAGTAGACATTTGGTCCTGATGAAGGGATTCAGCCTGAAACATTGACTGCACTCTTTTCCATAGATACTGCCTGACCTGCTGAGTTCCTCCAGTATTTTGTGTATGTGTGTGTATTGCTTTATCCTAGAATGTAATGTTGCAAACTACATTACCTAACAAAGTAGCAGAGTATGGTTCAGAACACCAGCAACAGGTTTTGTCATATTCCAATCAATCACATTTAGCCTTTGCTCTCAGCCAATATAAAGAAATACCTTTCTCCTACGTGGCATGAAAAGTATGACTCAGAATACTGCATTGTTAAATGATTACTTTCATGAGTCTGATGAGAGGTCATTGATTGAAATACATATTTTGTTTCTTTACCCACAGTCCAATTAGTGACTATTTTCAGCATTTACTATTGTTTATTTCATATTTTGAACTATCTTTTTTTTTTGCTTTTGGAACAAGCGTTGTTTATTCCGTATATAAATGCATCTCTGTAAACTTATGTGTGGGATGCATATCCTACATCATCAACATTTTAGAATGTTATTATTCTCTACCCAACATGACAAGTTGTAAGACTGATAATAGACAATAGACAATAGGTGCAGAAGTAGACCATTCGGCCCTTCGAGCCTGCACCGCCATTCTGAGATCATGGCTGATCATCTACTATCAATACCCGGTTCCTGCCTTGTCCCCATATCCCTTGATTCCCCTATCCATAAGATACCTATCTAGCTCCTTCTTGAAAGTATCCAGAGAATTGGCTTCCACTGCCTTCTGAGGCAGTGCATTCCACACCCCCACAACTCTCTGGGAGAAGAAGTTTTTCCTTAACTCTGTCCTAAATGACCTACCCCTTATTCTTAAACCATGCCCTCTGGTACTGGACTCTCCCAGCATCTGGAACATATTTCCTGCTTCTATCTTGTCCAATCCCTTAATAATCTTATATGTTGCAATCAGATCCCCTCTCAATCTCCCTAATTCCAGTGTGTACAATCCCAGTCTCTCTAGCCTGTCTGCGTAAGACAGTCCGGACATCCCAGGAATTAACCTTGTGAATCTACGCTGCACTTCCTCTACAGCCAGGATGTCCTTCCTTAACCCTGGAGACCAAAACTGTACACAATACTCCAGGTGTGGTCTCACCAGGGCCCTGTACAAACGCAAAAGGATTTCCTTGCTCTTGCACTCAATTCCCTTTATAATAAAGGCCAACATTCCATTAGCCTTCTTCACTGCCTGCTGCACTTGCTCATTCACCTTCAGTGACTGATGAACAAGGACTCCTAGATCTCTTTGTATTTCTCCCTTACCTAACTCTACACCATTCAGATAATAATCTGCCTTCTTGTTCTTACTCCCAAAGTGGATAACCTCACACTTATTCACATTAAATGTCATCTGCCAAGTATCTGCCCACTCACCCAGCCTATCCAAGTCACCCTGAATTCTCCTAACATCCTCATCACGTCACACTGCCACCCAGCTTAGTATCATCAGCAAACTTGCTGATGTTATTCTCAATGCCTTCATCTAAATCATATATGTCAAACTCAAGGCCCACGGGCCAAATCCGGCCCGCGGTGGAATTATCTTTGGCCCGCGAGATAATATCTAATTACTATTAAAGCTGGCCACAGTAATCGAAGCGCCTATGGCGTATGATATGGCTAATGCTGAGTTTATTCAGGTACCAGGTTTTCAGGGTTTTTAGTGTTTATTCGGCAGTCTTGCTCGGCAGTCTTCTTCATAAGAAACGGAATTTGTAAAGTGAAACACTTTGTAATTATAGCAGAGACTGAAACACATGAGAGCAGGCTGAAAAAACGGAGGCAACGAAAGCTGCGTTCGCACACGTCCGACTGATCCGGCCCGCATGAAGCTGCATTTTGCTCAATCCGGCCCGTGACCTAAAATGAGTTTGACACCCCTGATCTAAATCATTGATGTAAATCGTAAACAGCTGTGGTCCCAATACTGAGCCCTGTGGCACCCCACTAGTCACCACCTGCCATTCTGAGAAACACCCATTCACCGCTACCCTTTGCTTTCTATCTGCCAACCAGTTTTCTATCCATGTCAATATCTTCCCCCCAATGCCATGAGCTCTGATTTTACCCACCAATCTCCTATGTGGGACCTTATCAAATGCCTTCTGAAAATCGATGTACACTACATCCACTGGATCTCCCTTGTCTAACTTCCTGGTTACATCCTCGAAAAACTGCAATAGATTAGTCAAGCATGATTTGCCCTTGGTAAATCCATGCTGGTTCGGCCCAATCCTATCATTGCTATCTAGATATGCCACTATTTCATCTTTAATAATGGACTCTAGCATCTTCCCCACTACTGATGTTAGACTGACAGGACGATAGTTCTCTGTTTTCTCCCTCCCTCCTTTCTGAAAAAGTGGGATAACATTAGCCATTCTCCAATCCTCAGGAACTGATCCTGAATCTAAGGAACATTGGAAAATGATTACCAATTCATCCGCCATTTCCAGAGCCACCTCCTTTAGTACCCTAGGGTGCAGACCATCTGGACCTGGGGATTTGTCAGCCTTCAGTCCCATCAGTCTACTCATCACCGTTTCCTTCCTAATGTCAATCTGTTTCATTTCCTCTGTTACCCTATGTCCTTGGCCCATCCATACATCTGGGAGATTGCTTGTGTTTTCCCTAGTGAAGACAGGTCTAAAGTACTTATTAAATTCTTCTGCCATTTCTCTGTTTCCCATAACAATTTCACCCAATTCATTCTTCAAGGGCCCAACATTGTTCTTAACTATCTTCTTTCTCTTCACATACCTAAAAAAGCTTTTGCTATCCTCCTTTATATTCCTGGCTAGCTTGCATTCGTACCTCATTTTTTCTCCCCGTATTGCCTTTTTAGTTAAGTCCTGTTGTTCCTTAAAAACTTCCCAATCATCTGTCCTCCCACTCACCTTAGCTCTGTCATACTTCCTTTTTTTTAATGCTATGCAATCTCTGACTTCCTTTGTCAACCACTGTGGCCCCTTTCCCCCCTTTGAATCCTTCTTTCTCCGGGGGATGAACTGATTTTGCACCTTGTGCATTATTCCCAAGAATACCTGCCTGCCATTGCTGTTCCACTGTCTTTTCTGCTAGGATATCCATCCATTTAACTTTGGTCAGCTCCTCCCTCATGGCTCCATAGTCTCCTTTGTTCAACTGCAACACTGACACCTCCGATCTGCCCTTATCCTTCTCAAATTGCAGATAAAAACTTATCATATTATGGTCAATACCTCCTAATGGCTCCTTTACTTCAAGATTGCTTATCAAATCCTGTTCATTACACAACACTAAATCCAGAATAGCCTTGTCCCTGGTCGGCTCTCGTACAAGCTGTTCCAAGAATGCATCCCGTAGGCACTCTACAAACTCCCTATCCTGGAGTCCAGCACCAACCTGATTCTCCCAGTTCACCTGCATGTTGAAATCCCCCATAGCTACTGCGACATTACCTTTGCCACATGCCAATGTTAACTCCCGATTCAACTTGCACCCAATATCCATGCTACTGTTTGGGGGCCTGTGGACAACACCCATTAGGGTCTTTTTGCCCTTACTGTTCCTCAGTTCTATCCACACAGACTATACTTCTCCTGATCCTATGTCCCCCCTTGCAAAGGACTGAATCTCATTCCTCACCAACAGGGCCACCCCATCCCCTCTGCCCACATTTCTGTCCCTACGACAGCACGTATACCCTTGTACATTCATTTCCCAGGTCTGATCTCCCTGCAGCCATGTCTCCGTTATCCCAATAACATCATACTTACCCATTCGCACCTGGGCTTCAAGCTCATCCGCCTTATTTCTGACACCTCGTGCATTCAGATATAGAATTTTTAGCCCATTTCTCCTCTCTCTGTTTAAATTGCTGCCTATTGTGCTTAACCCAGCTCCCCGAACTCCCATGGGGCTATACGCCCCTTGAATTTTGTTGTCCTTCCTAATCTTACTTATTCTTTCTGCACATTTAACTCCATGTTCCGTCAGACCATCCCTCTGTACATGTGTCCTCCTTATCACTTGTTCCGCCTCACCTTTCTCTACTACACACTTAATATTCCGGAACCATGTAGTCCCCACCTGTCCTTTATTCTTCATCTCGCTATCCTCTCTCACATTCTGGATCCCTGCCCCCTGCAAATTTAGTTTAAACCCCCCCAAGAAGCACTAGCAAACTTTCCTGCAAGAATGTTAGTACCGCCCCCAGTTCAGGTGTAAACCGTCCCGTCGGAACATATCCCACCTTCCCTGGAACAAAGCCCAATTATCTAAAAACCTGAAGCCCTCCCTCCTGCACCATCCTCTCAGCCACGTATTAATCTGTATAATTCTTCTGTTCCTTGCCTCACTCGCACGTGGCACAGGTAGCAATCCTGAGATTGTTACCCTGGAGGTCCTGCCCTTCAGCTTCGCACCTAACTCCCTGAACTCACTACGCAGGACCCCCTCACTCATCCTACCCATGTCGTTGGTCCCTACATGGACCACAACATCTTGCCCTCCCTCTCGAGAATAACCTGCACCCGATCTGAGATGTCCCGGACCCCGACACCAGGGAGGCAATATACGATCCGAGACTCCCGATCTTCCCCACAAAATCTCCTATCTACCCCCCTGACTATAGAATCCCCTATCACTACCGCTCTCTTCTCTTCCCTCCTCCCCTTCCTAGTCGAGGGTCCAACCTCAGTGCCAGAGACAGGACCACTGCAACTTGTTCCTAGTAGGTCATCCCCACCAACAGTATCCAAAACAGTATACTTATTGTTGATGGGAACGGCCACAGGGGTGCTCTGCTCTCTCTGTCTGCTCCCCCTGCCTCTCTTGACTGTCACCCATTTGCCTACCTCCTGATATGAGCATATGATATGAGCTCCTGACTGAGCATTTCTGCGATCATAAAACCCATGATCATAAATGTTAAATGGTTCACTGATTCCTGTCAGGGAAGGGAATTTAACATTCACCACTATTTATGTCCTCCGAGGTGACTTGACAAGCTCCTCTACCCATTCCATTCCAAATGAACACAGGAATTATTCTGTGTGAAGGAACCACTACCTGCATTTCAGTGCAGTGATCAATCCTGCATGATCAAAGATTGCTGTACTGGAGGGAAATAAGAGATTGTTGTGTTCTATGTTTAACCAAGTCATTGCTTACTCCCAGCACATCAGATATGGCGATCAGACCCGAAGCCATGCTGATTCACGAAACGGACTGAACTGCTGGTTCAGAAAAGGCAAAAGGTGGGGGGGTGTGTTTTATGATGAAGTCTCGGTGGTGATCTGACGTGACGGTTTTACTGAACTCATGCTCCCGCAAACGATCTAATGCTGCCTGCTCTTTTTGCCAAGGGAGTTCAGATCTGTGATCTGCACTGGAGCTGACTATAATCAAGTGCTTGAGATACAGCATGATGCCTCTCCAAATAAGAAACAGCCCACCCAATACATTTCAAATCATAGCTGGGGACTTCAGCCAGGCTTGTTTGAAGAAATCACTGATCAGTTACTATCAAAATATAACCTGTAGCACCAGAGGACCCAAAACTATTAGACCACTGATGCTACAGTTCCATGCCCGGACTGCATTCCAGTAAACTGGATCACTTGGCAGTCCTACCTGCATACAGGTAGAGGCTAAAGATGAAGGCTCCAAAGATTAGAGCAAAGAGGTGGTCACGGGAAGCAGAGGGGCAGCTTAGGGATTGCTTCGTTGATAGACTGGGCCATATTCAAGGATTCATCTTTGGATCTAAATGAATACACCATGGTTGTCACAGACTTTATTAAAACGGTTGTAGACAAGTGTGCCTCCACAAAATCATTCCATTTTCCCCAACCAGAGCCCTGGATATACCATGAGATTTGCAATCTGCTGAAGGCAAGACCAGAGGCATTCAAGTCTGGTGATCAAGAACTTTCAAGAGGTCCAGGTAAGATCTCCGGAAAGCCATCTCACAGCCAAAGTGGCAATTCTGGACTAAACCTGAATTGATGAAGGATGCTCAACAGTTGTGGCAGGGCTTGAATGCTTTCATCTGTTATAAAGTAAAATCAAGCAACATAGGTAACTGCTTCTAAATGAGCTCAATGTCTTCCATGCTCACTTTAACCCTTAAAACATAGAGGAACCATCATGAACTCCCATAGCCCCCAGTGATCTTGTGTTTTCAGTTTCTGAGATCGACGTGCAAGCAGCCTTCAGGATGATGAACTCACAAAAAGCATCTGGCCCAGACAGTGTACCTGGCCAAGTATTAAAGACCTATGCTGACCATCTTGCTGGAGTGTCCACTAAAACCTTTAGCATTTTGCTTCTCTCATCTGAGGTACCCACCTGTTTCAAGCAGGTTATATTTACACTGGTGCCTACAAAGAATGTGATAATCTGCCTCAATGAGTATTATCCAGTAGCAATTATATCCACTACAATTTGCCTCCCGGTGTAGCAGATCCACAGCAGATGCCACCTCATTGGCTCTTCACTCAACCCTGGAACATCTGGACAGCAAAGATGCATAAATCAGGATGCTCTATATTGACTACAGCTCAGCCCCTCATCTTCTCAAAACTAAACAATAATCAAGACCTTGGCCTCAATACCTTCTTGTGCAATTAGATTCTCGATCTCCTTACTTGTAGACCCCAGTCAGTTTGGGTTGTCAACAACATCTCCTCCACATTTTTCATCAGCTCTACTCGCTCTACACTTATGAATGTGTGGCTAAGCACAGCTCCAATGTCGTGTTCAACATTGCTGATGAGAGTACTATTCTAGGCTGAATCAAAGGTGATAACGAATCGCCATATAAGAGGGAGTTTGAAAATCTGGCTGAGTGGTGCCACAACAATAAACTCTTACTCGACTTCAAGACCGAACAGTTGATTATTAACTTTAGGAGAAGGAAACTGGAGGTCCATGAGGTAGTCCTCATTGGAGAATCAGAGGTGGAGGGGGTCAATAACTTTAAATTCCTCAGTGTTATCATTTTGGAGGACCGGTCCTGAGCCCAGCATGTAAGTGCAATTATGAAAAAAAATACAGCATTTCCTCTACTTTCTTAGGAGTTTGTGAAGATTTGGCATGGCATCTAAAACTTTGACAAACTGCTATAGATGTGTGGTGGAGAGTATATTGACCAATTTCATCACTGCCTGGTATGGAAACACCAGTGCCCTTGAATGGAAAATTCGACAAAAGGGAATGGTTGTGGCCCAGTCCATCATGGGCAAAGCTGTCCCCAGCATTGAGCAGATCTACATGGAGCGAAGTCGCAGGAAAGCAGCATCCATCATCTGGGATCCTCACCACCCAGGACCTGCTCTTTTTTTTACTGCTTCCATCAGTAAGAAGGTAAAAGAGCCTCAGAACTCACACCACCAGATTCAGGAACAGTTATTACCCCTTAGCCATCAGGCTCTTGAACCTCACTCAACTTCACTTTATTGAAATGTTTCCACAACCTATGTACTCACTTTCAGGTAGTCGTCATCTAAAGTTCTCTATTTTTATTGCTTATTTATCTATCTTTTTTTTTATTTTTGTATTGGCACAGTTTGTTTTCTTTTGCACATTGATTGAACGTCCAAGTTGGTGCCATCTTTCAATTATACTATTTTGGTTATTACTCTATTATGGATTTATTAAGTATGTCCAGAGATAATGAATTTCAGGGTTGTAAATGGTGACATATATGTACTTTAATTATAAATTTGCATTGAACTTTGAACTTATATGAAAAGTAATAACATTTTAAAAGTAACTGAATGTCTTCAGTACTGATACGTGAGCTGATGGGTCTGCAACATGCGTAATGGATCAGAACTGTTGGCAGCAAGTGCTACTTCGGAGATAAATGTACAAAACTAATTGCATTGTTACAATGTCATTTTATTTGTCTGATAGTCATAGCTTATATGAATGTCTGGTTCCAATAAGGATTTAGAGCCTATAAATTAAACTGCAATATGAACACTTTATATTGTTCAGCTGTTTTAGCAGACAAGTTATTCCATTTATGAGTAACAGATTGATATAATTGACCAATATCTTTAATGGAAAATTAAACTATCCATAAGGAACATTACAAAGATACATTCAATAACCACAGTTTTAGGTACGCCTGCATGCCTGCTCATTAATGCAAATACTTGATCAGCCATTCATGTAGCAACAACTCAATGCATAAAAGCATGCAGAAGTAGTTAAGAGGTTCAGATGTTGTTCAGACCAAACATCAGAAAGGGAAGGAATGCGATCTCAGTGACATTGACTGTGGAGTGATTGTTGGTACCAGATGTGGTGGTTTGAGTATCTCAGAAACTGCTGCCCTCCTGGGATTTTCATGTACAGCAGTCTCTAGAGTTCACAGAGAATAACATACAAAGCAAAATACATCCAGTGAGCAGCAGTTCTGTGGGCAAAGACACCTGGTTAATGAGAGAGGTCAGAGAAGAATGACCAGGCTGGTTCAAGCTGAAGAAAGGTGACAGAAACTTAAGTAACCTTGCATTATAACAGTGGTGTACAGAAGAGTATCTCTGAAAGCACAATACCTTGAATCTTGAAATGGATGGGCTACAGCAGCAGAAGAACACAAATATGCGCTCAATGGCTACTTTATTAGGTTAAGGAGGTACCTAATGAAGTTGTCACCAATGGGCATATTGCAAGCTACATTAACCCTCTTTGGGTTGTCTAAGTTATTTAATGGGTCAATTCAAATGATAGCGATAATCTTCTTCCTGGGGGACATTCAGGATTGAGGATGATGTGTCTCTTCCTTAGTTCTGTGACAGCAGAGATGGTTGCTAAGGTCAAGGTGGGATCCACATGCATTGCCACTTGTGAGACAAGATGCACTTGACAGGGTAGTAAGGAATGTCATTTGAGGCTAGCGCGTTTCTTCTGTCATTTGTAATAGACTTCCTTGTGTTCTTGACAAATGGTTCTCCGTGCCAACTCATTAGAGTAGTCATGGGCCAGGGATTTTTACAAGTCAGTAGTACTGTTGCACTTTTTCAAGGAAGGGTCTTTTAAGAGACTCCTGGATAAGTACATGGAGCTTAGAGAAATAGAGGGCTATGAGATACCCTAGGTAATTTGTAAGGTAAGGACATGTTTGGCACAGTATCGTGGGCCGAAGGGCCTGTATTGTGCCATAGGGTTTCTATGTTCTATGTTTCTATGAAGCCTTGAGAACAACCTTAAATTATCTCCATTGGCCCTCTACTAATGTCTTAAAATGGGGCAGAGAATCAAGTGTCCGTTCCCAGAGACACACTGCGTATATGAACAATGTGGCCTAGCCATCAGAGCCAAATGTGTATAATTAGGACCACAATTCTTGGGATTTTGGTCTACAAGGAAATGTTTGCTGGAGGAAGTCCATATCAGAAGTATTCAGGAGAACAGGGATCAGGTCTGGCCAGTAGACCATGAGCACTGGAACAAGAGTGATCATTAAACACTATCTTTACTCTGAAATAATAATAATGAACTTTTCAAACCACAGTCAATCTGTTTGAGTTGAACTGTTAGATCATATTTTGTGATGGACATAATCTAGTTACATAAGTTTTAAAAATTTATCGCATTCACTGTCAGTTACCTCAATTTTGCCCTGTGTTCTTGTGTTAATGCAATCCATGACAGTCTATATTAACAAAGAACGCCCAGTAATGAGATGCAGAACATGCTACTTGTCAGTCCTGACGCCAAGAGATGCTGACAGGGTTCAGTGGAAGTGCATAGCTTGTTCCAGATGCACTGCTGGCTGACAGTGTTTGTTTTACCTGTGCGTACATGTCTAGCAAATCCTTTTTACTTAGTTCCTTTGGAACATTGTGTTTCCAATTGTGAAAAAGAAATTTATTCCTCAACAATATACAGAGCCATAAGTTATAAATGCATTGGATTCTTTCATTCTTTCATGATTGAAGAAGATGCAGGTTCTCTTGTTATTTAAAATAAAATTAATATTTATTCTGTGTACGCTGCTGCCTGTTACTCATGGTGTGCATCTGTTCGCAGTCTTTCATGAGAGACACTGGCATCCATCACTTCCTGTACTGCTTTAAGTTTAGCTATGAATAGGAGAAGAATGGAACAGGCAAGTGATCAGAAATGAAACAGCCATGTGCTCAGCATCAAAACAAAAAGGATAGTTTATGCATATGCAAGGGTTGTATAAGAATAAAATCCAACAGAAAATATTGGAAATATTGGGCACGTCAGGCAGCAACTGCAAAGAAGGAAACAATGCCAACATTTCAAATTGGTGAAGGAGCGTTCAGGGTGACCCTGAGAACCTCAATTCCCTTCTTCAGGAATCATGTGGAGGATAGTGAAATGGCTGTGAGATGTGGGACTTCAGGGTATCTGATGGTCTCCCTGACAACTACATCTGCAGGAAGTGCACCCAAATTAAGCCTCTGTCTGATAAGGCCCAAGAACTGAAGCTGGACACAGGCTACCTGAGAGGCATAGAACGTCATAGATGAGACTTTTACTGAGGACATCATATGCAGAGTGCTGGCTGCAGATTGAGGAACACCAGGAGGGGTAAGGGGAATAAGCAGTCAGTGCAGGGGTTCCCTGTGGCTATTCCCCTCTGCAACAAGTATACCCCTTTGGATGCAGCTGGGGGGGATGTCCTACCAGGGCACAGCTCCAGCAGCCAGGCTAATGGCACTGTGGCCTGCCCTGAGGCTCAGCAGGGAAGGGTAAAGTCAGGTAGAGTGATAGTGGTAGGAGACTTGATAGGGGGACAGAAAGGCCATTCTGTGGCCACAGAAGAGATGCCAGGATGGTGCGTTGCCTACCTGGTGCTAGGGTCCAGAACATCTCAGTGTGGCTGCAAAAGATTTTCAAGAGAGAGATAGTGAGCAGCCAGGGGACCTGGTGCACCTTGGCACCAATGACAAAGATAGAAAAGAGGAAGAGATCCTACACAGTGAGTACAGTGAGTTAGGGAAGAGGTTGAAGAACAGGACCTCCAAGGTAGTAATCCCGGGATTACTCCCATTTCATGGGCTAGGCAGGACAGGAAAAGGATAATGATACTTATGAATGAATAGTTAAGGGAGTGGTGCACAGGGCAGGGTTTCAGATTTCTGGATCACTGGGATCTCTTCAGGGGAAGGTATAATCGGTACAAAAAGAATAGGTTACATGTGAACCCAATCTTTGCAGGCAGGTTTGCTAGAGCTGTCGGGAACGGTTGAAACTAATTTGGCAGGGGGTTGGGAACCAGGGTGATAGGGAGGAGGATAGTGCAATTGGTATACAAATTGATGCATTGTGCAATGAGACCGTGAGGAAGACCAGGCAGATGACAGGACAAAATTTCCATCAGTGGAATTAGTTGAAGTGTAACATAGTGGCAAAATCTTAAAGGGTGATGAATACAGACCTGAAGATGGTATATTTGAAGGCACACAGTATACGGAATAATACAGATCCTGTAGTGCGGTTAGAGATTGGTAGGTATAATATTGTGGGCACCACTGAGTTGTGGCTGAAGAAGAGCAGAGTTGTGACCCTAACATCCAAATATACACCTTGTATCAAAAGGACAGGGAGATAGTTGGGAGGTGTCTATGTTGGTAAAAAATGAAATCTAATCCATAGAAAGAGGTACATAGCTCCATTAGTACTTTTTACAGCATCCTGAGGGAGTTCTTGTGGAGAGGCTGAGCAGCTGGGAAGGGTCTGGGAGGAAGAGCTGGGAGTAGAAATTACAGCTGAAACATGGGAAGACATCTGTGATAATGTAAAGAAGATTTCAGTTTGTAATAGAACTAAAGCATTGCAACTCAAAATTCTGACTAGAGCCCATCTGACTCCAGATCGTCTCTCGAAATTTAAGACGGGGATTTCTCCAATGTGTTCTAAATGTAAAGTAAATACCGGAACTTTCACCCACGGTTTTTGGACTTGTTCCAAACTTCAGGCAAAATGGAGTGATATTTTGGGTGAAATGGAAAAGATTCTGAAGATGGAGCTTGAACTGGACCCAATGTCTTTTCTCTTAGGCTTACCCAGCAGTCGTATTATTAATGCACATCAGAAAAAACTTTTTAACATCCTGACTTTTTGTGCGAGGAAGAACATTTTACTTTGTTGGATATCCGATATGGCCCCTGGACTTTTAGGTTGAGGTAAATTAATCATGGAATACATTCCTTTGGACTTTTTGACATGTATGGTACACTCAAAAACAAAGAGTTTTCATAAAACATGGCAACCTTTTCTGCAGTATATAGATGTAAACCTGTCTGCTATACTAATGGGGCTTTTGTATAGGATGTTGTGGTGATGTCTGTATTTTGATGGAAGTGTTCTGATACCTGATATCTGTGAGGGGAAGAAATGTAAATGTAAGTAAATCTGGAAATTGTAAGTTTTGTTTTCTAGAATTGCCACTCCCACATTGGTATTGTGTATTTTGTTTTATTTAATTTCATACTGCATACATACAAAGGCATTGACCAAAATTAAACTGAAATTTTAACAGCAGGAACGGTTTCTTTTAAATTCATTTTGTTGTTTTTATTTTGATACCCTCTTACTGCATTAAAACATCTAAAACAGATAACGGAATTAACGACCCAAAATGTATTTGTTGTCCTGCGTGTGTATTTTTTCCCCAGGCCACAAAATATAGGAGAAGGTTTATGGGAACAGAGCAATGGTCTGTTAATAATGTTAAAGTTTTTTCAAAGAACCAGTTCAGTCACGATGATCCAAATGAGCTCTTTCTGGACTTCGTTAGTTTAGAAGTCTGACTTGTTTTTTATATCTACCGTGCAGCTTCCTCTTAAAATAGACATACTGTATATGCAAAGTTCTAAACTTAACCAAGCTCAAACTCACTTAATTTCTTAGTGTCCACAGCCTCCAAGCTTTTAACATTCATTCTACTTATTATCTCTAAGGGATCTTCTCCAGTTACAGATCATTCCAATAGATGACGTCCTCAGGGTAGACTTCATTTACATCTCCTTTCACATTCAGTTTTGCAATTGTTACTCTAACATAATCATTTTCAAAACAACGAATACTTATTTTGAATCTAAGTTGTTAAACTTTACCTGTGCTAATAAAATTTGCATCAAATACCATTTTGGTAAAATAAAATCAATTGCACTTAGTTTGTTACGGAATATCATGAACTCAATCTCAGAAGTAAATTCAACTCTAATTGCTGCTTAAGATCTCCATCTTTTACACCATTTTGCATCATTGCTTCCATTCTAACATTCTGTAGAACGCTAGATCTTTTATCCCCTACTGTCCCATTTTATTGGGTGGCAGGGTGAAGATATGTTTCTACCAAAGGAGGCGTAAGGGCACTCCTTCCCTCCACTAGCCTGCAGGTCACCCTTGGGCAAAGCGTAGCATCTGCTTAGCCCATAATCAGAGTCACATGAAGCCATGGGTGCAGGTTGTATGAGCAACTGGGGTACATCACATGCCCTGATTATGTGACCATTTGCAAAAGGGAGACAATCTCTGAAGCAGATTGATAATGGCTAGCATCACCAGTCTTATAAAGACACTGCTCAGAAGAAGGCAATGGCAAACAACTTCGGTAGACAAATTTGCTAAGAACAATGACAGTCACCATGGTCACCTATGTCATACGACATGGCACAAAATAATGATGATGATGATGTTGCATTTTAAACCACCACGTTATCTCCTCTAACCTTATCTCTATGTTGTCTCCAAGGATGTCAGTCCTGCCTTCACTGATTTCACTTTCTCTCAGCACAGTTTGACTATGTTATTTTGGGCTGACATTACTAAGTTGATACCTACTGTGGCAACTCTCATCTTCAGTGATTCTGCTGTGCCTCCATATTGCATTGGAGTTCACCTTTAACATGTCAGACTCAGCCTTCACTTAGTACAGTCCATAAAAGCTTTGTAAACACTGAGCTCTTCCCCAGAAATAATGCAATCTCATCTTCTGCAGCAATATCTGAATCAATTAAAATTATCGCTTTGCATAGTCTTATCTGTGGATTTGCATATTAACAAAAAGGAAATACTAGTGAACTCTCTCAATCTGCCCAGAGAGATAACCAACTCTTCCTGCTGAACTGCTTGTTATCAGGGATTGTGAACGTTCCCATTAAAACAAAGCAGGCCATGAAAGCCACCCCGTTCCCAGGTGAGCAGTCACTGACGTGAGAAGGACTTTGCAGGGAGTTGTAAGGCAGTCAGCCAAGACAACATCCCAGGCCAGTTGTTCAGGGAGCATGCACACCACCTCACTAATGCCTTTCCCGTCATCTTCAATACTTCACTCATCCAGGCTATTGTCCCCAAATGACGACCGTCCAGTGACACTGATGCCAGTCATCATAAAGTGCTTTGATTGGCTGGTAATGCCACATAATAAAAAACCCCATTCCCGCCACATTGGACACTCAGCAATATGCTTACTGACAGAACTGTTCTATGACAGATGCTAGAGTGTATGTCTTGCACCTAGCCCTGACACACGTAGAAAACAAGGGCACTTACGTCAAAATGTTGTTTCTGGATTTCAATTCAGCTTACAACACTATTGGCCCACAGACCTTGGTGAACAAACTCCTATTCCTCGGTCTAAATACACCACTGTGCAACTGGATGTTGTTCTTCCTAACCAACAGACCTCAGATAACTAGGATGAACAATCAATTCGACCCCTCCATCGTCCTCAGCATGAATGGCACCCTCTCCCCAGGATTGTGTGCTAAGCCTATTTCTGTACACTCTGCTCACACATGACTGCACGGCCAAATACCCGAGTGATCACATGGTCAAGTTCACTGATGACACAGCAGTGGTGGGGCTGAGCACCAACAACGATGAGACAGCCTACAGAGAGGAAGTGGAAGAGCTTGAAGTCTGGTGCCAGGCAAGCAGCCTCTTCCTCAATGCAACAAGACAAAGAAGATAGTTATCAACTTCAGGAGAGCTTGCACTACTCACATCCCTCTTTACATCGGAGGCACAGCAGTGAAAGCTACAAGCAGTTTCAACCTCCTTGGAGTGCACATCTTACACAACCTCTCATGGTCTCAAGCCATATCCTACACAAACAAGAATGCTCACCAATGCCTCTTCTTCCTGAGGAGGCTGAAGAGAGCTGGACTATACACATCTATACTCACATCATCCCACAGAAGCACAGTAGAAAGTAAGCTCTAAGCTACATCACTGCATGGGATGGAAACCTCACCGCAGCACACGGAAAGGCTCTGCGGCACGTAGTCAATGCCCAGTGCATCATCAGCACCAGCCTACCTGGACATCTATACAGAAAGGTGCCAGCAAAGGACCAATAACTTGGTGAAGGATCCCACCCGCCCTGCTGATAGATTGCTGTCCCACTCCCATCAGGGAAGAGACTATGTAGCATCCACACCAGGACCACCAGACTCAAAAAAGAGTCAGGTTGATCAACATCTCCATCCACTAACCCAACCCACCCATACATCTCAAACTTTATCATTTCCTGTCAGTCACCTTATGTCCTGATACTCCTGTGCCTAGTGTCATTTCATGGACATAGAATCAATCTATGTATATAAGCTTATATATTTATCTTCATCGTGTTCTTTATCTTATTGTGTATTTTTTGTGTTGCATTAGATCTGGAGTAACAATTATTTTGGTTCCTCTTTATACTGGTGTGCTGGAATTGACATTAAAGAACCTTGGATCTTGGATTTTTTTTGAAAATCGTGAAGTTATTGACAGAAAAACTGCCCATTACAATCTAATTCCCCAGTCCCTTTTCTACATTGCTTTGTAGTATTGTCTGTCAATCTCACATTGATTTCAACAGATGCTTCCAAGTATGACAGGTCTCTCCGCTCTGGTATCTCACTGCCATTATCATGCAAATTGTGCTTCACTTGTTGATTTACAATGAAGCAGACATGTACCCAGCTTTGCTGGCATATGGTCAAATGGTCAACGATCTTAATATTGCCTTTACGCCAGGAGAATGATAATTCCTTTTGACGTTGTCAATTTACATCACAAACCCATCACAAAGCATTCCCTTCCACTGTATTTAAAACTGTTCATAGACTCTACTTCCTCCGGCTCTCTCATATAATAGTCTTCCAGTCACCAATGTTTTATTTTCTAGAAGTATTTTATTTTTAGAAGCAGGCAGTTTCTCTGAACTCCTTCTGCCTTGCTGGTCCACCTGTTCCGCCTGGATGCGTCCAGTGCACTCCTGCATCTTTTCAATGTCCACTACTATGGTTTGTTCGCATGTGATCTCCCAGTCTGGAGTGTCTCAGTCTAACCAGTGCTCGATGATTGTTGATGCGCACTCTTACTTATTGAGGACATTAGCCCATATGGTCCATACCAACTGTTAAGAGGATAAAACCATGTGCCACTTATTCTCATATCCCGTGTAGCCTCTCAAATCATTCTCTTTTATTTACCAGTCAATCCCACTTAGATGTGCCTGCCACTTAATTACACTAAGGGGTAATTTACAATAGCCATTCAACCTTGCAGCTTTTCCCTGGGATGTGGATGAAACTGAAGCATCCAGAGGAAGCTCGGACAGTCACAGGGAAAACAGGGATTACCAGATTTAACCACCTCTAATATGTCTCCAGCCCTATCCCCAAAGTGTTCCCCTTCTCACATGTCGTCCCATTTCTCCGCTCCTTGTGGTCCCTCAGTAATATCATACATCTTTGGGAGCCTTCATACCTGTGCCAGACAAGGTGGCTAACTGAGTTGGCTCATTCACTTGTGCTCAAATCATTCATGCTCTCAGAGAGAACCTAGTGTTCCCTGTCAGAACAGCAGCGCTCCTTCATTGGCCAATGCTTCAATCAGAAGTTAACTCTTTATGCTGATCAATTTTTACAAGCAGTAGAAATTTCTGATTGAATTGCTCCATTTAGTTAGGGGTATCTTGAATCTATGTTTCATTCTCTATTAGAGGTGGATCTTCTACTCTACTTATTCTGTACTTATTTAGTTTTGAGTACGATGTGCTGCCTCCATTGTTTCTCTCAGATAATGTCCCTCTAATCACTCACCATGACTCAGATCATTGATCAGGACTGTCCTCTAAGCTTGATGTTCTTGATTAGCATTATTACTAGAACTAGGCCCAGCACTGCAGATCTCAGGGGTTCAGGAATGAAGTCCAACCATGAAAACAGGTCTCATGATGCTTCATCCAGTTCCATACTTGGCTGGCTTGCAGCTCAGGCATCTGTAGGTTGAGAAACAGAACTAACATTTTGGTCAGGAAATGTAGAGGAGGTTTGACCCAAAAGTAGAGTTGCAGAGACTGTGCATGTTCAGTGGTGAATCATAACTTTAATAATAGGCCTCAAAATAACAAGCTATAAGGGGCCATAAAAGAAGACAGGACAGAAATGCAACACCACAAACAACAGGGTAAACATTAGGCGGGGGGGGGGTGGTTTGAAAGCTAGGAGCAACTAGCTGAGGCTGGCTCATTGAGTGAAGAAGAGCTATGAATGAAAACTGGTGTTAAGTAGGCTGCAGGTGAGTCCTATTAGCAGGGTGGAGGTGCACGCATATGCAAGCTAGGAGGTGTCAGTGTGAACAGGCCTGACAGGATCAAACCCCTCACGGCTGGCCCCCGATAGCCCAGGATAATCTGGATGGGTCCAGTGGAACTCATAGATAAGTAACTGATCCAGAATGTAACTGGACAGCACCCACAACCTCTCCTTCTGTCCATACGCTTCCCAATCAGCCAGGTACTGCACACCCCATCTGTGAGATGTGAATCCATCAACCAGCAAATCGCCTACACCAGACTACCTCCCACTATCCTAGTTTCCGGAGGTGCAGACTCTGCTGAGTTGACTAGTCCATAGACAGTAGGTTCGTGGCATTACACGTGGAAGGTAGGTGAGGTCCTGTGGGATTGTGACATCTGGAAAGAGTAAGTGACTCAATTGATGTGATGAGTGATCTTAAAGGAACCAATGAACTAGGGCAAGAGCTTGTGGGAGTCGATGCACTTTCTGACTGACCTTTGTTCTGCTGCTGATAGCTTGAGGACAAACTCACTGAGGTGTGGAGGAGGGAGCAGATGGCTCACCAGTAGCAGGAGATGAACTGTTGACCCCAGTCTGACACAATGTCCTGGTGCAAGCCGTGGAGGTGAACTACATTTTGGAGACTCAGGTCCGTCATCTCAGTGGCTGATGGAAGCTTGGAGAGGGCAATGAGGTGGGCCTCCTTGGAGAACCAATGCACCACTGCCATGATCTGATGAAATCCATGATTTTGTGGGACCATGGGCCTTGAGAGATTGGTGAGTAACACAGGAACCCAGAATTGCTGGTTAGAGGAATTGGACTAGGCACACTGGGGGCAGACAGCAATGAACTGATGTACATCTGTGATCAAGGTGGGCCACCAGAACTGGCTTTGCAGAAAATGCAGAGTCTGTTTTGCACCTGGATGGCTGGAAAGGGGTGAGGAGTGAGCCCACTGGAGAGCATCAGAGAGCAGGGCCTCCAGCGCATATATACGTTTGTCAATATGGTGAACCAAGGTGATGAGGCATTCGAGATCGGTGGGCATTCTCTGGGTAGAAGGCTCATCTTTCAAGCACTCTGAGAGACTGTGATGGTAATGGTCCAGCCGGGCATCTGCATTTCAGTGTAATCCAGCACAGGGTATGAGCCTTGAGTAGGCGAAGTCTCAGATTTGCTGCCCCACTTCCACTTTCCAGAAGGTCGAAAACCAGGCCCATCTCAGTGGCGGAATCCTCACATTTGCTGAAACTGCCCCAGTTAGTGGTCAAAGTTTGCCTGGTCAAGTGAGAAATGAAAAAAGCAATCTTGGCCTGGTCCACAGAATACAGAAATGGCTGGAGCTTGAAGTCTAAGACACATTGTGATAGGAAGTTGTGGCATTGGTTTGGATATCCATCAAGTCATTTAGCCACAGAAACCTGGGGCTCAAAGGGAGGAAACTGATTGGCATGGAATTGCTGCTCTGGGGTGGAGAGTTGGATCAAAGTAGTGGACATATTGTTGGTGGTTTCCTAATGGTTGTGGGTCATGTGCTTGTGTCAGCAGAGGATTGCCTTGAAGTTTCCTCATCTCATCCATATCAATGCTGACTTGTAACAGAGCAATCCCATCAGTCTAATTCCCCCCTCAACCTATTGCCCTGTGGCCTTGCAACCTTTTCTATCCAACATGCTCTTCAATTTCCTCGTCATTATCATGCATCTTAACTTATACTGGTGCTAATGTGCAGGGAAACTCCTCACAGGTACCATCCAAGAAGAGGATTGAACCTAGACCCTGGGACCTGTGTGTCAGCAGCAATAACTGCTGGGTCACCATACTGCATACCCGTGTTCATGCTCCTCTTCTTTTAGCATGCATATGTTAAGCATTTCTTGAATATTCAAAATTGACCTATTTGAATTAGCTCTGTTTTGCTTTCCAGTTGAGTCAGGGAACATTCTTTTATCTGTAGTTATAATATGGATGAAATTCCTGAAGGGTGACACATTCAGTTTGTTTAGAGCTCATGCCAAACACCAAGTCCCTTGCACTTTAGCTTTTTATATTGATTTTAAACATGATCAGCAAATAAAAATCAAGTGTTTTTTAAAGAAAGCATGGAGCTAGCTATATGTATATCTATGATCTAAAGAAGACTCTGCTAGTGTGAATTATTTCTTCACACATCAAAAACAAAGTTCATTCTTCCAAGTATTGTATTTTTTCTTTGCATTGGTTATTCATTTCACTTTAACATTAGTTTTAAATTATTTTTATCCCAATTTATTCCAAAAGTCTAAAGTGTGAAAAGGTGGCTTGCTGTAAGAAAGATCCTCCATTGGAATCTATTGGTGTCAGGAGATTTGCTGCAGGAAAAGGATTAGGAAGTTAATTTTCCTGTAGTTGCTGTGATGTGAAACTGACGGTTTATAATGGCAGATGTTTAGAAAAACTTTTTTAGCAGGAAGCAATGGAAAGTTGTGCAACATGGGGGTTAGTAAATTGACAGCAGGAAAATGGCAGGATAGATAGATAGGTTCTTGATTAGCGAAGGCATCAAAAGGAATGGGGAGAAGGCAGGGTAGTGGGAATGACTGGAAGAATTGGATCAGCCCATGATTGAATGGCAGAGCTGACCTGATGGGCCGAATGGCCTACTTCTGCTCCTATATCTTATGGTCTTACGGTCTTGTCATCTCTAGTGCCACAGTGCAGACCCAGGATGGGAGTGCGGGGGAGGGGTTGGGAAAGGTTTAGAGCAGTGGAGTTATGGGCAGTGAGACAAAAGCTGGGATGTCTATAAGTGGAGCCCAGAAGAAGTGTACTGCTTTGCTACTTTGTCAAAAGATATTGTGTGGAATGACATAGATTAGAAGGTCACTTGGGAAAATATGCTGAGATACTTGACTGGTTAGTGACTGAAAAGAAGAAACTGGAGTTATTTTACAACATTACAAAATTCATTTGGTGTCAACAAACATGAACATTTAAAAAATGTTTGGAACAAAAGGTTTAATCTGAACGTATTGCCATTACCTAGCTTCATTGATGATTTTAGCAAGAGGCTTGCTACAGCAGATTTAGATTTATTTATCATATGTACACTGCAACATACAGTGAAATGCATCATTTGTGTTAACAACCAATGCACCCAAAAATGTGCTGGAGGCACACATTCGGGTGCCAACGTAGCACGCCCACAATATTCATCTGGACAACCAAGCAGCAGCAGCATCAACAACACCACCAACACACACAAAATTCTGGAGCAATTCAGCAGTTCAGGCAGCATCTATCGAAATGAATCAGGCTGAGACCAAAAGACATAGGAGCAGAATTAGGGAATCTGGCCCACCGAGTCTGCTCCGCCATTCAATCACGCCTGATCCTTTATTTCTCCTCCTCAACCCCAGTTCCCGGCCTTCTCACCGTAACCTTTGATGCCACATCCAAACAAGAACCTATCAAACACAAAGTATACTGCAGATGCTGTGGTCAAATCAAGACGTACAAACAAGCTGGATGAACTCAGCAGGTCGGGCAGCATCTGTTGACTGCTCATTTCAATGGATGCTGCCCAACCTGCTAAGAACCTATCAATTTCTGCCTTAAGTACACCCAGTGACCCAGCCTCCACAGTTGCATGTGGCAACACATTCCACAAATTCACCACTCTTTGGCTAAAGAAATGTCTCAGCATCTCTGTTTTGAAAGGGAGCCCCTTTATCCTGAGGCTCTTGCCCTAGACCCTCACACCCTGGAAAACATCCTTTCCTCATCTACTCTATCTAAGCCTTTCAATATTTGAAAGGTTTCAATGCGATCCACCCTCATCCTTCTAAATTCCAGCGAGTACAGACCCAGAGCTATCAAACGTTTCTCATATGATAACACTTCCATTTCTGGAATCATCCTTGTGAACCTCCCCTGGACCTTCTCCACATCTTTTCTAAAATGAGGGGCCAAAACTGTTCACAGTACTCAAGGTGAGGCCTCACCAGTGCCTTATAAAGCCTCAGCATCACATCCTTGCTCTTGTATTCTAGACCTCTTGAAATGAATGCTAACATAGCATTTGCCTTCCTCACCACTGACTCAACCTGCAAGTTAACCTTTAGGGTGTTCTGCACAAGAACTCCCAAGTCCCTCTGCATCTCAGATTCCTGGATTTTCTCCTCATTTAGAATATAGTCCATGCATTTATTTCTACTACCAAAGTGCATGACCATGCATTTTCCAACATTGTATTTCATTTGCCACTTCCTTACCCATTCTCCTAATTTGACTAAGTCCTTCTGTATCCTACCTGTTTCCTCAACACTACCTGCCCCCGCCCCACCAATCTTCATATTTTCTGCAAACTTGGCAACAAAGCCATCGATATCATCATCTAAATCATTGATATACAGCATAAAAAGAAGTGGTCCCAACATTGACCTCCGCAGAACACTACTAGTCATTGGCAGCCAACCAGAAAAGGATCCTTTTATTCCCACTCACTGCCTCTTACCAAGCAGCCAATGCTCTAACCATGTTAGTAACTTTCCTGTAATACCATGTGCTCTTAACTTGGTAAGCAGCTTCATGTGTGGCACCTTGTCAAAGGCCTTCTAAAAGTCCAAATATACAACATCCACTGTATCCCCTTTATCCATCCTACTTGTAATCTCCTCAAAGAATTTCAACCGGTTCATCAGGCAGGATTTTCCCTGAAGGAAACCATGCTGACTTTGTATCATCTTGTCCTTTGTCAACAAGTACTCCATCACCTCATCCTTAACAATTGTCTCTAACATTTTCCCAGCCATTGAGGTCAGGCTAACTGGTCTATAATTTCCTTTCTGCTGCCTTCCTCCTTTCCTAAAGAGTGGAGTGATACTTACAATTTTCCAGTTCTCTGGCACCATGCCAGAGTCCAATGATTTTTGAAAGATCATTTTTAATGCCAGCACCATCTCTAATGCTATCTATTTCAGAACCCTAGGGTGCAGTTCATCTGGTCTGGGTGACATATGTACATTTAGGTCTTACAGCTTTTTGAGAATCTTCTCTCTTGTAACAGTACTGCACCAACTTCACTTCCTTCGCAAACTACGTCAGGCAGACTGTTGGTATCTTCCACAGTGAGGACTGACGGAAAATAGTCATATAATTCATCAGCCATCTCCTTTTTCCCCTATATTATTTCTCCTGCCTCGTTTTCTAGCAGACCTATATCCACTCTCATTTCTCTTTTATTGTTAACATACTTGAAAAAACTTTTACTATCCACTTTGATATTATTTGCGAGCTTGATTTCATATTTCATCTTTTCCCTGCTAATGATCTTTTTAGTTGCTCTCTGTAGGTTTTTAAAAACTTCCCAATCCTCTATCTTCCCACTAATTTTTGCTTTGTTGTATGCCCTTTCTTTTGCTTTTACAATAGTTTTGACTCCCCTTGTCAGACAGCGTTGTACTATTTTATCATTTGAGTACTTCTTCATTTTTGGAATACATATGCCCTGCACCTTCCTCATTTTTCCCAGAAATGCACTCCATTGCTGCTCTGCTGACATCCCTGCCAGCAGCTCCTTCCAACTTACTTTGGCCAACTCTTCTCTCATACCACTGTAATTTCCCTTACTCCACTGAAATACTGATACATCAGACTTTACTTTCTCCCTATTAAATTTCAAGTTGAACACTATCGTATTGTGATCACTGGTTCCTAAGGGTTATTTTACCTTAAGCTCCCTATTTGCTTCCGGTTCATTATAATACACCCAATCCAGTATAGCTGATCCCCTAGTAGGCTCAATGACCAACTCCTCTAAAAAGCTATCTCTTAGGCATTCAACAAGCTCACTCTCTTGAGATCCATTACCAACCTGATTTTCCCAATCAACATGCATGTTAAAATTTCCCATGCCTACCATACCATTTCCTGTTATAACTTGTGGTTCACATCCCAGCCACTGTTGGGAAGCCTGTATATAACTGCCATCAATGTCCTTTTACCTTTGCAGTTTCTTAACTCAACCTACAAGGATTCAACATCTTCAGATCCTATGTCACATCTTTCTACTAATTTGATGCCGTTCTTTACCAGTAGAGCCACACCACCCCCTCTGCCTACCCTCTTATCCTGATGGAGACCCTCTCTCAGGACTGCAGCAACAACAACAAAACAAGACACCAGCAGAGAGCCTGTGGGTTGCTGAATGCCGGATGAATTGCGATAGTCGTTGGGGTAACTGCAAGGTCTGTGTCTTTGCTATCACTTAGCTCACACTTGTGCTCGGTAGTGGGTGCGCTTTTTCACCAGGGACGGGGGGGGGGGGGGTATCGTTGCCTTGCTGCCACTTATGCACGAGAGGGGGGAGCTGGGGGGGACTTTGGGGTTTAGCTGTCATCTATACTTTGGGGCATTTCTCTGTTTTCATGGATGTTTTGCAAAGAAAAAGCATTTTAGGATGTATATTGTTTATGTTTCTCTGACATTAAATTGGACCTTTGAACCTTTGAAATTTTAAAATAAGCCCCTTTACCACTCTCCCACTTACCCATCCATTCACATCACAGAAATGCTTCCAGCTGCAGGACAGGCCATATCCAGGCCTCCAGTCCTTGGCCCCAGACTCTCAGACTTGCAGATATTGGGCCTTCAACTTCTGGTCTGAGAGTCTGGGATGAAGGATCGGAGGCCTGGATTCTGATGTTTGAGGCCTATCTGTGTGTGTGAATGGCTGGGTACACACACACTCAAACACTAACTTCCAACAGAGCTGCCATTCATCAATCCCTTTGGCATCAAGAAGATAGGATTCACATTTTTGAGAACAACAGAGCAACAACCTGCGGGGAAATTTTAGCTGTTCTATGTTGAACTGCCATCATTTTCCACATAGATACCACAAAATTCAGGATATTTTTCTGAATTTGCTGCCCATTCTTCACTGGTGCTTCCTGCGACTGAATTCCGATGCTGTTATCCGGAACATAGGTTCAGGAAACCACTTGTTAAACATAGCAGGTTAGACCTTGTGAGGAAGAACAGATCCATTCAGTTCACAGCAAGAGAACTTCTGTTAGGAACCCCAGAACATATCATGTAATTTTAACAAATAATAAAGTTCTTTTATATGATTTTAAAAGCTCCATGATGTACTTTTGTTTAAGATTTACAAATATTTTTAGTTCCATCTATTGCATTTAACTTTTCATAGGTTTTTGAATATAAATACATATCAAGTATATTTTTAAACAGAAAGTGACTGGTGCCTGGAACGCGCTGCCAGGGGTGATGGTGAAAACAGATATGATAGTGGCATTCAGGAGGCTTTCACATAGGCATATTAAAATGCAGAGAATGGAGGGGTACAGATCACATGCGAGCAGAACATATTAAATTTGGGAAACACAAGAGAGACTGCAGATGCTTGAGATCAGGGTCCTGATGAAGGACTGTGTCCAAAATCTCTCTCCTTCATTTCTACCATAGGCATTGTCCAGTCTCCTAAGTTCATCCAACATTTTGTGGGTGTTGCTCTATTTTAATTTGGTATTGTACTCAGCACAGGTATCACAGGCTAGAGTGAAGTGCCTGTTGCTGTGTTGCACAGTTCTGTTCTAAGTATTCTAAATATCCATAGCGCTCTTGACAGTGTGAAAGGCAGTCAAATTAATAGGAGTGTGTTTAAGAGAAGCCTGTGGGTCACATTGAAAGAGTTTAGATGTATTTTATCCCATTTTACTTCCAAATGACAGACTAGGCACAGTGGTAGTAGATTTTCTGTTTTTTGCTCTTGTGTCTTCTAAGAGCTAAACTGGGAATTGTGCTGTGTTCATCTTTACTGAAAAAAAAACCATCTGGCTCTGTTGTTGCCAAGCTCAGAAGTCCTCAGCCACCTTGTGTTTGCCAGTGATGGGTAATTCTTCCTGCAGCACTTGAGGAATAGGAACGGTTGAAGCTTCTCTCCCATCTTGACTACACCTCCTCCTATTCTGTTTTTTGTAAAGATTTCATATCTCAATCTTAAAAAGCTTGTTTAACTATTCCCAATTCTGATGAATGGTCATCACCCTGAATCAATAACACTGTTTCTATCTCCACTGATGCACCCTAAACTTCTGACAAGTTCTAGCATCTTTAGCACATGTGGTCAATTATATGACCACAACACTCACATTCTCATGATCTAATAATTTTCATCCCATGCTGTACTCTCAGGTACTGCTAGAAAGACATACAACCTAACATTCATAATTTTCAAAATGGGAGTTGTTTGTGATGTAACATTATTTCCTCACTTGCAGATCCCAGTCAGTTCATATTGGCAACAACATTTCCTCCATGATCTTCATCAGCACAGGTACATCACAAGACTGTGTGCTTAGCGCACCCCCCCACACCCAGCTCTACTTGCTTTATACTTATGACTGTGTGGCTAAGCACAGCTCCAATGCCATATTCAAACCTGCTGATGACACCACTGTTGTGGGCCGCATCAAAGGTGGTGAGGAATCAGCAGATAGGAGGGAGATTGAAAATTTAGCTGAGTGTTGCCACGGTAACAACTTCAACGTCAGCAAGAGCAAGTTATTTCAGGGGAAGGAAACCAGAAGTCCATGAGCCAGTCCTCATCAGAGGATCTGAGGTGAAGAGGGTCAACAACTTTAAGTTCCTCGGTGTTATTATTTCCAAGGACCTGTCCTGGGCCCAGCACCTAACTGCAACTACAAAGGAAGCACTGTAGCACCTCTACTTCCTGAGGATTTTGTGAAGATTTGGTATGACATCTAAATTTTGACAAACTTCAATAGGTATGTAGTAGGGAGTAAATTGACAGGCTGCATCACAGCCTGGTATGAAAACACCAATGCCCTTGAACAGAAAATCCCACATAAAGTAGTGGATCTGGCCCAGTCCTTCAAGAGTAAAGCCCTCCCCACCATTGACCACATCTACATGAATTGCTATCGCAGGGAACAATCCATCATCAAGGATTGTCACCACTCAGAATATTCTCTCTTTTCATTGCTGCCATCAGGAAGAAGGCCCAGGAGTCTCAGGATTCACACCACCAGGTTCAGAAACAGTTACAACCCTCAACCATCGGGCTCTTGAACCAAAGGGGAAAACTTCTCTCAACTTCACGTGCCCCATCATTGAGATGTTCCCATGAAATGGACTCACTTTCAGGGACTCCATTTCATGTTCTCTTTATTGTTTTTTTTAATTTATTTGTTATTATTCTTTCTTTCTTTTTGTATTTGCACAGTTTGTTGTCTTCTGCACTCTGGTTGAATATCCATGTTGGATGGTCTTTCATTGATTCATTTATGGTTACTGTTCTATAGATTTATTGTGTATGTCCACAAGAAAAATAATCTCCAGGTTAGATATGGTGACATCTATGCACTTTGATAATAAATTTACTTTGAACATAAAATAGTTTGGGTGAAATCTGTTGATTTATATGGCTTCAGATGATTTGGTTTCATGTCTAATTCTGCAGTGTTGAGTCTCAGACTAAAGCTGCTCCCAGACAATTTCTTAGCCTGTTTAACCTTTCCAGTTATTAAGACTGATGGAGAGAAAATGAAGTCATTCACATCTTAAGATAAACAGTATTTATGGGAATGTATTACTTACCTGTTATCCAGGATGTAGGATTAATGTCATTTTGGGCTACTGTTACATCATTCTCAACTGAAAATACAGCATGGTTTCCATAGTATTTCATTGGGAATTATGGTTCGGATGTTCTTGAAGTGCATAAGTGATCTAAAGCAGTATATTTATAGAGCGTGGAGAGGTTGTGGCCAAGAAGCTAATACATTGAGATGTTATGAAGTCTCCTATATTGACAATTTGCTGAAAAGCTCTCAGAAGAAACAGATTTTTCTCATTATCCTCCTCAGTATCCTTACTGCTTCCTCTAGTGACGCTTCTTTGTAAGTAATCCTTCATCCTGGAGGTACTGTATGACTTCACAAAAAGTGCCTGGATGCAGCCATTTACCTATGTGACCTGGGGGAAATTAGAGAAGTCTTCTTAGGAGGAAAGCCATTAGACTTCATTCAACCAGACTTTCATGGCAAGTTTCTGATACTGAAATCATTAGTTAAGTAACTGTCCACCATTTGTCCATCCACTCAAACATCCCCTTAGAAAATATCCCTTTCCGTATCTTTACAAACCTTCCCATTCACAGTACGTACCAACTGATATAGACCAGATTTATGTTGTGAGACTGTGCTGAGAGAAGCAATTTGCATTCATTTCGGATACATATCAAGTTTGTGCCGAGTCTGTGAAAGATTCAATCCAGGTCACTTAAATGAAAAGGCAATATTTCCACCACCATGATATCAGAGAATCTTTGGAATAATGATTAATTAATGCCTTTGGCAATAATCTTAGGTCGTCTTCAAAAGTCGCAGACAGAGACCAACAAGACAGAAAAATTTGGATCAATGCCTGAGATCTTAGTGTGATTGTTGGAAAATTGAAAATCAAGTAATTTTGCCTGAGTAAGAGCCATGTGCCTTATTGGAATTGTTGGGAATGCAACTGTTCATGAAGTGGTATCTTAGCTGATAGGATCTTATTTGGAAAAGTAGCACATGTTTAGTTTGGTTTTTTTGTAGAACGACTAGCCAATATTGCTGTCTAACAAAATCGCACTGCAAAATGAAATACTATCTGAGGCTATCTATTATTCAATGTGAATGGAACCTCAGGAATCAGTTTCCATCTGCAGTGCAATTCCACATACACTGTTGGTATCATGCTTGTTTAAATTAGCTGCGGATAACAAATAAGTCCAATGACCTCATTTTAAACTAGATTAAGAATGAAACACAATTAGCTAGCAGTGGATCACAGCTCCTTTATTGAAAACAAATTAAAACATGGAAAACTGATCAGCTGTTCCATCATTTGTTTCATAAGCAAAATGTTAGATGTAGCACAGTCTGTAGAATTTCTGTTTTTTTTAATATAGAGAAATCCATTATTCAATATTTATCTCGGCTTGGCCTACTTTTTCCAACCTAACCCTGAGGAATTCAACTGAGACAGAGAGATTTTCTCAGCCTGTTCTAATTCCTTACAGGTTTTGGGAGGTAAAGTAATAGAGTCATTGAACACTACAGCCCAGAACCAGCCCTTTCAACCCATCTAGTCTGTTAAACTTCTATTCTTGCTAGACCCATCAACCTCTACCCAGATAGTCCTCCATACTCCACCCATCCATGTAATAATCAAACTTCTCTTAAATGTTGAAGTCCAACCTGCATCCACCACTTATACAGGCAGCTCATTCAACATCTCACTACCCTCTGAGTGAAGAAGCTCCCCCCTAATTCCCCATAAACTTTTCACTTTTCACCTGTAACCCATGACCTCTAGTTCTAGCCTCACTCAACCTCAGTGATAAAAGCCTGCTTCTATTTACCCTATCTATACTCCTCATAATTTTGTATACCTCTGTCAAATTTCCCCTCATTCTCCAATGCTCCAGGGATGTAAGTCCTAACCTGTTCAACCTTTCCCTTTAACTCAGCTCCTCAAATCCCGGCAACCGTCTTGTAACTTTTCTCTGTTCTCTTCCAAGTTTCTTGTCATCTGACTGTACGTATATACAACCAAATGAAACAATGTTCTTCTGGACCATGGTGCACCACAAAGCATATATTACACACAACACATAAACCAAAATACTACTGCAAATAAGTTAATCAACTATAATTCAAAATGCATGTAGTAAGCAGCACAGATAGACAGTAAACAGCTCACTGTCCTAGAGACGAGACCACAGTGGTGGCAGAATATTCATTAGTCTCACAGCCTGAGGTAAGAAGCTGTTACCCAGTCTAGCAGTCCTAGTCCTGATGCTTTAGCAGATCCTTTCAATTTTATTGACATTTCTTCCTGTAGGTATTTGACCAGAATTGCACATAGTACTCCAAGTTAAACCTCAACAATGTATCATACAACATAACATCCAAGTTTACTGTCATTCAACTGCACACATGTGTACCACCAAGCAAAACAACATTCTTCTGGACCGAGGTGCACAACACAGTACATATAATGCACACATAACACATGAAATAATATTGCCGTAAATAAGTTGACAAATAATAAAATATATTCTAGAAGATTAACATTTAGCATAATGTGCATTTAACACCATAATTTAAAAAGAGAACTGTATAACGCTGCTTACGCTTCATACTTAAGTACACTTCCTGGGTGGAGGCAGGGAGTTCAGTAGTCTCACCACCTGGGGGAAGAAGTTGTTTCTCTTTCTAACACATCTGTCCTAATGCCATGGTATCTCCTGCCTGATGGTAGGGGGTTATAGAGATTGTGGGATGGATGGGAGAGATTCTTGACAATGTTAAATGCCCAGCATACACAACGCTCCTGACCAACTCCTGTACTCAAAACTTTGATTTTGGCACATTAACCTTTGAAGGCCAATGTGCCAAAAGCTCTTGTTACAACCCTATCCACCTGTGATGCCACATTCAAGAAATCATGGATCTGTTTTTCCAGATCCCACTGTTCTACAGCACTCCTCTGTGCTCTGCCACTCACCCTGTAAGTCCTACCCTAGTTTCCCTCCCAAAGTGCAGCAACTCACACTTGTCTGCATTAAATTCCATCTGCCATTTTTTTGCCCACTTTTTCCTGCTGGTCTGGATCCTGCTGCAAGCTTTGATAGCCTTTCTCACCGTCCATTACGTCCCCAATCTTGGTGTCATCCACAAATTTTCTGATCCAGTTTACCACATTATCATCCAGAACGTTGATATATATGATAAACAACAACTGACACAGCACCAATCCCAGCAGCACAAAACTAGTTATAAGCCTCCAGTCAGAGGAGCAACCATCTACTACCACTCTCTGGCTTACCTCGTGAAGCCAATGTTTAATCCAATTTACTACCTCATCCTGAATGCCATGCAATGTAACCTTTTTGACCAACCTCCCATGCTGGACCTTGTTGAGGGCCTTGTTAACATCCACGTAGACAATATCTACTACCTTTCCTTCGTCAATTTTCCTGGTTACTTCCTTGAAAGTCTTGGGAAGATTGGTTCTGCACAACCTTATCATGCACAAAGCCATGTTGACTATCCCTAATCAGTCCCTTTCTATCTAAATACATATATGTCTGGTCCCTCAGAATACATTCCAATAACTTATCCACTACTGACATCAGGCTCATTGGCCTATAATTAAAGCCTTTTTTGAACAGTGGAACAACATTGGCTATCCTCTAATCCTCCAGTCCTCTGGTATCTCACCTGTGGCTAAGGATGTTTTAAATGCCTCTGTTAGGGCCTTTGCATTTTCTGCACTAATCTCCCACAGGTAAAATAGAAAACCTTGTCAGACCCTGGGGTTTTATCTATTCTTATAGCAAGGACATCTTCCTTTGTAATCTGTATACAGTCCATGAACTCACTGCTGTTTTTTCTTACTTCTATAGTCCCAAAACTGATCTCCCGAATAAATACAGACATAAAAAATCCAGTTAGGATCTCCCTCATCTCTTTTGGCTACACGTGCAGATAACTACACTGATCACCAAGAGGAGCAATATTATCCCTTGCTATCCTTTTGTTCTTAATATATCTGTAGAAGCCCTTGGGATTCTCCTTCAGCTTGGTGGTTAGAGTAACCTCTTGCCTTCTTTTAGCCCTCCGGATTTCCTTCTTAGTTGTTCTTTTGCGTTTCTTATCCAACCATGAGCTCATTTGTTTCTTGCTGCCTAAACCTGTTCTCCACTTTTTTCTTCTTCTTAACCAGAGCCTCAATATATCTTGAAAACTAATGTTTCCTAAGCTTGTAAATCTTGCTTTTTATTCAAACAGGAACATACAGACTCTGTACTCTCTATATTTCACTATTGAAGACCTTCCATTTACCAAATATCCCTTTGCCAGAAAATAACATGACCCAATCCATGCTTGCCAGATCATTTCTGATTCCATCAAACTTGGCCTCTCTCCAATTTAGAATCTCAGTCCACGGACCAATCCTATTGAATTGAAATTAATGGAATTATGGTCAGTAGATCCAAAGTGTTCCCCTACACACACTTCTGTCACCTGCCCTGACTCGTCCCCTAATAGGAGATCCAGCATTACATTCTCTCTAGTTGGGAACTCTATATATTGATTAAGGAAACTTTACTGAACACATTTGACAAATTCCACCCCATGTAGTCTTTTTACAGTACGGGATTCCCAGTCAATACATGGAAGTTTAAAATCACCTATTATCATAACCTTATGCTTCTTAGAATTATCTCTGATTTCTCCACAAATTTGCTCCTTAAATCCCACTGGCTATTAGACAGTCTATAATGTGAATGTAGTCATCCCTTTATAACTCCTCAGTTCCACCCATAAAACCTCAGAAGCTGAGCTCTCTCGTCTGAACACAGCCCTGACCTCTTCCCCGACTGGTGACACCTTTAATCCTTTCCACTCTATCAAGTCTAAAACAATAGAACCCTGACGTATTGAGTTGTCAGTCCTGTCCCCCCTGCAACTAAGTCTCTATAATGGCTACAATGTCATAACTCTACGTGCCGATCCATGATCTCATCTGACTTTCCTAGAATACGCCTTGCATTGAAATGGACACAACTCAGAACATTATTCCCACCATGCTCAACCTTTTGATTCCTATCTTTGTATGTAAGCTTAACATCTTTTCCCACAAGCACACCACTGTCTAGTGCTCTGGTTCCCATGCCTCTGTAACTCTGGTTTAAACTCCCATTCAAAAGTAAGGAAGTCAAAATTAAATCATAATAATTGAAAAACTACAGATGCCAGAGAAATAGATATTTCTGAAAACATTCAGCAAGTCAGGCAGCATCTGGGACAGAGAAACAGAGTTTAGTTCAGGTCAAGAATCTTCCATCAGAACTGGGAAAAATAAAAGAAATATGGTTTGAAGCTGCAGAGGATGTTGGGGAGGGCTGGGATGGTAAAAGGAACATCTCTGTTAGGATGAGGCCAGGAACGCCAACGGAAAATGTTGTTCATCCTGTTAATATGTTAGTGGGGCAATTAGAGAGAGAGAAAAAATCTGAACCATGGAATATAAGTGAAGTCAGAGCAGTAAGAGAATGAAACTACAAACAGAAGTTATGGAAATTATGAAATGCAAAGCTGCAGCACATGCTGACTAACAGAGGTAGAAATACACAATTAATATCACGGTTCTGACAAAGACCAGAGAGAGCAAGCTACCTGAATTTATGGATTTCAATATGAGTCTGGAACACGCCCAGGTGGAAAAAGTGATGCTGTTACATAGCTTTACTCTGGCCTTCATTATAACACAAGCAGAACGCCGCAAGCAAGTGTGCCAGAATGAGAGTGGGATGGACAGCTAAAATAAGAGGTCAGCACTGTGGACTGAATGCAAGGGCACCATCAATCTTGTTTAATTTCTTCAATGTAAAGAGACGGGTTTGTTCACATCAAATGCTGTACACTAAGTTAGAAATGCACGTAATTCACTATTTCATCCAAAACAACTGTTCGGATCACTGGACGCAGAGCAGGGGAAAGGTGAAAGTGATGTCAAGCTGGACAGTATGTGTGAGCTGTAAGGTGGCTGAGAGCAGAATAGGTGACAGAGAGAGAGAGAGAGCCTTAGGACAAAGAATGGCTTGGTTTCCCCATGGATCAGCTTGGAGATCAATAAGGTTAAGTGAAATTAATTCTTTTGTGAGGCCAAGATTCCCCAGTGAGAGCATAAAGTTACATAAGGGATTTATATGAAGCTGTGGTCATACCGGCAATTAATTTCCACATTCCTGTACAGCTCGCTGAGAATAGTTACGTCATATTCCTTATCGGGAAGAGTTACTTTAAGAAATGCTGTGATTCTGTCATTAAGTCTTACTAGTTGTTGGATAATGGTATATAAAATAAAGTGATTCATCCACAGTGAAGCACATGGTAAACCTTGATAAACTATGAATGCTGTTTACTATTTGTATAAAATGAATGGTGCTCTTTAGATAAATGAATTGTCAGAAGAATCATTCACCTGATCTCATTTTGAGTCCTCAGGTATGTTACTAGTTTGAACTCCTTTACTGTTTGTACATTCTTCTGCCTTGAGCTGAATTCTAAGCTCAATTTAGAATCAGAACTGGGAAGGATATCTTCGTTAAATGCGTTTTATTTAATATTTTAAAGAATACTTGTCTTCTTATCATCACTGTGCCTCTGCTGAAACAGAATAAAATGTTCAAGATTTTAGGTAAGATTAGAGCATTCTTATTCTTGCCTCTAAGTGTCAACAACATTGCTGGTTGGGTGGCAGTTAAAATGTCAATATATTTCCAGCACTAGTTAGCCAAGTTCAATAAGAACACAACGATAAACAGTGTTACAAGAAGAACTCTGACATTGTGATGATTCTTCTAGTGCTCCATAAACCTGGACGTCATTTTGAAATTAATGTTTCTTCTTTGTGAAGACTGATCAGAAGTGGTGAAATAAAAACAAAAAATTCTGGAAATACACAGCAGGTTGGACAGGATCTGTGGAGAGAGAAACAGAGTTAGTGAATGCTTCAGGTTAGTGAAAACTAATGCTTTCTAGTTAAAATGAAACATCATCGGCTTTAAAGGTTAACTCGGTTTCTCTCTTCTTTCTGAGTATTACTAACGTTTACATATTGTTCTGGAGTTCCAATATTTCTAGTTTTAGAACATAAAACATGGAGCAGTACAGTACACACATAGGCTCTTCAGCCCACGATATTATACCTACCCTTCAACCTACTCTAAGGTCAATCTAACCCTTGCCTCCCACATAGCCCTCCACTTTCCTTTATCCATGTGCCTATTTAAGAGTCTCTTAAATTTCCATAATGTATACTTATCATATATATTTGTTCCATTACAACCTTGGCAGCATATTCCACAAATCCACCACTCTTTGCAAAAAGACTTACCTTAGGCATCACCCATATACTTTTTTCCAATCACCTTAAAATTATGCCTTCTTGTTTTAGCCTTTTCCACGCTGGGAAGAAGTCTCTGACTGTCCACTCTGTCTATGCCTCTCATCATTCTCTAACAAGTCACCTCTCATACTCCTTGATGTGGAGGGGCATGGATGGGGGTTAGGGGAGGGTGAGGGGAGAGAAAGAACATGGAAGTGCCCACTTCCATGTAGCAGAAGATGCCTGCAGACCTGCAGCAGTAGAAGTCCATCGTTGTCCATCCTTAACCATCCCACTAGATTCCTAAATGCATGGGGAAATACCCAGTTCGAACCTTAAAAGGACACCTGCAGCACAACAGCAGACAGCAAAACCTTCCTCTAAATAGCCAAGCAATACACACAAAATGCTGGAGGTACTCAGCAGACCAGGTAGCATCTATGGAAAAAAGTACAGTCGACATTTCGGGCTGAGACCCTTCATCAGGACTGAAATGTGCTGATCTAAGCAGGCAGCAGTGTGGCTCAAATTGTGAATTCTCACTTAAAGTATTGCCCCTCCCAAGTAGATTACTCGAATCACATTGGCTAACTCCAAGTCACGTAATTTGCCTCACACTCATCAGTGAAGCTCTGCTATAGAGCTAAGGAAGTTTAACTTGCTTCAAAAACGGTTTAAAAATTCACCGAAAATTAATTATTGAGGTGTATTTGTAAATCACCTCATTCATATGTATGGTGTCCGTAGGTCAGCCATTTACAACCCTGGGAAGGTCTGTACTGAGTGAGATGTGAGCACACTGCTATCAAGACTGTATTATATCTGGTCTCCCCAATCCTGTTGCTATCACTGTGTAAAATGGTACATTTGGATATTTTCCAATAACTAGCAGATTTACTTGGCATTATAACGTTGCTTGGCATACTTTGGTATCTGATACTGTTGCAGTAAGTGGCTTTTTTCCTATCGTATCTCTGCCAGTTTAAATAATCTGTTTGATCAACAATGGGAATTTACCTTAGAAATGGTAATCTCAGGAACCAAAAAAGCAAAGTTAGTTTAATATTACTGAGGTTAGGAGACTCTAGAAGTGTATATACAGTATATTCATGTTGGATGAAGGAAGTTGCTTCCCTACCCGAGAACTTCCCTCTTTTATAAGTGCTCCCTATTAAGAAATGCATTCCACATTCACCCAAAGATGGATTACTAAGTATTTACAATAAGTTCCTGAGTTTGATTAATTGCTTAAACACCATTGTAGATGAAAGTATAAGACTCAGGACACGTGGATATAAACCACTGTGCCCTACCTTGTGTCCTCTAAGAATGCTTGTTGGTTTGTAAAGTCTGAATCAGAACCAAGGATTTGCAGGTAAAGGGGCATCAGGGTTTGCCTCCTACTTTACTTTCAATCGCTGTTTATTTTTAAGTATTTTTATAGAATTATAGCTGATCTGATTGTAACTGATACTTGCTGGAAAGAAAAGCTACTAGAGAATTATCACACCAATGTACAGAGTGTGAGGTCAGTCTCCATGAAAGTGCAGCAAATCAATGGCATAATTTAAATGGGTTTTCCGTAAGTGTCATGTGAGTTTTATCACATTTCAAGTAACAATGGAGCAACCAGCAGGTTTTTTTTTATCTTTTCAAGATTTGGCACTTAAGATATGAACAGGGACAAACGTTCTTACCTGGAAGAGAATAACTCCTAAAATGTTTGTGAAGTTGAGTATCATCCAGCTCTATAATTGGCACCCTGCCTATCACACTACATTTCAATTATTTTCTCTGCTAGAACACCATAGCTGTCATGTACATCATCTACAAAATGCAATGCAGTTTCTTGTCTCAACACCTACAGGTTTGCTTCCCCCCCCCCCCCCATTGTCATTAATCACCTCGACTTGAAAGTATCATTTCTTCAGCATCTCAATCATGAGACTCCTCACCAAAGCGCACTCCATCATTATCTTCATCAAAAGTACTACAGTGGTGCAATAAGGAAATTAGGGAGTAGCTGGCCTTGAGTTTGTTGCTGACTGCATGTATGAAATGATAGAATATGCTTTCACTTGCTAAGTAGAATAGAGTACTTCTCTGGAGTATGTGGGGAAACAGATTGGTGAATGCTGTGAATTGCAGCTTCTAGACAGCAGGGATATTTGAGCCTCAGGGAAGTCGGGATGTAATGGTTGCCATGAGACTCTTCATGTTGCTAACCATGGGGACTACAGGGCTTGAGCAACAGCCTGAGTCCACCAGTCTGATACCGTTATATCTCGGGACAGCAGCAAATGACAGACCTTGCCTTTGCCCTGCTTCCACTGAGCTACCTCTACCAGCAGACAGATTGCTGCTGGTTCCTTTCACGCCGCTCTGCTTTTGTCCCTGGACTCTGACTGGATGCAAGCAGAATGATCAGTTGCACAAAAGTCATCTGTAAATTTCATTCTTCATGCATTAGGGATTAGGGATGAGTGAAAGGATGAATCATAGTCATGGAAAATTTTCTGAATGTCAGATATGCATTAACACAGATGATCCTACGTTGTTATATGATATCTGAAGATTGAGGTAATGGAAACTTTCATTTCTAGTAGGTGTATGGGTGTTCTCAGTTCAGGGTGAATTTCATAGGTGCAGCATGGGTCAAGAAGAAGCCAACAATACCTGAAAAATCTGTTAATTTTCTGTAGGCTGAGCTGTAAAGAGTGTCTGTAAGCACTTCCCCTTTCCTTAATCTCCCAGAGCCAAAACCATTCTTAGTTACTTTGGGTCACCTTCCCATTCATATAGATCATGGCTAACGTGATACTGCAAATCTAGTTTTTCTCTTTTGCAAAAGCCTTGAAAACTTCCAGTGCCCTACTATTCACAACCTTTAGGACAGAATGTTTCGATTTCTTACTCTGCTTTGTTATGAAAAGAAAAATCCTTGACTTTGTTCCTGAATAACTATATCCTAATTTAAACACTCTATGTATAAAATCACCTACAGTTGATGTAGTGACAATATGTTATTCTGGTTTCCAGGTTCTTTTCCACATAGTAGTTGCCACTGTCATAAAATACTTAGCAATATCAACTGGAATGAATTTCTCAATATTGTATCTGGGTAATTAGTTTATATCTATTGTTTATTATGAAGGGTACTCTGCACAAAAGTTGGGGGGTTATGCTTCAGTTATGTAGGCAACTGGTGAGACTGTATAGGAAATATTGTGTACAGTGTAAGTTTCCTTATTCAAGAAAAGTTGTTTACGCATTGACTGATACCTGGAATAGGCAGGATGTCTTAACGGAAAGGATTGGACAGACTAGGTTCGTATCTGCTGGAGTTTAGAAGAGTGACAGGGAACTTGATTTATTTGACAGGGATATAAAAAGGATTTTTCCTCATATGGGGAAATCTAGGACTAGAGGTCACTTTTTAAAAAGAAGATTACGGATTTAATACAGTGAAGCAACCCTCTTTCTTCAAAGGGTGGTAACAGCAGTCTTTGAATTTTCTTTGCTACCTAAGCACAGGTAGATAAATATTTGATAGGCATGGGAAAAGTTACTATGGGTAGATGGGAATGTAGAGTTGAGGTTTTATCCATCCCAGCCATGATGGTACAAGTGCCAAAGAGGCTAAGTGATGCCTGGATCTTATGTAACCAATCTAACCCTTGTTGGGCTTGAAATTCTGCCCTGTGTTCGTTTAGGAAGAGAGACAACCAACACTGGAATATTACAAAACTTGGGTTTATTGCAGAATTCGTAACTGGCACAGCGAATCCACGGAGTCGCTGGAGAAGGCGCGTTCCGTCTTCCCCTTACAATCTGCTCTTATTTATACCCCTTTTCCCCCCAGCACAACCCCCCGCTACATATTAGGTAATATCGGGCACTTGTGTCCATCTTATTGGCCCGATGCCATACACTCACGAGTTACCTGTTTCTTTTGTTTACTGAATCGCGTGACACTAGTAGTTTCGGTGTAGCGGAATCCCCAGTTTCGCTTCCCCCCCTCCCTCGCATTCCGGTCTCCTAATATTACGTGAGCCACTCCTGACCTGTAATGGCAGTCTTGAATTAACCCTAACACCCTTCACCTTTCAAGTTGATCACTATTCAGTCTTCCATACTCAACCAGATAAGTTTATGAAACATGCCCCCTTTTTTGTTCAAATTGTCATTTTTTGCAAAAAGTGTGTATAATTTACTTGTGTATAGTTTACTTGTGAATCCTGCTTATCTGATGCTATGTAAGTGTTTAATTACACCAGTGCATTAATGTACTTGTGTGTACTTGTACATATGACAATAAACTAATATACTCCACTGTGCTTCCAATTACCACTTAGGCACCTTTTGGTGAAATCTACTGAATGTTAGATTTTGGTCTTTGGGTCAAAAGGTTGTAGAGATAAGGATGTAATCCAGAGACATATCAATGCACAAACTCAGTGCTGAATACCTGTGGTACTGAGGGAATGGGGAATTAAGAGAGCTAACATGTTCTAGAATGGGTTACACAGTATATTCCGTTGCCTTTGACCTCCCAGATGAACTATAAGATCCCGTGACAGTTTCTGAAGAAGGAAAATAGAGTTCTCTATGTCCAATATTTTATCTGTCAATTAACATCACAAAAATAGATTATCTGACTATTGTCAGTTAGTTGTGGGGATCTTGCTGTGACAAATGAACAGCCAAGTTTTCTGTTAAAACTTCAGTACCTATGTACAGAAGCACTTATTTGACTGTAAAGCACACTGGTTCTTATCCTAAGGTCTTGAAAGTTGCTATGTAAATTTACAACTTCTTTTAATGTGACAGATGAAGGAACGGTGATACACTTACTACCACACTAGAGACAGCAAAGCCAATACAATGAGCACACACTGGACCAGATGACACATATCATTGTCCAGTTAAAATTCTAAAATGTGGTAGGCAGATTAGGGGTGGAGTTGGGGAGGGGGTTCAAGTGGGTGATGGATTCACTGCAGTTTTAACCAATGCGTGATAGTAATTTTGTGCATAAGTAGTCTGTGTGATATGGCCCATCACCCGTGATTTACCCTAGTGTAGGTGAACCCTTTCCACATTGAAGGTGACAACTTGAAATTTGACATTTAATGTCACTCAGTAGAGGTGAAGAAAACACTTTTCTAGTAGTTTTGCAACAAGGACAGCTGGTTAGCAAGTACAGTTAAAACAAAGAGGTCAGAAGTTACAAGTCTTTACTTGAATGCTACTCTCCCTCAACTTGGTATCCATAAAAGGTGATTTTTAGAAGCGCTACAATTTTCTTGTCTTCCTACTGAGACTTCCACAGTATGTTGCCAGTCTGAATAATATTTACAGAAATGCCCTATCTCACTAAGTGATATTATAAACATATGAAGCTTATTTTTTTATATCTGCTAATGTTGTGCATATAAAATTAGTAAAAAGTCAACTGCTTTGTAATCATTTATTTCTTCAAAGGTCTGTTGGTATTTTTAAAACAGAAATTAAAGTTTGCTATCACTGATTGCTGACGTTGTCTAACAACCAAAATTCAACAGGATCAACAGTATGTAATACAATAAAGAGAAGCAAACTGATTTAAAAATATTCTTCCAAGACTTTTGCCCCTGGTTGAAGAGGTGAATAAACAACTGCAAATTGCTAAACTTGAATTCCCAGTGTGGACTTGATGTCTGGGAATACTGCTTCCTTCCGGCTTCTTCTGAAGATGAAGTCACTGAGGAAATCCAATGCTGCCTGTGGAGACAAAAGATTCTGGTGACTCTTCCAGGGTGTCAGCTCTTGGCATCTTTTTATTTCAGCTTTTTCACTAATGAGCCTAGTCTCCAGAACGCAAATATTCTGCACTTGGGCAACATGTTAGTGTAGTAATTAGCACAACTATTCTACAGCACCAGGGATCATCAATCAGCGTTTGATTCTCATCACCGTCTGTAAGGAATTTGTATATTCTCCCCATAAATGTGTGGGTTTCCTCAGCGTGCTCTGGTTTCCTCCCACATTCCAAAGCCAGAGAGGTTAGGGTGAGTAAGTTGTGGGCATGCGATGCTGACACCAGAAGTATGGGGACACTTGCAAAATGGCCAGCACAATCCTCACTGATTTAATTTGAAAACAAATGACAAATTTAACTGTATGTTTCAATATTTCATGTACATTTGACAAATAAAGCTCACCTAATCTTTGCCTAGCAACCAGCCATTGATGCCAGTAGCACTGAGCTCAAAGGAATAATTTCTAGACTTGCTTCTTAATCAATGCCAGCCTTACCTGCCTGTCTTGTATACAGGTATTATCCTAGATGTGCTTTCTCTAACCAATTAAGTATCTAGTATATTTCTGTCTTCTTTCTGAGACAGGTTTTGAGGCTGAAAAATCAATAATTTATCCATTTGTTCCACATACCATATTGATTCAATTCTAGAGATGACCCTCAAGGTTTACCCTGCTCCACAAATAGCAGGGGAGAATTGTGATTCTAAGAATAATTTATCAGAGACTGATTGAACCAAAAGTGATGGGAAAATATTTGTTATAAGTGTACACACTTCCATGTGAAGCATTGACATGAGGTGGCAGATTCTACAAAGTGCTAACATGATACAGATCTTTGTAAAAGTATTCAGCCAACAACCCATTGTTCACATAAATGAGTATTACAATCAGGGATTTTGATCAATTTAACTGAGATATTTTTATTTCTGAATCACGTGTTCCAAAGTAGAGCCGCAAAAACAAGGAAAATTGTAAAACATGAAAAACTAAAAAAATTCAAAAACCAAAATATCAGTTGTTCAAAAGTGTTCCTCCTCCTTTGCTCAGTATTTATTTGAACCACCTCTCACAGCTATGACAGCCAGTAATCTTTTTGGATAAGTTTCTATTAGCTTTGCACAACATGATGGAACGGGATTTGCCCCTTTCTCCTTGCAAAATTGCTCAAGATGTGCCAGGTTAGTTAGGGAGCGGTAGTGAACAGCAATCCTGTGGTCTTGCCAGAGATGTTTGAATGGATTAAGGTCTACATGGATGTTAGCAATGCCTTTGACAAAGTATCAAATGGGAAGTTGGTCCAGAAGACTCAGTTGCTTGTCATTCAAGATGAAGTAGTAACTTAGATTCAACATTGGTTTAGTGGGAGAAGTGGTTAATTCTCTGACTGGAGGCAGGTGTCAGTCGTATACCACAGGGATCGGAGCTAGGTTTGTTGTTGTTTGTCATCTACCGTATATTAATGATTTGGTTGAAAATATGGTAAACTGCAAATTTGTGGATTATGAGAGGGTTAGTTCAGGTAAATACAGCAGGCTTTTACCACTGAGGCTGGGTGAGACTAGGACTAGAGGGCATGGATTAAAGGTGAAAGATGAAATGTTCAAAGGATACATGAGTGGGAACTTCACAGAGGGTAACGAGAGTGTTGAACGGGCTGCCAGTACAAATGTTTGATTACAACATTTAAGGGAAGTTTGGATAATACATGGTTGGGACAAGTATGGAGGGCTATGTCAAGGTGCAATTCGATAAGACTAGGCAAAATACAGTTCTGCATGGACTAGATAGGCTGAAGGGCCTGTTTCTGTGCTGTAGTGCACTTTGACTCTATGGATGATAATAATGTAACACCCTGGGAAAGGTTTCACTGCTAATGCAATGGTTTCTTTGTAGCAGCAGTCTCTGGGTTATGGCTTTGGAATTTGCACCATCCAATGAGGGGAGTGTTGTTTCTTTCTTGTGTGTCTAAGAGGAGGTATTCATGTTCTCATGTTCAGTGAGAGATGAAGAGAGAAGACATGAGGGGAGCAAGCTGGTAGACCACGGGACACAGTGGACCTGAAGTAAGGGTCTGGGGGTTGACGACGCTCGGAGGAAATCGATGGGAACAAATGAACGGAAAGCCGTGAGCTCCAACGTGCACATTAGACTGTTTCATTAAAATGCGCCCTTTTTCTTTTTGTATTCTTTACTAATCCTATAGTCAAATTAAGAATTATAAAGCTTAATCGTTTAATTGCATATGGTGTACTTTCTGATATTTTGCAGTGCTGATTTCTAACAGGGAACACATCAAGCAGCATCCACACAAATGAGATTTCACAAGTTTGGCGGGGCCAGAGACTGTCTTCCCATAGACTAACGTCACCAGCCGAACCTGAGGGTTACAATAGATAAATATTTGACAACTAATTCAATGTAGCAGTATTTGAAAGCACATTATAAAGTAAGCATGGTTTCCTTAAGGGGAAATCTTGCCTGTCAAGTCTGTTGGAATTATTTGAGGAAATAACAGGCAGTAGTGGAAATAACAAAGGAGAGTCAGTGGATATTGTTCACTTGGATTTTCAGAGGGCCTTTAACGAAGTGCTGCACATGAGTCTGCTAAACAAGATAAGGGAAAGTTACAGGAAAGTTACTAGCATGGATAGAAGATTGGATAACTGGGAGGAAGCATAGAGTGGGATTAAAGGTGGTCTATTCTGGTTAGATCCAGGTGAGAAGTGGTGTTCCACAGAGGTTGGTGTTGGGACTGCATCTTTTCACATTGTACGTCAATGATTTGGATGACAGGATTGTTTGGCCAAGTTTTCAAATGATAAAAAGATAGGTGGAGGGGCAGGTGGTGTTGAGGAAGTAGGGAGTCTGCAGAAGGGCCTGTACAGATTAGGGCAATGGGCAAAGAAGTGGCACATGGAATATAGTGTAGGGAAGTTAATGGTCATGCACTTTGGTAGAAGGAATAAAGGTGTAGATTTTTTTCAAAATGGGGAAGAAATTCAGAAGTCAGAAATGCAAAGGGGCTTGAGAGTCCTTATACAGTATTCCGTAAAGGTTAACTTACAGGTTGAGTCAGTGGGTAACTGCAATGTTAACATTCTTTTCGCAAGCACTAGAATTTCAAAGCAAGGATGTAATGCTGAGGCTTTATAAGGCACTGGTCAAACTGCACTTGGAGTATTGCGAGCAATTTTGGTCCCCTTATCTGAGAAAGGATGTGCTAGCATTGGAGAGGTTCATGACAATTATTCTGGGAATGAAAGGGTTAATACATGAACTGTATTTGTTCTGAGCTTGTACTTCCTGCAGTTTAGAAGAATGAGCGGGGGTCTCATTGAAATCTATTGAATATTGAAAAGCCTTGTGGAGATGATGTTTCCTATTGTGGGTGAATTTAGGACCAGAGGGCACAGCTGCAAATTTGAAGGACATCCCTTTAGAACAAAGGTGAGGAGTAATTTCTTTAGCCAGTGGTGAATTTGTGGAATTCTTTGCCATAGGTGGCTGTGGAGGACAAGTCAATGGGTATATTTAAAGTGAAAGTTTACAGATCAAAGGATATGGGGAGAAGTCAGGGATAATGGGGTTGAATGGGGGTAATAAATCAGCCATGATGGAATGGTGAAGGCTTGATGGGCCAAATAGTCTAATTCATGCTCTCAGGTCTTAAGGTTTTATGGCCATCTGTACGGAACTAAAGAACCCGTCTGAGATTTTTAATAAAGATTCTCTTGAGTTTTCACATTGAGAAAAAAAGTGGAAGCTAAAGTATTAGAGGAAATGAGTGTTGTTGTTATGAACCACATGGAAATTAGCAAGAAAGAGGTAATGAGGCCTTAAAGGACATTGAATCTCCAGGGCCTGACCTGGTGCATTTTCAGACCTTGTGAGAAGTTAGAAAAAAATTGTGTAGGTTGGTGCAGTGATGTTTGCTTCATCTCTGGCTGCAGATGACACTCTGGAGCACTGGTGGGTGGCTAATGTGGCACCCTTGTTCAAAAATAGTAACAAATAAAGCCAGGAAACTATATGCCAGTGAGTCTGAAATCTCTGGTGGGTGAATTACTGGAGTGTTTTTTGACGGGCAGCAGCATTTGGAGATTCTGCACAGCTTTGTGTGTGGGAAGTCATGTCTGAATATCTCTAGGATTTATTTAAGGAGATAACCAAGAGGGTAGGGTAGTGATATTGTCTATATTGACTTTGCCAAAGTCCCTCATAGAAGGCTTATCAGGAAGGTTAGATCACATGGGATCTGTGGGGTAATGCTGAGGATGAATGGATTCATAATTGGCTCAGTGGTAGGTAGAAAAGGGTTCTGGTCAAAGATTGTTTGGTGGTCTCAAGGCCTGAAACTAGATGTGTGCCACAGGCATCAGAGTGGGGACATTTTTGTTGTTTGTAATTTATATGAAAAATTTGGATGTGAATGTATGAGGTATGGTAAGTAATTTTTGGATGGTAGTAAAATAGGTGGTGTCATAGATTGTGGAGAACCATGTGATAGAGTCATAGAGAACTAAAGCACAGAAACAGGTCTGTCTAATCTATACCCAACTTTATTATGCCTAGTCCTGTCGACCTGCACCTGGACCACAGCCTTCCATACCCCTCCCATCCATGTACCTATTCAAATTCCTCTTAAATGTTGAAATCAAACTTGTATCCACCACTTCTGCTGGCTGCTTATTCCACGTTGTACCACCCTCTGGACAAAGAAGTTCTCCTCACGTTCCCTTTAAACATTTCACCTTTCACCCTTAACCCATGAATTCTAACTCACCCAACCTCAGTGAAAAAGCCTACTTGCATTTACCTTGTCTATACTCCTCATAATTTTGTATACCTCTTATCAAATCTCTCCTCATTCTCCAACGCTCTAGGGAATATTAGTCCTAACCTATTCAAGCTTTCGGTATAACTGAGGTCCTCATGCCCCAACAAACCATTGTAAATTTCCTTTGCACTCTTTCAATCTTATTGATATCTTTCCTAGGTAGGTAGGTAGGTGACAGAAACTGCACACAAAATTCCAAATTAGGCCTCAGTAACGTTTTATACAACTTCAACATAACACTCCAACTCCTGAACTCAATACTTTGATTATTAAGGCCAATGTGCCTAAAGCTCTCTTTACAACTGTAGCTACTTTCAAGGAACTATATGTCTGTTCTACCACACTCCTCAGTGCCCCCCTGTTCCCTGTGTAAATCTTCCCCTTCATCCTCCCTAAATGCAACACTTCATTTGTCTGCAAGAAATTCCATTTGCTATTTTTCAGCCCATTTTTGCAGTTGGACTAGATCACACTACAAGCTTTGATAGCTTTCCATACTGTCAATTATTCAGATTCAGATTCAGTTTATTGTCATTTTGAAACCACAAATGCAATGCAGTTAAAAAATGAGACAACGTTCCTCCAGAATGATATCACAAAAGCATATGACAAAACAGACTACACCAGAAAATCCACATAACGTTTGGCAATCCCCAATCCAGAGTCCGGAAAGTCTGCTGTGTATTAATATCGCGCTACCGTCTTAGCGCGTTCCCCAGAAAAGAGCTCCAAATCCAACAGACAAAACAAAACCAAAAACTAAAGCTACAACAACAGACAAAACAAAACCAAAAACTAAAGCTACAAGACCTGCACAAAACCACATAGTTACAACAAATAGTTACAACAGTGCAAACAATAGCATAATTAATTTAAAAAAAACAGACCATGGGCACAGTAAAAATAGTCCAAAGATGTTCAAGGACTATAAGTTCAAAAGAAATCACCACACAGTTTCCACAAGTCCTCAGGGTCCCGACACACTCGCCATCCCACGCCGGCGGCAGAAGGGAATACCCCCGAATTATGCCTCCAATCTTGGTGACCTCCACAAATTTGCTGATTCAGTTTGCCGCACTACCATCCAGTTCATTGACACTGATGACAATGGACTACAATAGACCCAGCACTGATCCCTGCAGCACACCACTAGTCATGGGCCTCCAGTCAAAGAGACAACCATTTAAGACCATAAGATATAGGAGCCGAAGTAGGCCATTCGGCCAATTGAGACTGCTCCGCCATTCAATCATGGGCTGCTCCAATTCTTTGATGCCCTGGATAATCAAGAACCTGTCTATCTCTGTCTTAATTGCACCCTCCACAAGTCATTGAACTATTATCACTAGATCCAAAGTGAACTCCTACACACACACATGCACGCACTCCCTCTAGTTGGGATCTCTATATATTGATTAAGGAACTTTTCCTGTACACATTTGACAAACATTATCCGATTCAATCCTTTTACAGTATGGGAGTCAGTCAATATGTGGGAATTTAAAATCACCTTCTATCACAATCTTATGTTTCTTGCAACTGTCTGCAATGTCTCTACAAATTTATTCCTCTCAATCCTACTGACTATTGGATGGTCTATAATATAATTCCATTAACATGGTCATCCCTTTTTTATTCCTCAGTTCAACCTATATGGCCTCAGTAGACGAGCTGTCCAGTATTTCCTGTCTGAGTATTGCCGTGACGTTTTCCCTGACTAGTAATGCCACCCCTCTCTCTTTAATCCCTCTCTCACTATTATGTCTGAAGTAATGGAGCCCAGCCAACACTGAACTGCCAGTCCAGCTCTCCTGCATCCAAGTCTCACTAATATTTACAATGTCATAATTTCACGTGCTGGTCCATACCCTAAGCAAATCCAGATAGATGAGAGGTATGGCATTTTGGGAGATCAAATTTGGGTAGGACTTACACAGTTAATGGTAGGGACCTGGGAAATGTCTTGGAGCAGAGACAACTGGGAGTACAAGTGCATAGCTCACTGAAAGCAGTGTCACAGTTAAATAAGCTAGTGCAGAGGTGTTTGGCATGCTGGCCTTCATCAGTCAGGGCATTAGTTATAGGAGCTGAGAAGTTATGTTGAAGCTAAATAAGACATTGGTTAGGCTGTATTTGGAGTATTGAGCAACACACACAAGATGGGGAAGGAAGTCAGCAAGTCAGTTAGCATCTATGGAGGGGAATAAATAGTTGATCGTTGATCGAGGCAGAAGGTGGGGGAAGAGAACAGGTGATAGGTGAGACCAGCTGAGGGAAGGTGGTGGGTGGGGGAGAGGGGAATGAAGTAAGAAGTTGAGTGGGGATAGGGGGAAGAGGTGAAGGGCTGAAGAAAGATGAATCTAAGAGGACAGTGGATCATGGAAGAAAGCAGGGTACCAGATGGAGGAGATGGGCAGGCAAGGAGAAGGAAGGGATGAGAGGTTAACTAGAATGTAGAATAGACAAAAAAAGGAAGGGGAAAAATTACCAGAAGTCAGAGAAATCAATGTTCATGCTATCAGGTTGGAGGCTACCCAGACAGAATATAAGATGTTGATCCTCCAACATGAGCTTGGTCTCATTTTGGCAGTAGAGTAAGCCATGGATAGATAGTACTGAAGTATTGTATAGAGTTTTGGTCATCCTAGTTCAGAAACGATTTACAAGGATGTTGCTGGGACTTGAGGGCCTAAATTACTAGGAGAAGTTGTGTACTACAACTTTATTCTCTGGAATGTAGGAAATTGACAGGTGACCTAAAGAATGCTGTCATCAATGGTCTGTAGAGAATACATATCTTTGTATGCAAGGCTCCACGTGTTAAACTGTTAAATCATGAATATTGTTTTAACTTGAGAAGAGAAGTAATTTCTTTATTGAGAATGCTTTAAGTCTTTGCACTCTTTACCTGGATGGTTGCTAATGGTCAGCTATTGAGTATAATCAAGTTTGAGATCAGCCCAAAGAGAATCAATGAAAATATGTGATTGGGTAGGAAGGAATATGAGATACTTTAGACAAGACTAAAAATATAAGCAAATGATTATGCTTGAAATAAAACATCTCTCATGAATAAGAATTGGAAAGGGTTTGAATTTTAAAACTAGCAATAAACACACTCACAGACTGATGCCACTGTTCCACTAATTGTACCCTCATCTCTCCTCACTGTCTCTCTTTGCTCCACTTACCTCTCCTTCCCTGTTTCACTCAATGTCCTTTACTGAACCCATTACCACATCTTAGCTGCTTCTTTGCGCCTTGCCAAACTTATGCCTGTATCCCAGAGTGATAACAATCATCAATAAACTATGTACGTTAAAGTTATTCAGTAAGGCTATAATCAGTTCTGTATGGTAATGGTGTATTAGGTTGTAGAGGCCAGTGTGGTAACTGGGTAGGGAATTTTTTAAAAAGCTGCATGTGAGGCCTAGCAACTTAAAGATGCTGTTCAGTAATCTGATCAGCAATCCGCGTTTGGTTCCTCTGTTTGTGATAACCGCTGTGTTGCCAATAATGTAGACTAATTTTTCTTTGTACTGATCTCTATAGTTGACAACATCTGGAAGAAGAATTTCAGTTTCTTAAATACAGGCCACACCCAGGTAATGAACGAGTTGTTTTTACAGGTGTCCTTAAGACAACTTTGTCAAAGTCTGTAAATATACAAAAATAATCGCTCAGTATTGTAACCACACCTCCACATTTTTGTAATGAATAGCATCAAAAACACACAAAACTGATAAGAACGAACCATTACTAAAAATACAGAGAGAGAGAGGAAACTAGTTCTACCATCTGTAGGAATGTATTTAAATGCATTAAACTTTGAATATGATATTAAAGGAGTTCATTCATGTGTACAGGTGTCAGGAAGTTGGGTGTTTGTAGCATAGGGGCTGTCTATACATGCATTGAAAATCATATGTTGGAGTATGATGTGATATGATATGATGAAAACAACAGGAATTGTAAATGGATTTTTAAACATATACTATGCAAAAATTAAATACTTGAAATGTTGGGTCTCTGTTCATGCAAGATATTTGGTTTCTTTCCATTTGGTTAGTATTTCCATTCATAATTTTATAGCCATCAAAATGTACTGTGTGTGTTTGCTTATGTATATAATGCCTGATGAGTATGAATTTCCATGGAAGTTCAATCTATGCCCTTTATTCAAAATATTGTGTGTATTTCAGCCTGATTTTCTGACTCCACCTCATTAATTGCAAAAATATCGAAGAAAGATGATATATTTGCTTCCTATCACTCAGTAGAAGGTATTCCAGTAATTTTAATGTTTTCTTAACAACGATATTCCCAAGGATTCACATAACGAAAATACAGCATAACATCCTTATTCTTTCTTCCTTTACATGGGAGAGTGGTTGTAAAGTGAGAGTGACAGTAGACAGAGCAACCATTATTTGTTTTATCCTGTCTGCTGGAACTGAGGGTCCTGTGGAAAGAGGAAACATTCATCACTGTTTATGAGTTCTGCCTCTGTTTATAAAATGCAAAATTCTATTCATATATTATAACTTTCTGAGTCTATAGTTTACAGGAATTATGTACCCGAACCATTAAGTCAATCTCTTCATTTGGTACCTTCCTATTAAGTGAATATTACCATTCATACTTTCAATCTTACAAAAGACACAACCTCACACTTACCTACATTAATTGCATCCACCATCTGGTCTACATCTTGTGGAGGCTTTCTTCAAGCCCTCTTCTTTTTTAATTTTTTTGTAAGCTTCTATTTCAATGGTTAGTATAAAAATAATATATAATAATATATACAGTACACAGAGCACCAACTTTCAGTGAATAACATTGTTGTTGGTGGCCACAGGTCTGTCACTCTATAACATTAGGGGAGGCACATTTCTAATCCTTCTCCCATCTGAACAGCAGCCATATTGATAATATCATTGATTTGAGCTTGTTTTAATCTACGTGGTAGCCTTTATTCTTGTATTACTTTCCTAACATTTTCTCCCAATGGCGTGTGACTCAAAGAGCCTCTAACAACAATATCCAGCTTCTGGCCTTCACATGTGGCTTAGCTACTAATCCAGGTGGAACCATTTCTACTGACAGAGGAAGGAGCAAAGATGCTGTACTGGCACCTTAAAACCAGTCGCTTCTGGCAGATGGGGCTCACCAATCGTGGTTGACAGCTCATCTAGGAGAAGGAAAACTCTGATCTCAAACCTCCACTGCCTTGCGATTATATCAACATGGGGAAGGCTTTGGGAGTGAATCTTGAGGGAAAAATCTGGAGCTGGAGACCCTAAAGCAATCCTACATTGAGTTCAATGTTGACTGGTGCTGATACCAAACTGTATCAGTCTCTGCCGTTCCTTTGGGTTCATCAGATGCATGGAGAGGGGGAGCTTGGTACATGGGCAACAGTTTGTCCTCCATATTGTACTGCCCTGGCTTGCATATCTCGACAGCTAGGACACAACATCCGTAGTTGACTCTGACTGACAGAGGCCTCATTATCATTTCCAACTTGTCTACAAAGCAACTCATCCAACCTTTGTTAAAGATCCACATAGACAACATCTGCTCTGCTCCTGTTGGCTACACATTTAGGAGTCTCTACAAAAAATTCTGTTAAACATTTTTATTGCATTTCTTATACATTGCAAATTTATGCTGCCTTGGTGCTTAAGCAGTGAATTTTTAAATGTTCATTAATGCCATCATAAATAATGGATTGAAAACTTTTGACTTGGATTATCACTGTACTCACTTGTCTACAAGTATCTGATTCTACCGTTGCTCTTACTTCTGGTACGAGAGCACAGGTTGCATATTCCAGGAAGAATGAAGAACCGACTATGGTACATGCCACATAACCTCAAGTATTTATTCAACAGCTGCTGCATTTTTTTTCTGAACCAATTATTTTTCTTTAACAGCATTAGAAATTGCTCTGTACCCAGCTCACAAAGTTATTTATTATTCAGCCATACCTTTTCTCCATCATGATCAGCTTCCCTCCTCCACTTCTGGGCAGGACTCTTACACAACTCTCTTACACATTAAAATAACTTCTATTATTTCTAGTGTTAATAATTTTGCACATCTTATTTCAATCTTTCTAATCTAACTGGTCTCCCAGTTAAAGTGGTTTCCTTCTTGTTTGTCATGTACCAATGTATCATGTATCAATGGAAACTGCAACTATGTTGACCAGGCAGGACACAGACTGTCAATTTGTTTATGGGAACACCAACTGCTGGTATGGAGACATGAACCACTGTTGCTGATCTCAGTACGTGAAGAGTGAGAAGGACCATCACTTTAACTGGAACACTGTGGAGGTTCTGGCCCAGGCAAACACAAAGCAGGCACGAGAATTTTCAGAAGCGTGGTTCTCATCTGATAACTTTGTAAATAAACATGTCAAAATAGATGCTATCTATGACCCCTAAGAGCCAAAGAAATGTGAGCAAATAGAACTCAAAGGTCCCTAGAAGGAATAGCCAATCAGGACTGAGGCAAGCAATGAGAGCCTATATAAACACAGGCACTCCCAGAGGGAAGCACCAACAGCAGTCAACAACCTTGACTGGTAATGAAATATCTACAAGCTAATTGCCAAGCTCAGTGAACACTGTAACATCAAACATTTCAACCTGAGCAACCAATATTCACCACCATCTTAATCAATGGAGGTCTTCCATCAGCCATTCTGCAGCCACTGGTTGAATCACTCCCTAGGTTTAACATTGGCAGTGTCATATGGAAGATAGACAATAAGTAAATTGGCAAGGGTAATTAAAACATTGCAGTTGCTTAAGATTCAAAATAATACTGAAAATACTGGAAAAACTCCATGGGTCAGGTAGATGGATTGACAAAAAATTTCAGATCAAAGATGCAGATTATAAATTTGGTTTTGAATTTGATTTTGTGTTGATTTTTCTCTTGGCATTGAGGTCAAATGGACCCTGTGAAGGGCAGCAGTAGAAAAAAGTTAATGTTGGAAAGCTAATGTTGGGAACCGTGAGGGCATTGATAACTGGTAGTGGGAGAAACGCTTGGGTTGCTACCAAAACTGCCGGCCAATCAGTCAGTCTTTAACGCCTTGGCCCACAACATTACCTCCTCTCTTCTTTTACTCCTACTGCCCTCCAAAGTATGCTTCTTCCATATCTCATGGAAAAGTCCATGTTTGCAATACAATTAAAAAGGAATAAATTTGCTATAACAAATAATACAAGTACTTTGCATATTTTTCTATCTATTTATCCATAATAGTTCATGAGCTATTTATCTTATTAAGTTGAAAGTCAAGAAATATTACATGTACCCAGACTCTGCATTTTTAGAAGCAGCTGTGTGGAAGTGCATTATCATGAAATTAATTTTTTAGAATCACAGCCTATAAATGTTTGCCTAACTAAAAGCTATAGATGACAAGTGCTGATGGAGAGGAATAAATGTCAACCCAAATAGCAAAACAGCTTAAGGAAGCTGGATAAGAGAACGAAGGAAGGAATAGAAGATGTGGATTGGTTTTGATGTCACAAGATAAGAACAGACCCACGTGGAGCTTAACGTGACCACTTGGGTCATGTTGCTAGTTTTTGTGTGGTACATTTCATTTGCTCCCATTGGGTATGCTACAGATTAGGCTTTCTCCTCTAATGCTTCAAATCAAAACTTATTTATTCTACATGTTGATGTAACAAGATCAAAAGGGTATCTAGGATCTTGACTATATTGGAATCAGTAGTTTATCTCATTATCTGACAGAAGTAAAGGGCTGAGAAATTAGACATGACAAATAGGGAAACTTTATGAATTTAAGGGTAGGGAGACTAGAAGATTGAGACTGACAAAGAAGACAAAAAAATATAAATATGAAACTTTTAAAAATTTTAATCTCATGCAATTGTTCATTTTATGATTAGTAATACTGCAAAAGAAATTTTAGTTATTAACTTCTAACTACATCATAAATGAACTCATTCCCATATAGGATTATTACATAAAGTAATTTCAAAGTATTATACATGAAATAGTGATCATAAAATTATTTTACAATATTTGTCAGAAGTGATATCATTAGTTGAATTGAGAAGCATCCTGCAGCTATTGAAAATAAAGCTGCCAGAAAATTTGTTCCTGATTGGGAATTCTAAATGAGTCATGGTATAGAAAGCATTCCTGTAAATCAGGGGTTTGTGACTTTTTTTATCCAATGAACCAATACTATTAAGCAAGGAATTTATGGACCCCTGGTTGGGAACCCCCGCTGTAAATGGAGAGAGCTAGAGTACTATGGAACATCATGGGAATTTAGGGCACACAACACAGCCAGCTGGGAAAGTGACTTTAAACCATTCAAGTGGCAATAGATCTTTCTATTCTATCTTCTATCAAAGAAATTTCCTCAGTGCTTCACTGAATAAATGCACCCAGTAGTAGAGCAAGAGACCCACAGACTAGAGATATTTCAAGGAAAATGCTTGGTCTTGCTTCATTTAGTTGGTTCATTGCAATTGATTCAATGTTATGGAGCTGGTGAAAGCAATTTCTCCATCATATGCCTACAAAATTTCCAAATTGTACATCCTACCCTACACTCCATTCACGAGCAGTGGCAGGGATTATGTTCATTACTTATAATATTACTGCAGTCATTAGTCAGGGGGCAAAAGTTTAGGGGTAACATGAGGGGGAATTTCTTTACTCAGAGAGTGGTAGCTGTGTGGAACGAGCTTCCAGTAGAAGTGGTAAAGGCAGGTTCAATATTGTCATTTAAAGTAAAATTGGATAGGTATATGGACAGTAAAAGAATGGAGGGTTATGGGCTGAGTGCAGGTCGGTGGAACTAGGTGAGAGTAAGCATTCGGCATGGACTAGAAGGGCCGAGATGGCCTGTTTCTGTGCTGTAATTGTTATATGATTATATGGTTATATTCACATTCTCCAGTCCTGTTCAACTGTACTGGGGACTTCTGGTTATTAATGTGGGCCTGAGAGAAAATCTGTCAAAAATAAATAACTGTTTTTTAAAAAAATGACAATTCTTTGGGCCATAGATTGAAAACAGAAGGACAAAAAATTACGAGCAAGAAGGGGCAATCAGACTATGGAAACATTAAATATAACCATGGCTGATCTCTGCAGGCCTCAACTCCTCCCTCTGCCAATTCCACATAACTCTCAATTCCATGATCTTTCAAAGATTTATCTATCTCCTTAAACATATCTAATGATCTGGTTTCCACTATCTTCAGGGGCAAAGAATTCCACAGATGCACTAACCTCTGGGTAAAAAAAATTCATTCACACTTCAATGTTAAATGAGCCCATTTTGTTTCTCTGTTCCCTTATCGTGACTCTCCTACCATTGAGAACATTTCTAAAAATTGTCAAGCTTGTTAAGGATCTTACATGTTTGAGTAAGGTCGCCCCTCATTCTTCTGAACTCCAAGGAATACAAACCTGATTTTTCAGCCTCTCTTGAAAGGACTAACTTCTCATCCCAGGAATTAGCCTGGTAAATGTCATTCGGACTGCTTCCAATGCTATTCTAACTCTCTTTTTAGTTAAATATGTATCCCATACAAAATCAACAAGCAACAACTCTGAAAGGGATTCCAAAAAGGTCAGTTCAACATATTTGTCACTTAGGTTTCATGAAACACAAAATCCAGAAAGTTCTGTTTCATTCATTAGCTTCAGGTTTATTTTGTTTGTGCTGCAATGTAGTCACACCAAGTAATTGGTAGTTTTAATATGAAGTATATGGTGTGCTTATATGGTGCATTTATGTATGCACAAATTCTATACGAAATATGTTAAAAGACTGAGTAACCCTGACTCTGAATCTATCCAGATATGAAAGCCTGAAAGGATGTACATCAGGCCCAAGGTCAGCATCTATCCCACTGTTATCAGATCCTTCAACTGACATCTTGTTAGATAAGATGGACTCTTGGCCTTGCAGTCTACCTCATTATAATCTTAAAATTTAACATTTACCTGCATTACACTTTTTAGTAGCTTTTACACCTTATTCTTTACCTTATTCTAGCTTAATGAATAAGATGTGCAATGCACTTTTCTGTATAAACAGTAAGACATTCTTTTCGCCATAGTTTAGTATATGTGACAATATCATTACTAGTTTTGTGTCACAGGTATATCTTCCATGAAACCTATCTTCTGGGTTGTTTGTGAATAAAGAGTGTTGGAGAAAATCTGTAAGGAAACAGTGGCCTTATTTACCCACACAAACACTCCTGACCCCCAAAACCCTTACACCATGTTAAACATGCAACATTAAATGCCTACTGAGCAATCTGCCAGCATTTAAAATATATTTTTTAAAATTTTGGTTGGATTGGGTGGCTATGAGTGGGAGTGAGGGAAATCAAGAAGCTCTCAGGACTGAAAAGGCCTTGCATAGGCGGTCTGCTGCTCACAGGTCACCATGGTCTTCACTTACATCTTAACATATTGTACTGTGGAAGTAGAGAATACTGTGGACATGAAAGCCAGCATATCTCATCTCCTGTTCCACCAATGGACTCAGCACTAAGTTCTGAGGCAGATGTCAAACATCTTGGTGTGAGAGGCCAGATGCCCTTTGTATCTCTTTTCCCATTCCCCATTCTGGCTCTTCTCTCACCCCTTCTCCTCTCCTTCACATCATCTCCTCCTGGTGCACATCCTCCTTTTCATTCTCCCATGGTTCACCCTCCTCTCCTATCACATTCCTTCTTGTTCTTGTCCTTCACATCTTCTTTCTACCACTTCTCATCTTCTCACTTCATAACTCCTTCCCTACCTACCTTTCTTTTCTCTCAACTGGTTTCAATTTGCACTCGCCATCTTGTATTTTTTCCCCTCCTGCAATCATCTTATTCTGGCTTCTTCCTCCTTCCTCTTCAGTCCAGATGAAGGGCCTCGCCCTGAAACGTCGACTGTTTATTCCTCTCCATTGAAGCTGCCTGATTTGCTGAGTAACTCCAATATTTTGAGTTTGCATCTGACCCCGCAGCACCCCACTAGCTTGAGCTGAAAAAGAAATCCAGCTCAGAAAGTTAAATGTTTTATTTATTTACCTCTATTTTAATTCCTCTTTTCAATTAATTTATAGCAGTTATATAAGCTCTTAAATAGTGGCCATACTTTAAATGCTTAAAATATTACTTTTTATCACTTACTTTTAGAAATCTGATTATCAGAGCCACAAGAAAGTTCAAAGTAAATTTATTACCGAAGTACATATATGTCACCACATACAACCCTGAGACTGATTTTCTTGTGGTCATTCTCAGTAAATACAAAGAAACAGCATAGAATCAATGAAACACCACACACAAGACAGACAAACAATCAATGTGGAAAGGACAACAAACTATCCAAATACGAAATAAACAAACAAACAAACAAACAGTGAATATCGAGGACATGAGAGTCCATGAAAGTTGAGTCCGTGGTTTATGGGAACAGATCTTTGTTGGTGTGAGTGAAGTTATTCCCTCTAGTTTAAGAGCCTGATGGTTGAGAAGTAATAACTGTTGCTGAGCTTCATCAGGTGAGTCCTGAGGCTCCTGTACTTCCTTCCTGATGGCAGCAGTGAGAGGAGTGCATGGCCTGGATAGCGGGGGTCCTTCATGATGGACGCTGCTTTCGTATGATATCACTCCTTGTGGGGAGGGCTTTACCTATGATGAACTGGGCTGTATCCACTACCTTCTGTAGACTTTTCTGCTCATGGGCATGGGTGTTTCCATACTAGGCTGTGATGCAACCAGTCAGTATACTCTACATCACACATCTGTAGAGGTTTGTCGAAGTTTTAGATGATATGTCGAATCTTCATAAGCTTCTAAGAAAGTAGAGGTGCTGCTGTTCTTTCTTTGTAATTGCAGCCAGGCCAGATCCACTGAAATGATAACACCAAGGAATTTACAGTTGCTGACTCTGTCTACTACCTCTGATCCCTCAATGAGGACTGGCTCATCAACCTCTGTTTCCCTCCTCAGGTGAGTATTAATTATCGTCAATAATCACTTTCTTGGTCTTGTTGATATTGAGTGAGAAGCTGTTGTGGTACCACTCAGCCAGATTTTCAGTCAACCACCTATTCAGCACCACCATTTTTTCTTTGTCAATGGCAGTAGTATTGTCAGCAAACAGCATTGACGCTGTGCTTAGCCTCAAGGTCTTAAGTGTAAAGTGAGTAGAGCAGGGGACTAAGCACACAGCCTTGTGGTGCACCTGTGCTGATGGTGATTGTGGTGGAGGTGCTGGTGCCAATCCAAACTGACTGGAGACTGCATGTGAGAAAATCAAGGATCCAGTTGTACCAGGAGGTACTGAGGCCTAGGTCTTGGAGCTTATTGATTAGTTTGAAGAGGATGATACTATTGAATGCAGAGTGGTAGCTAATGAAGAAAATCATGATGTATACATCTTCACTGTCCAGACATTCCAGAATAGAGTGAAAAACTATGGCATCTGCTGTTGACCTGTTGTGACAGTAGGCAAACTGAGGCGGATACAAGTCGCTTCTCAGGCAGAAGTTGATATGTTTCACCACCAAACTCTCAAAGCACTTCATCACAATTGATGTAAATGCTACCGGACAATACGCATTGAAGCAGGTTACCAAATTCTTCCTGGGCTCCAGTATAATTAAAGTCTTCTCAAAGCAGGTTGGTACCGGAGACAGTCAAAGCGAGTGGTTAAAGAATTCAGTGAACGTTCCAGCAAGTTGATCAGAAGGTCTTCAGTACTCAGCCAGGTACCCCATCTGGGCCAGGTGCTTTCCATGGGGTCACCCTCCTGACAGATGCTGTCACGTTGGCCTAAGAGACCGAGATCACAGGACTGTCAGGGCTGTGTGAGTTTGTTAAGGTGCTTCCATGTTTTGTCGGTCAGTGAGCATAAAAGGCATTGAGCTCATCCTAGAGAGAAACCTTGTTATCACATATGTCGCTTGGTTTTTATCTTTTAGGAGGTGATAGCATTCAAGCCCTACCACAGCTGCTGAAAAGCCTTCGGTGATCTAGTTTAGTCCAGAGTTGTCACCTTATATGTGAGATGGCCTTCCGGATGCCATACTTGGATTTCTTGTACTTCACTTGGTTGCCAGACCTGAAAGCCACCGATCTGGCCCTCAGCAGTTTGTGGTTTTCTAGGTCATTCAGGGCTTGTGCTTGGGGAAGACTCCAAATGATTTTGTGGGGACACACTCATCCACAGCAGACTATAAAAATGAGAAGCAGCCTCTGACAGCAATGAAATGTCAATAGGTCATTATGCAACACAGACACGAGGCTGCAAGTTTCACCACCTAAGGCCCAGTGGAGACCACTACAAAACCTGAGGTTTTAAGTTGATTTAAACTGTGGGTCTGTAAATCTGCAGCTGCAGGAATTGTATAATGGGTGTATACGAGTGCTCGTAGGGCAACTGTGAGATGTAGACCGGGGCAAGCACAATCCAGTTTAATATTCAGTTGCAGCACAAGTATGTCATGCTATATTCAAGTGGATTTGAAAATTAATTGTAAATTCATTCTCATTATTTAAGACCTGTTATCCATTTAACTGCTTGAAACATCTAGTGTTACTGGACTAATTGTGTATTCATTACTTAGCATTTTATAAATATTGCCAGCTATTTCTTACACACTATTTTTGATAAAAGATCTGTAATGCAAATTGTCACATTGGTTACACTGTAGCCTGAATGATTATATTGGCTGAGGTACAAGTACAACAAATGGCGTACGGTTTAAAAACTTAGACAAGAATCCGTAATTTAAACATTACCGTAATGTATATGACTTTTATCTGATTTGCATCCAGTCGTCAAAATCATTGAAATGAAAATGCAATAATTGAGTAGAGAAAGCAAGGAGCTGTTTTAAAAACTGGCCATTTTCTTCACTAGATGTGCTTGCTTGTGAGTTGGCAGGTGGTGAAGAGAGAAAAAAGAAATGAAGAACTTTGAAGTCATGCCTTTGTTGCCAGATTGCTTCTGTAGAATTTCCATATGGATTACTCTGCTCTACTTGCAGTAACTGGAGATCAGCCAATCCAATAGGAATGCAAATGGATTATGGCAAATTCGCACTTAAATTTCCTCTAAGCGCAATAATAGGATACTTTTCACTGAAGAGCTGTTAGCAGAGCTTGCATCAGAATGCTCTTCAGTCCAAGTGGGGGAGGGGACAGGGTAATGTGCCAGCAGCCTCTGTTTCTTTACGGACATCTGGCTGCGATGGGAGTCCAACAGTTTTCAGGTGGATCAAAGTGTGCCTTTCACCAAGATGATGATCTCACAGCAGCAGTTAGTGGCTGTCTTAGTTTGTGTCCCTGGGTTCAGCCCATGAACCAGAGTCCTCTGTTAAGCAGCTGCTCAGAATGAACAGTGACATGTACTCTTGCACCCTTCTTCACAACCTCTTAGCAAATCTGCAGCATGAAAAATGTCCGACTGTCTTCACCCTGCCCCTTCCCTATCATAGCCATCCCTTGGGTAGCATGCATTGGGAGAGGATCTGACCAGGAAAGCTTCTCTCAGCAGTAGCCATTCTAGATCTTGGTGCTTGTAGGTGAATTTTGTCGATGAGGTGTTCTGCCAAATGATTTGTTCAGGGAACTACCTGCAGTATCCATTGAGTCCCTATACTATAGTACTGACCTGACTCTGGCCTGATGGATTTGTGGTCAAAGGTCTGTCTGGAAGAACCTTTCAAAGAAGAGCAGATAATGCAACAATGTCCCGCTGACTGCAACAGCGAAGCCAGTCCCATCCTTCACAATGCTAAGGACAGGTAAATACAAGCATTTGGTACCCATGTACTTCAGTTCCATGCATATCCCGGTGTAGACACCCATGAAGGCAGTCATCAGGATGAGGGAGACAATGGGAGCAAAAGGGAGACTTTTGCTCCCATTGTTTTGGGATTTGCCCATTGCGACCCATCCAACTCGTTCCATCTTGGATCCCCAAATGAACCAGAAAACAGCCAGTATGATTTCCAAGGCAGAGGAGCAGAGCAGAGGCCATAGCAGCAGCATTGAAAGCACCTACCATCATGTTAGTATCAGTTACTGAGAGGAAAGGCTGTTCCCACTGTGCCAGTTTTTGCTTAATCTCTCCTACCTGCTCCAGCTAATTTTTGTAACATGCATCAGACAAACCAAATCCCCAGTACCCTTGGCATAAGATACCATCATACATGCACTATTAATCACCAAACTTCTAAACCTGAACCTCGGTACTTTGCACAGAAGCTAGATCTTTGACTTCCTCATTGGGAGACCAGTCAATATGGATCAGCGATAACATCACTTTGCTAGCAGTCTCTATAGATGCACCTCAAGGATGTGTGCTTTGTGCCCTGCTCTATTCTCTCTACTCTCATGACTGTGTGGCTAATCACAGCTTAAATGCCGCCTATAACAATAATATCACACTCAATGCCAGCAAGACAAGGCAATGGATCGTGGACTTCAGGAAGGTAAGTTGGGAGAACACACACCAGTCTTCACTGAGGTGTCAGCAATGGAAAGGGAAAGCAGTTTCAAGTTTCTAGATGTCAACATGTTGGAGGATCTATCCTGGGCCCAGCATGTTGATACAATCACAAAGTAGGAATATCAGCAGCCCTATTTTATCAAGTGTTTGAAGAGATTTAATGTGTCAGCAAAGACTCTGGAAAATTTCTGTAGACGAATGTTGGAGAGCATCCTGACTGGTATGGAGTCTCCAATGAACAGGATCACAAGAGGCTGCAGAGGATTATAGGTTCATCACAGGCACAACCCTCCAACCAACAGGACATCTTTGAGACATGGTGCCTTGAGAAGGCAGCACCCTCATCATCTGGGTTTATGTCCTCTTCTCATTATTACCAGCAGGGAGGAGATACAGAAGCCTGAAGATCCACACTCAATAATTCAAAAACATCTTCTCCCCCTCCACCATCAGCTTTCTGAACAGTCCATAAACCCATGAATATTGCCTCATTACTTTTTTACCACTATTTATTTTGCAATTTGTAGTAATTTTATATCTTCGCACTATACTGCTGCCACAAAATAACACATTTCGCATTCATATAAGTCAGAGGTAATAAACCTGACTGAATCTGGAACATCCAGCGGTCAAATGATGTCCTTTTTATCTGCAGAAGGAGTTTTCTGCCATCATCCTGGTAGTGGTGTACATTCCACCTCAGGCCAATGTCAGGCAGGCACTGGAGGAGCTTGGCAATGTAATCAGCAGGCACCCTGATCCCTTCCCTATAATTGCGGGGGAATTCAAATAGGCCAGCTTGACAAAGTCCCTGTACAACTACCACCAACATATACTGGTGGAGTCAGAACAGCCAACACACTTGACCACCGTTGTACCTTCATCAAGAATCCCACAGCAGCACCAGTGGTGAGGACAAAGAAGGTACGGTCAAAGAAGTGCTTCCAGAACTGCTTTGAATTGGTGGATTGGACAATATTGAGGGAATCATCTTCAAATCAGAATGAATACACCACAGTTGGCACTGACTTCATCAAGACCTGTGTGGATGAATGTGTGCCTTCAAGATATCTGTGGTAACAAAAGCCATGAATAAACTAGATTTGTGTCTGCTAAGGGCTAGATCTGTAACATTCAAGACCAATGATCTAGAACTATACAAGAAGTCCAGGTATGACATACGGAAAGCTACTTTAAGAGTGAGAATGCAATTCCAATTGAGGTTAGAGATGGAATCGGATGCACATCAGCTCTGGCAGAGTTTACATACCATTACTTCCTTTGAAAGCTAACTTCATGAATGCTGTGACACTTCACTTCAAAATGAATTCACAGCTTTTATGCATGCCTTGAAAGGGAGAATAAAGCATACACCTATGTGAATCCCTGAGGCACCTGGTGATCCTGTGATCTCAGTATCAAAGGCCAACATCAGAACATCTTTCAAGAGAGTGAAATGCATCAGGCGCTAATGGTGACCTGGTTACGCCCTAAAAACCTGTGTGTGCAACTGGCGGGAGTGTCCAAGAGTACCTTCAATCTCTCACTGCTGCAGTCAGAGGTTTCTACTTACTTCAAAAGGGCGACAACCATACCAGTGCAGAGTGAGCCGTTTGATCTCTATCACCCAGTAGCACTCACATCTACTGTGAATAAATGCTCTGGACTCGCTGCAATTTGCCTGTAGGTCTACTGTGGATGCAATCTCACTGGCTCTCCACTCGGCCTTGACAATAGTAATACACAAGTCTGTCCCGGTGCTTATGCTGGTTTCAGTGGCGTGAAGCAACTGAGAGTACGAGACTCCCCCACCAGTCTATCCCAGCATTTTGCTGGTACCCATTTTCTGCTGGGTGGACTGGAGCAAGGGTTAACTGCTTTGCTCAAGGAAACAACACGCAGCCTCAGACTGGGCTCGAACTCACGACCTTCAGTCCAACACCTTAACCACTTGGCCACGCACACACACACAATACCCATGTCAGGCTGCTGTTTACTGACTGCTGCTCAGCATTCACCACAAGAATACCCTCAGTTCTAATCAACTGTTGCAACACAACATATTTTACAACACATACAAAATGCTGGAGGAACTCAGCAGGTCAGGCAGCTTCTGTGGAAATGAATAAACAGTCGACGTTTCAGGTCGGGACCCTTCGCAGGAATAAAAATGAAGGAGGAAGATGCCAGAATGAAAAGGCTGGGGGAAAGAAGGAGCACCAGCTAGAAGGTGATAGGTGAAGTCAGGTGGGTGGAAAAGGCCAAGGGTTGGATAAGAAGGAATCTGATAGGAGAGGAACGTGGACCATGGGAGAAAGGGAACAAGGAGAGGCACCAGAGTGAGTTGATAGGCAGGTGAGAAGAAGAAGTAAGAGGCAGAGTGGGGAATAGAAGAAGAGAGAAGGGGGAGTGGAAGGAAAAATCAACGTTTATGCCATCATGTTAGAGGCTACATAAATAAACTAAAATAAAACAAGATAAGTACCATGACATATGCCAGTGATATTAAACCTGATTCTGATTATCAATCTGGACATGAGTGTTAACATTGTTTGCGAATAATAATTGTTACTTTGACATGTCATGCCTTTAGGGATAGAGTCACGTGACACGTGTTCTCAGGGCTGTAAGAACATATGCAGTTCCAAACCGTGGAAGGCCTGGGAAGAAACTGCACACGCCTTGTGTCAGTTGCTCATACCTCACATGTATCAGCCTTTACACCATGCAATGGTTAAGAATGAACAGAGTGCAGAGGCTTTATAATGCCTAAATAGTGCAATACTGGAACTCTGGAAAAAAGATCGCTGTGGATTACAGAAATGGAAAACAGCACAAAACCTGAACTTCTGACAAGTAATTTTGATTCAATTAGTATTTAATAAAACTACCATATGTTTGAGTACTGTTCCAGAAGCACATTAATCATATCCTGTCAATTCCTGATTTCAGTTTCTTTTAATAATTTTTTTGTTGTTCTTTCTATTTTCAATGTGTATTGCAGGTTTTAATACCTGAGGTCCCTGACCCAATCTTATTTCCCTCTGGATCACAACAACCATTGAACATGTGGCTAGTTCCATCACACAAAAAGATTAAGATGCCAAATGGTCTTAAGCCAGTACTTTCACACAGTTATGTACAAAACTATGGTAACCAAAGGCAAAGAATTTTTCTCAAGTCACCTCCTTGCAATAACTTGGAAAATAGATTGGATATGATGCTTTACTGGGACAACATGAAGTCTTTCACTGCCTAGGCAGAAACTAACAGATTGCCCAGATGAATTGGCAAAGCTAGAGGGTAAAAACCTCAGATGGCAAAATGCAGAGGCCCTGGACTGAGAAAAGCAGAAAGTGACAACTTGAGGTCCTATGAAAACCAAGGGGCTTTCTAATATAAAAATTATCTCTGATGTTAAAAGTGATAAAATATTAAATCAAATTAGGGTAATTCATGGGTTCTCAGGTATTTATGTAAAAGGAGATGTTATGTTGACTAAAAATGTAATCACCATAGTTTAGATGATAGTGAGATCTAATTAAATGATATAGAATCCTAGTATGGAGGAAGAAGATATTTCCTGTCTGGGGAGATGAGGTGGGGGAAGGATTATTTTGAACTGCAGGGTTTATTGTTCCAGAATGTGGAATAAACCAATCAGGACTGAGATGAGGAAAATGTTCTTCACTCAGAGTTCAGTGATCCCCTAGAATTCACCACAGAATTCAACACAGGATTCAAAGGAGACCAAGTCAATTTAAGAAAGTGTTAGATCCATTTCTAGTTGTAACAGTTGTTAAAGTATATGGGGAGAAAATGGGAGTATGGTATTGAGGCAGAAGATTACCTATAATAATAATTTGAAGTAGATAACTTACCCAATCCTTTGCTTGAGGTTCCTATTGTAAATCTCAGGGTCTTGGATCCTAAATCGGGTCTGCCCTGGCATAACATAGTCCAACGGTGGAGCACAGTGACAGATACAGCCCCATCTGTCAGCCACCAAGTCTGGGCCTTCCATGTTCAGCACGCTGGCTGAAAAAAACCTGAGACTCTCTAAACTTGCTGACTCCATTCAGCAAGATTTACCATAGTACATATGTAACCAGTGAGTATTATTTATCCAGTTGTGTCACAGATAGAAAACAAAAATGAGCTATAAACGGGTTCTTTTCAGGTTGGCAGGCTGAAACTAGTCAGGCATTTCAGGGACTGTACTTGGGGCTCAGCTACTTGTTAATGATTTCTCACTTAGTCTAATGTATCAAGAAGTGCTAGCAATATGAAGTTAGCAGGAAAGTTAGTAATGAAGAAAACAAGGTCAGAACGGTAATCCATGTGTGGACCCAAAAGAGATGGGGAGGTCTTAAATTAATTTTTTTGCATCTGTAGTTACTCAGGAAATGTACACAGAGTCTATAGAAGTGAGGCAAAGCAGCATCAACTTCATGGACCCTATACAGATTATAAAGAAGGAGGTGTTTATTGTCTTGAAGCAAATTAGGGTGGTTAAAATCGCAGGCCCTGACAAGGTGTTCCCTCTGACCTTGTGGGGGAGAAGAACAGAAATTGCCAGGGCCCTTGCAGAGATATTTAAATCATCCTTAGCAACATACAGAGGATTAGAGGATAGCCAATGTTATTCCACTTTTGAAGAAAGGCTCTAAAAATAAATCAGGAAATTATAGCTAGTGAGCCTTACATCAGTAATAGTTCAGTTATTGAAAAGTATTCTATGGAAGCAGATATAAGAGTACTTTGATTAAGGATAGTCAGCATGGCTTCATGTGTGATAGGTCACAATGAACCAATGTTAGAGAGTTTTCAAGGAAGTTACCAGGAATGATGATGAAACCAAAGCAGTGGATGTTGTCCACATGGGCATTAGCTAGGTATTTGACAAGGTCCCATATAGGATGTCAGTCAAGAAAGTTCAGTTGCTCAGCATTCAAGATGAGATAATAAACTGGATTAGATGTTGGCTTTGTGGAAGAAGCCAGAAAGTGGTAATCGATGTTGCCTCTCCCACTGGAGGCCTGTGACTAGTGGAGTGCCACAGGGACCGGTGCTGGGCCCACTGTTGTTTGTCATCTATATCAATGATCTGGATGATAATGTGGTTAACTGGATCAGCAAATTATGGGATAACATCAAGACTGGGGGTGTAGTGGACAGCAAGGAACACTATCATGGCTTACAATGGGAGCTGGACCATCTGGAAAAATGGGCTGAAAAATTGGCAGATGGAATTTAATGCAGAAACGTGTGAGGTGTTGCACTTTGGTTGGAGCAACCAGAGAAAGCCTTACACAGGGTAGGGCACTGAGGAGTACGGTGGAACAAAGCGATCAGGGAATACTGGTCTGTAATTAATTGAACGTGGCATCACAGGTGGATAGGGCTGTAAAGAGAGCTTTTGGCACATTGGCCTTCATAACTCAAAATATTGAGTACAGGAGATGGGATGCTCTGTTGAATTTGTATAAGACATTGGTGAGGTCTAACTTGGAGTATTGTGTGCAGTTTTGGTCACCTAGCTGCAGAAAAGATATAAATAAGTTTGAAAGAGTATACACAAAATTTACAAGGATTTTGCTGGGTCTGGACGACCTGAGTTATAAGGAAAGGTTGAATAGGTTAGGACTTTATTTCTTGGAACATAGAAGATTGAGAGGAGATTTGAAAGAGGTATACAGAATTATGAAGGGTATAGATAGGGTAAATGCAAGTAGGCTTTCTCCACAGAGGTTGGGTTGGACTACAACTAAGGGTGAAAGGTAAAAAGTTTAAGGTGAACATGAGGGGAAACATCTTCACTGAGAGGGTCATGACAGAATAGAACGAGCTGCCAGCACAAGTAATGCAGACAACTTAGATTTCAATGTTTAAAAGAAGTTTGGAAAGGTACATGGATGGTAGAGGTATGAAGTGACATGGTGCCGGTGCAAGTCGATGGGACTAGCCAATTTAAATGGTTCAGCATGGACTAGATAGGCTAGTTTCTGTGTTTTTTTTTCTATCACTCTATGCCTCTACGTCTTGTGCAAATTACTAAATCTGTGCCAAAATGACACAAGATCGTACATGGAAACGTGAAGGTATATATTTTGATAATAAATACAGAAATACATAACAATATATACAAATTAGTGCTTAAGTATTGATAATCAGATTTATTTGTGGTTCTTTGCAGATGAATCACAGTAAGTTTGCATATAGGTACAGCATGAAAGCTGGAGAACAAATATCCTACCTAGAGGATTTAAGTTTAAGAATAAACAAATTCAACTTTGGTAAAGCTCTCTATGTCGTTTGGATTCTTTTCCCTTCAGCCCAGATATGCAATTAACTTGCAGAATGAGTTTTCCTATCAATTGAATAGGAAGAGCTTCTATTCTCTGATATTTAGAAATGGATGATTTCACTGAAATGCTTAAATTTCCAATAGGGACTAAAAGGCTTAGAGGCTGGACAGATTATAACTGGGAACATAATTTTAAAATGAAGTTTCACCTATTCAGGGAAGAGTTCAAGAGAAATGATTTCACTAAAATTGTCATGAATCCTAGGAATGTCGTACTGCTGAAGAATTTTGTTGTTCACTCATTAATTCTATTTTTTTCATCAGTGTGACTAACTCTGAGACAAGGTTTCAAGTTATATGGAGATAAAGCAGAAAAGCATATTTCAGGCACATTAACATTCAATCTTATTGAATGGCAAAGCAAGTTTGAAAGTCTGGATGACCTATTCTTGTTTTTATTTCTTGTCTTTGTATTTGTTTTCAATGTGCTAGGGTAAATCAGTGAGAGAAAAATCGCCATGGTCTAATGCGGTAAAGGCAGATTTCCTTTTAATACAAACACGAGGAAATCTGCAGATGCTGGAAATTCAAGCAACACACACAAAATGCTGGGGAACACAGCAGGCCAGGCAGCATCTAGAGGGAGAAGCGCTGTCGCCGTTTCGGGCTAAGACCCTTCATCAGGGAAGATAGTAAGCGATTTGAAAGTAGGAGGGGGAGGGGAAAATGCGAAATGATAGGAGAAGACCGGAGCGGGTGGGATGAAGCTGAGAGCCGGAAAGGTGATTGGCGAAAGGGATACAGAGCTGGAGAAGGGAAAGGATCATGGGACAGGAGGCCTAGGGAGAAAGAAAGGGGGAGGGGAGCACCAGAGGGAGATGGAGAACAGGCAGAGTGATGGGCAGAGAGAGAGAAAAAAAGGGAGGGAGAAAAAACTAAATATATCAGGGATGGGGTAAGAAGGGGAGGAGCAATGACTGAGTCTCACATTGACACTGCTTATCAGAAAGAAATATTACTAAATATTAAAATAGTTCAAAAGAACTTTAACCACTGTAACATGCACTTGATCAATGAGATGACTAATGTATCATAATCACACTCATAAAAATTCAGTTTTGCAAAATAATGCTGGTTGGTGGAATTTTGCTATGGGACATTACATATGGTAACAAACATCATTTTGAATTTGTCAGAGTAAGAAGGTGGGGGGGTGGAAGAAATACAAGGTGTGAGGTGAAACTGGGAGGGGAGAAGGGGTGAAGTAAAGAGCTAGGCAGTTGATTGGTAAAAGAGATACAGGGTTGGAGAAGGGTGAGTCTGATAGGAGAAGATCGAAGGCCATGGAAGAAAGAAAAGGGGGAGGAGCATCAGAGTGAGGTGATGGGCAGGTAAGGAGATAAGATGAGAGAGAGAAAATGGGAATGAGGAATGGTGAAGGGAAATTACCGGAAGTTCGAGAAATCAATGTACATGCTATCAGGTTGGAGGCTACCCAGACAGAATACAAGGTGTTGCTCCTCCAACCTGAGTGTGGCCTCATTGCGACAGCAGAGGAAGCCATGGATGGACATGTCGTAATGGGAAGTGGAATTAAAATGGGTGGCCACTGGGAGATCCGACTTTTATTGGTGGACAGAGTGCAGGTGCTCAGCGAAGTGGTATCACAATCTACATTGGGTCTCACCTATGTATAGGATGCCACACTGGATATAGTAGTTTACCCCAACAAACTCACAGGTGAAGTGTCGTCTCACCTGGAAAGACTGTTTTGGGGCCCTGAATTGTAGTGAGGGAGGTGCCACACTCGTGATGAGGCCACACTCAGGTTGGATGAGCAATACCCTATATTCCAGCTGGGGTAGCTCCAACCTGATGGTATTTACATCGATTTCTCGAACTTCCGGTAATGGCCCCCCCACCCCCCTCACCATTCCCCACTCCCATTTTCTTCTCTCACCTGATGTCCTTACCTGCCCATCACCTCTCTCTGGTGCTCATCCCTCTTTTCTTTCTTCCATGGCCTTCTGCCCTCTCCTATCAGACTTTCCCTTCTCCAGCCCTGTATCTCTTTCACCAATCAACTTCCCAGCTCTTTAATTCATCCCTCCCACTCCCAGTTTCACCCATCAACTTTTGTGGCTTCCTGCTCATCCCCACCTTCTTACACTGACTCCTCACCTTTTTATCTCCCGTCCTGATGAAGTGATTCGACCCGAAATGTTGACTGTACTCTTTTCCATAGATGCTGCCTGGCCTACAGAGTTCCTCCTGCATTTTGTGTGTGTTGCTTGGATTTCCAGCATCTGCAGATTTTCTCTTGTTTGCTTTGAATTCGGTGTGCTTTGTTTATTTAGAGATACAGATTGGTAACAGGCCCTTCCAGCCCAATGAGCCCATGCTGCCCAATTACACCCAAGTGACCAATTAACTTATTAACCTGTACATTTTTGTAATGTGGGAGGAAAACAGAACACCAGAGAAAATCCAAGCGGGCACACAGAGAATGTACAAACTCCTTACAGATAGCGACAGATTTGAATTCTGTTCACTGGCACTGAAATAGTGTCAAATAAACACTGACAAAGAGAACATTTTTATGACAATTACTTTATAATTATAATTTAGTTCTGTTTTTTCTTTCTGTTCCTTCACCTCATGGTTGTTACAGCTGATGGGATACACAGCAGAGGTGCTTGGGAACAGAACAGTGTTATAGCAGTGAAACTGACATGGAATTGGACATTCCTTTTCGCTTAAAACAAATTCCACAGGCTCCTACACTTAGTACACAAAGCTCAGTATGTTGCCTGTGCTCTCTCATTTGGCCCACAGCAGTCCCAAACCACAAACCACAGCAAAACAATTCCTTACCAATCATATTAGTTCACAAAGTACCTTATCAGCTCTTAGTGTTTTATGATATTGGTGCATTTCCTTTCTATCTAGAAGTGATATCAAAATAAATTTGAATTCATAATTGTGAAACCAGAATCACTTATCATAAACTAGGGAGAGGCACAGTCTCAGGATATGCAGTACAATTTTTTAAAGACAGAGATGAGAAGAATTTTTCTTGATTCGGACAATAATTATCATGTAGAATACATAGTAGGTGGTGAAGGTCAAGTCACTGAATACTTAAGATAGATGGAGTTCTTGGCACAAAAGGCATCCAGAGGTATCAGGAGAAAGCTGGAATGCAGAGCTGAAATAGAGCATCAACCATTATCCCACTGATTGGTGGAAAAAGTTCAAAGAGCCAAATTGCCTACACCTGCTCTATTTTTTCAGGATTCTAAGCTTAGTGATCATAACTTCCAGAGAAATTCTTAGACAATCCCTTTTGCCATGTCCTGAGCTGAACTGAAGGTTAAATTTACCAGAAAACTTCAATGTTTGTGAAGTCAAACATGCAACTTAAAAAAATTAAAATAAAACTAGAAATTAAGACATCTAAAAACAATAGAAAACATAGAGAAAAGAAGCACATGATCTTTTATCTACCCTCTAAAGTACTAGTAAATTTCGGGCAACAACCACAAAATGCTGGAGGCACTCAGCAGTTCTTCCAGCATTTTGTGTGTGTTGCTCCAGATTTTCAGCATCTACAGACTTTCTTTTGTAACTAGTAAAGTTGGAATTCCTGCAGGAATGCTAAAGTTCTTAACCTGCCAGTGCTTCTCAGCTGCTCCCTGCCGTTAATCCCACATGGAGCACAATGGCAGATGACAACTTTCCTTACAGTACATTCCCCAGCATTTACACCAGGGAATCTATTTCCGATTGGTTAGATCTACTGCATATTTCACGGAACCATAACATTTAATGAAGATTTTATACCTGCCAGATGGAAGGGTACATATCAAGTCAAGTCACTTTTTATTGTCATTTCAACCATTACTGCTGGTATAGTACACAGTAAAAGCGAGACAACGTTTTTCAGGACCATGGTGCTACATGAAACAATACAAAAAGTACACTGAACTACGTAAAAACAACACAGAAAAAACTACACTAGACTACAGACCTAGGACTGCATAAAGTGCACAAAACAGTGCAGGCATCACAATAAATAATAGGCAAGACAACAGGCACAGTAAGTTGCAGTAAGTTGGTGTCAGTCCAGACTCTGGATATTGAAGAGTCTGATGGCTTGGGGGCAGAAACTGTTACATAGTCTGGTCGTGAGAGCCCGAATGCTTCGGTGCCTTTTCCCAGACGGCAGAAGGGAGAAGAGTTTGTATGAGGGGTGCGTGGGGTCCTTCATAATGCCGTTTGCTTTGCAGATGCAGCATGTAGTGTAAATGTCCATAATGGCAGGAAGAGAGACGTTGATAATTTTCTCAGCTGACCTCACTATCCGCTGCAGGGTCTTGCGATCCGAGATGGTGCAATTTCCAAACCAGGCAGTAATGCAGCTGCTCAGTATGCTCTCAATACAACCTCTGTAGAATGTGATGAGGATGGGGGGTAGGAGATGGACTTTCCTCAGCCTTCGCAGAAAGTAGAGATGCTGCTGGGCTTTCTTTGCTATGGTGCTGGTGTTGAGGGACCAGGTGAGATTCTCCGCCAGGTGAACACTAAGAAATTTGGTGCTCTTAACGCTCTCTACCGAGGAGCCGTCGATGTTCAGTGGGGGGTGGTCACTCCGTGCCCTCCTGAAGTCAACAACCATCTCTTTTGTTTTGTTCACATTCAGAGACAGGTTGTTGGCTCTGCACCAGTCTGTTAGCCGCTGCACCTCCTCTCTGTAAGCTGACTCGTCGTTCTTGCTGATGAGACCCACCATGGTCGTGTCATCGGCGAACTTGATGATGTGGTTCGAGCTGTGTGTTGCAACACAGTCATGAGTCAGCAGAGTGAACAGCAGTGGACTGAGCACATAGCGCTGGGGGGCCCCCGTGCTCATTGTGATGGTGTTGGAGACGCTGCTTCCGATCTGGACTGACTGAGGTCTCCCAGTCAGGAAGACTAGTATCCAGTTGCAGAGGGAGGTGTTCAGGCCCAGTAGGCTCAGCTTTCCAATCAGTTTCTGAGGAATGATTGTGTTGAATGCTGAACTGAAATCTATGAACAGCATTCGAACGTACGTGTCTTTTTTGTCAGGTGGGCTAGGGCCAGGTGGAGGGTGATGGCAACGGCATCATCTGTTGAGCGGTTGGGACGGTGTGTGAACTGCAGGGGTTCCAGTGAGGGCCTCATGACGAGCCTCTCGAAACACTTCATGATGATGCATGTGAGTGCAACGGGACAGTAGTCATTTAGGCAGGACATTGAAGACTTTTTCGGCACGGGGACGATGGTGGCGGCCTTGAAGCACAATGGAACGTTGGCGCTGCTCAGGGAGATGCTGAAGATGTCAGTGAGAACATCTGCTAGCTGGTCTGCACATCCTCTAAGCACTCTGCCTGGAATATTGTCTGGTCCAGCAGCCTTCCGTGGGTTGACCCTGCACAGGGTTCTCACATCGGCCACGATGAGACACAGCACCTGGTCATTTGGAGGAGGGATGGACTTCCTCGCACCACGTCATTTTCCACCTCAAATTGAGCATAGAAGTTGTTCAGTGCATCTGGGAGGGAGGCATCACCCGCACAGTCAGGTGATGTTGTCCTGAATGCCCTTCCACATGGGCTGCGTGTCGCCGCAGTCCTGGAAGTGGCTGTGGATTCATTGGGCCTGGGTACTCTTTGCCTTTCTGACAGCCCTGGACAGTTTGTCCCTCACTGATGTTAGAATGCCATGTCACCTGCTCTGAAGGCGGAGTCACGGGTCCTCAGCAGCGCACGCACCTCCGCGGTCATCCATGGCTTCTGGTTAGCGCGTATAGTGATTGTCTTGGACACAGTGACGTCATCGATGCATTTGCTGATGTAGCTAATCACTGATGCCGTGTACTCCTCTAAGTTGGTAGAGTCGCCATCGGTTGCAGCCTCCCTGAACATGTGCCAGTCAGTGTGTTCAAAGTGGTCTTGAAGAGCAGAGATGGCTCCTGCTGGCTAGGTTTTCACCTGCTTCTGAGCTGGTCTGGAGCGCCTGACGAGCGGTCTGTATGCTGGGATTAGCATAACAGAGATGTGGTTTGAGTAACTGAGGTGGGGGCGGGGCTCCACCCGGTACACGTCAGGGATGTTTGTGTAAACAAGGTTATGGATATTTTTTAAGTCTTTGTCTTTAATCAGCCATTCAGAGTCACTGAAAATACTTCACAGTTTGACTGGGTTGTGGTTTTGATGTGCCTAATGATTGCTGAGGTTTCTTGTGGATGGCAGGGTCAAGACAGGTTAAAGAAATTTGATTAATTCATTCAATCAAACAGTGTGAATTACATGAAACTTACCTTTCACTTTGCATTAAAGCTACTCTTTACCCTGATATAAGGTCAGCTGGAAGATTTCCTGGTATTTCCTGGGAGTCCATTGCAAGCTACTGCTGGAATAAAGGCACTAAAAAGCTGTGATGAAGTTCAGGATAGTACATTGCTCCCTGCTTGCATGGAAGTTCAAAATTCCTCCTGAATGTGGGGATAAATGTTAGTAGATCCAATTATTGCAGAGATTTCTGTTCAATTATTTTGCCCTAGGGTGCTTGCTGTTGGTTTTCAAGTTGACATATTTGTAAAAGGATAATATTGTATCATTGACAGCTGTGGTATCACTGGTCACTAAGTGTAACGTAGGATAGCCCTTCAAAATCTCCGATGATAACAGGCCATGTTTTAAAAGCATCTGATTAGCCACTACCAACCTGATCAGGATCTTGGAATATTTCCTACCAGAGGATAGGAGACTGCACCAGATGTTGAAAAAAAAAATTCAAATTAGAGTGCTAAGAACTTGACCTTCCAGGCAGAAAATGCACCCATTATTAACCATTTGGAGTTGGCTTCCATCAATATCAGGTTAGCAGACAAGCAGGTACAAGCTATGCTATTTGCTGCAGTTGTATCTTCATGTAATATATACTACAGAGTTTACACATTGTACTGCTGTGGTCCTCTTGGCATGTTGTAATTTAGACCACAGTGGATGACATTATGAAATGGATAGATCACTCCATGCATTCTTTGCATGCAGCACAAAATACTCTATGAACAAGCATCAAACAGGGAAATATTCCCTAGGATGCTTTCTGCACATGACTGCAAATTCACAATTGTAACCTTAATTTCCTTTCTTCATATATTTGACTGCTTTTCTTCATTCTTCTTCTCTTTGCATAAACAGAATTTGCTAATGAGTTCGTTTCCAGATCTTTTCAAACTCCTATGTTGCCTCACCCTTTTATTTTGCTGCTTCCCTTAAATTGGTTCCTTTTTTTTTGTGTTTAACTTCAAGTTATCCATTTCTCTTTTCTGCTCCCTAAACACATTTGAGTTTACATTAGGTGTTACAAAATGTTCAAATTAAATTTAATGATCAGCACAGTTATCTAGACAGAACTTTTACCCATTATTAATCACCTACAGCTGGATTATATCAATCCTGTTTAAAACTGTCCTCAAAAGGACTTAGTGTAGCTCTGTACAAGCTAAAACAAACATTGTAAAGTTGTGTGGGTGATAAGACCTCTGCAAATCAGGAAACTTTAACATAAACAAAGGTCTATAATTTGCATTGAGAAATAATGGTGAAGCTGTAAGCGCTCCCCATTATGATGATTAGAAGTAACCTCTGCAGTATAGTTCTGTGCAGTTAAAGAGAAAAAAACACAGGTGTTGCTCATCCAGTGATGCTTTGTGCTTCAACTGAATGCACTGCTACAGCCTTCTCTGGTATAAACTACAGAAATCAATGAACTTATGAGAAATTCATGAGAATAGAAAACTGCAGACACTGTAAATGTAAAAAAAAACTCTCGATATGTTCTGTTTCAGTGTGTGAGGTTTGGATGTGTACTGTATCATATGTACTGCAGAAAAGAGTCCCAAAAACCCTAACGTTATATATCATTGTTAAGATTACAGAATTCACATGTTAAAAATAATATTTATTTTAGTGCTTATGATTTTTGAACTTCTAACTTTAACTATGTATAAATTCCAAATATTATAGTTGTGGTCTGCAAAATATCTAAAATATTACTTAATAATTGTGCATTTAACTCCTGCTTTGTTATCAGTTGAGATCTACTAATCTGACACTGTACCTGCTTGAGGACAAGCATATTGATGGACAGAAGTTGTTCCTGGAAATTGACATCTGACAATCACAGATGGGCTAATAACCATCCCGTTAAACTGATGAGATTTTTCTGTGAAGCTCATACCAAAGACAGAACATTGGTACACAACTGACTGCAGAATACAGGACAAAGAGCACGATTCATAAGTGCTCACATTGTGCACTGAACTAATTCAGCTGAGAAACTATTAAAGTAAATATGGTAAATTTTAACTTCTGTTAAAGCTTACAATACTGCAAAGAAATCAAAGATCATCCTGCAAAACAGAATAAAAATAACAACAGCATAAAGTCAGGCAGCAACTACAGAGTACTTGTCGACTATAAATTATTGCTAAATTGGATATAAAGTTTTAGACAAGAAATAAAACTTATTGAAAGGTTGACTTAAAAGGAAAGAAATGAAGAACTAATAGTAAACATTTTGTGAATTTGATGTAAGTTAAAGAAAGGAGATGGCAATACATTAGGCAAGTTTACTCTTATTAGTCTGCAAAAACATTGGTTCTTTTCATTATTTTGACTATAACCAACATCCTGGACTTTATGATTGATCAGAAACTCAACTCAACCAGCAATATAAATTCTAAAGTACTTTCTGACTCCTAAATCCTTTCTACCGTTTAAGTAGATTAATTTTAGAATTTTGATTAAATACTCTCCACTTACTTGCTGGGAAAGTTGACATGGAAGGCAGAGCATCCCATTTGATTTTTTACACTATGCACTACTCTAAACTATTTATTCCCTCCACCACTGAATCACTGCAGTGTGTACCAACCTTGGGATGTACTGCAGTAATTCATATACTGGATACACCAGCAGTGCCTTCCAATCCCTTGACCAATACCATTAAGAATGATATGGACTTCAAGTCTACATGAAGACTGCCACATGAGGTTTCCCCTTCCATTTGAACAGTATCTGGGTTTGGAAATATATCACCATTTCTTTAGCATTATCGGATTTCAATCATGGCACACCTTCCTCAATAGGACTGTACAAGTTTCTTCTTTAAGAAGAATACAGTAGTTCAAGAAAAAGCTCACTGCCATCTTCTGAAGTGGAACTGGTCATTAGCAATATACACTGGCCTTGACAATGCTGCCCAGATCCCTATACATAAATTTTTTAAAATACTGGATGTATCATATGCATGAAGTTTAAAAACCTTCTAGCTGAGTTACATAACAGAAACTTGGAATTCTGACATCACCTAGACCTATTCAACCCAGTAACTAACAACTAACTTTCATTCTTTACTTAGGGAAAATTGGTAAATTTGTTTCAAGTGTTGATCTCTTTCTTGAATGTTGTCATCATTCTGCGTAGATCATGATATCCATAGCATAGTAAATTTTAAATTGTCCCTTTCAGGTGGATTTTGGGAAAGGAATCAAGAATGAATCCAACTGCACTACACAGACATCTGCCGACCGGTCAAAGTAATTGGGTGGGAGAGAAATTTCCCCATCAAGTCTGAAGCCAGGCAGTGTTATTCACTCTTCCCTCTCTGGTTTGTGTGCTGCATAGAACCCTTTGCCAAATCTATTAGAAAGGATGAGAGCATAAGTAAGGTGACATTGCCTGGCAGTGGAGCACCCAAGTCAAATTTTCCCTGTATATGAATGATGTCATTGCCTTTTGCACAATATCTGATCAGTTCACAGAACAATCACCATCTGTGATGAGTTTGAGCTGGCACTGGAGGCCAGAATCAACCACTGGAAGTGTTGATGGCTCGTTGGTAGCAGGCCTAACCATTCCAATGTCCCCTTCATTGTCAGGTCCGACTACCTGAGTGTGATGAGGATCTGGTTGAGAGGGCTGAGGCATATAACAAGCATTGGCTGGAGTGGATTGAGAAAGTAAAACAAAAATTGGACCTGTGGAAATGGCATTTTCTGTCAATAACTGGGGAGATGTGATATATATACTCAGAGATGCTATTTTTGATGCAGGCAAGGCCCGTTCCTTGATATTCTACCCCAGTCTTCATCTGTAATATCTTTCAGTTTAAAAAAAGAGCTTACATTACTGCATATAAAGACCAATAATGCAGAAGTGATTTTTGCACTTTATCTTCCTTTGCATAAATTTTTATCATGAATAAAGTTTATTTTATAAATATAAAAGAAACCCTTAGAACATCGATTTCTCAAACTTCTGGTAATGTTCCCCCATCCCCCCCTTCACCATTCTTCATCCCCTTTTTCCTCTCTCACCTTATCTCCTTACCTGCCCATCGCCTCCTTCTGGTGCTCCTCCCCCTTTACTTTCATCCATGGCCTTCGATCCATTCCTATTCAATTCTCCCTTCTCCAGAACTATATCCCTTTCACCAATCACCTTCCCAGCTTTTTATTTCATCCCTCCCTATCCCGGTTTCACCTATCACCTTGTGTTTCTCTCTCCCCTTGTAAATCTACTCCTCATCTATTTTTCTCCCGTCCAGCTGAAGTAGTATGGCCTGAAGTGTTGACTGTTCTCTTTTCCATAGAAGCTGCCTGGCCTTCTGAGTTCAGCCAGCAATTTGTGTGTGATGCTTGGATTTCCAGTATTTGTAGATTTTCTCTTGTTTGTGCTTAGAATATCCTGATTGCATTTAACAACTTACTGTTGTCAAAAGATTGGGAATTGTTTCCAAATGTCTTTTTTGGCATATTTTAAAGGCAATCAAATCAACGTAATATTTAAAGAAGATAGAATTAAAATGCAATTAAATTTGAAAATATTAAATGATAATTAAAAGAATTAAAATAAAGAAAAATAATCTCCACTTTCCTTTCTCCATATTGTTAGTTATGTCTATACACCAGTCCTCCCCTGCATAGTACTGGGGGTCCAGCAGTAAAGTGCATTAGGCCACTCTTCAGGATTCAAGTGTGAGCTTAGCCATGGAACAGAACGCTAGATGTATGGGCATTTGATCTCCAGTTCATTCTGAACATTTTTCACACATGCACAAATCCTTGGGAATTCATTTTGATCCACCTTTTGACCCATCTCTGATACAAAATTTTATCTCTCGGAAAAATAACTGTGCAGAGGTTAATCTCCAAGAATATGTTGTTAGCACCCAGCTCTACCTCTCCACCATTTCCTTCATATGACCAGAATATTGATTGTCTGCCTGCCAGTTTTATATTAAATAAAATTTCTTTGCTAGCATTAGGAAGAAGAACCAATTGTTCTTTTAACCTTGCAGCAGGACTTCCATCAGCACACTGGGACATTGCCTTATGCTACAGGAGCTGGTTCAGTGGTTCAATGGTTCCATTTAATATTAGAGAATGTACATTATACAGCGTACAACCTGAAATTATTACTCTTCACAGACATCCACAAAACAGAAAAAATGAAAGAAAAATGTTAGAACTCCAATACCCCCTCCTCCTCCCACACATAAGAAGATAGCTCATGATCTTAATTCGCAAGTCAGGTTTTTAAAAAATATAAAGTCAAAAGAAAAAAAAAATGTTTGTCATATTATCACTCTACAAGACCCTTGGCCACAGTGTTAGGTATTCTGTTCTTCTCTATCTAAAATATACTAACATTTTGATAACATTCCAGTCTGCTTCATATATCAAAGTTTCTATTACTTTAATGTGCAATTTATCAAACATTCTCAATTAGATTCTTACTTTGGCTACTTTCCAGTTTCTCATTATGCCACGTATTAACTTTCTAAACTACTAATATATGTTCTAGTCTGCAAGTTACTTCCATTATCAACTTTTCTTCATTTACCTTCTGAAGAAATTTCTAAGATTCAGTTGTACAATGAAAATCATCATTTTAGTAAGTAACATGTCAGTTAATTGGAATTTGTTCTATGGGAACCATTCTCTGCATTTTAACTAATCTGAAAAATAACTGATTTATGATTGGTAACTTGGTTAAATGCAGTACACTTTTGGGTTTACTGATCCCCATTGGAATGTTTCACCCTGTGCAGAGACCAGTACTTACTCTCAGAAGGTCAAACCAGGTGGACGCTGTTTATGGTCATGTGTGTGATCATCATGATGTTCATCAACAGACCTTATTGTTCTGTCATAAAAAGAAAATGGGAGGGCCATGACTATTATTTTATGAATAGGCAGATTGTAGTTTATTATCATATTGTTAATTCGAAGTGTTGTATTATACACACTTTCCACACACAATTATTTCACAAGGAACAATATGACAATTGCTAGTTAAAAATACATTTAAGCCCTGAAGAAGGTGGCATTGAACTGATTTCTTGAATCACTACTAATTTCTGTTGAGGGCCCTTCACAGTGATGAGCAGGAAGTGGTTAGACCCAGTTACAATGAGAAAATACGTTCTACATTTAAGTCAGTGGCAGCTAATTCTGGCAATTCTGCAGATACATTGTTCCTGCTATCCTTTGTTGAGGTGATAGTGGGCATAAATGAATTTAGTGTTATTTGCTGGTTGCCTTGTCCTGTATGGTATTGAACTTCTGACCACCACTGAGAGTTTGACCATCAGTGAGTGTTTTAACCACTACTCAACTAAATGTGTAGATTAACTCATCACACTCCTGACTTGATGGTGGAATGGATTTGACGAGTCAAGGGGTGAGTTACTTGGCATAAGATACAATAATCAACATGCTCTTGCAACTACAAAGTTTTATGTGGTCATTCCAGTTGAGTTTTTGGTCAATAATGACTCCTGGGGTGTTGATCATTATTAATGTTATTTATTAGGCTGTAGGTGGTTAGAATCTCCTTTTGGAGATAGCAATGTTGGGCATCTGCACAATGTGAATTATAATTGCCACTTAACACCTGAATGTTATCTGGAACTTATTACAAGTTCACAAAGGAAATTTTCTGAACAGCTACAAATGAGTTTGACTACCATAAAAATCAGTATTATAATCCTTGATTCGATTACCATGTAGCAAAGATCATCAATGAAACAAATGAACATTATTGGGCCAAGGACACTGCCCTTGAAACTCCTGCTTTGATATCTTGGGACTGAGATCATTGACTTCCAACAACTACAGATATCTTCCTTTCAAAAAAAATGACTACAGTCAGTCAACATAAAAATCAACACCTTTTAAAGTGACTGCATTGCAGTGCATACTTATTAACAATTACTGGACCCTAAAGACTACTTGCTTTTAAAGGCCTTAATAAATTCCATTATTAAACCCTGCATGAATATTGGAAAAATATGCCAATCAGAGAAGCTCAATATAACTACAGCCAAGCATTTTGTTAATGCATTGGCCCAGTTTCCACCTACACATAAAAGAAGAAAAACCCTATGAGCTAAGCACTATGAGATAATGAGAACACAACCTTCTTGAAAGCCTTTAACTTGATGTAATTTTTCACAATTGATATACCCTCAGTGGCCACTTTATTAGGGACACTTGTACACCTGTTTATATATGAAAATATCTAATCAGCCAATCGTATGACAGCAACTCAATGTTTAAAAGCATGCAACATAGTCAAGAGGTTCAGTGTTGTTCAGACCAAACATCAGAATGGAAAAGAGATGTGATCTAAGTGACCTTAATTGTGGTATAATTGTTGGTGCCAGATGGGGTGGTTTGAGTATCTCAAAAATTGCTGATTTCCTGGGATTTTCATGCACAACAGTCTCTAGATTTTACAGTGAATGGTGCCAGAAACAAAAAAAAAATCCGGTGAGCAGTAGCACTGTGGGTAAAAACATCTTGTTAATGAGAGAGGTCAGAGGAGAATGGCCAGCCTGGTTCAAGCTGACAGGAAAGCCACAGTAACTCAAATAAACACAGGTTGAATGCACAATGTCAAACCTTGAAGTGAATAGGATACAGCAACAGAAGACCACAAACATACACTCAATGGTCACTTTATTAGGTAAAGAAGGTACCTAATAATAAAGTGGCCACTGTGTGTATAGCAAAACTGAACAAGTGCATAATTAAAACTGAGCTCACGAAACTGAGGGCCTATGTAAGTTGTTGTTTATATATGCCATAGCTGTTTGCTGTATATTTGCATTATCATAGAAGTATTTTCTATTTAGAATAAGGATTTCTTTCTATGTAATGTTTCAGTGGGTTCCAAAGTTTTATTGCCCTGGCAAGAAAATAAAATGAGACAAGAGCAATGCTGAGGGCTCTATTACTGCATCAGTTTTCCCACTGCAATATTATTCTCGAACAATTGTCATGCCACCAATATATTATACCAGGAAAGAGGACACAGCTCATGTAAATCAAAATTATTCATTTAAACAATAGGCCTATTGAAGAAGAACATTTTATTCCAATGAGGAGACATCTGGCTATTAATGAATTTTTGTGTAAATGATTGTTCATTTATTATCCTCAGGTAGTGATTCAGGCTGGCACACCACTCTCAGAACATTAGCAACCACTCTTAGCCTGAATTTAGGGTGAAAATTATATATTACACAGTATCTATATATCAGACACTATGTTTAGCAGCACAGGGGCACCTCAGGGGAATGTTCTGTCACCCTTCTTGTTCACTGTCTACACCTTGGAATTCGGTTACAACTCGGAGTCTTGCCACCTGCAGAAGATTTTGGACGATTCAGCAGTTGTGGGCTGTATCAGCCAGGGTCAAGAGGCTGAATACAGAGGAGTGGTGGACAGTTTTGTTGAGGGGTGTGGGCTGAATCACCTGCAGCTCAAATCACTAAGACAAGAGAGTTGATGGTTGAATTCAGGAAGGTGAAAACACTGTGCATTCCCATCTCCATCAAGGCGGAAGTCACTTGGGACTACAAATACCTGGGAACTCATGTGGACAATGAACTGGACTGGTCTGAAAATACAGGGTCACTGTATAAGAAGGGACAGAACCAACTGTACTTCCTGAGGAGGCTTCAGCCATTCAACATCTACAGTACTTTGCTGCAGATGTTCTATGACTCAGTGATGGCCAGCACTCTATTATACGCTGTTGTCTACTGGGGAGCAGGATGAGAGCAGTTGACTCCAAGAAGGTCGATAAGCTCATCAGTAAGGCTGGTTCTGTTCTGGGGGTGGAACTGGATTCTTGGAGGGTTTTGGCTGAGAGGAGGATGCTGCAGAAGCTGTGGAGCATTATGGACAATCCCTCTCACCCCTCCATGACATACTGGACAAACAGAGGAGCACCGTTAGTAACAGACTGAGGTGCACCACTGAACGCCACAGGAGATCCTTTCTCCCTGTGGCTATAAGACTATACAACTCCTCCTTCTTAAGTATATAAGTGTATGGTTTCATTGCACATCTGTATTTTGCAACATTACTTTTTAATGCACATTTTGTATTCTTTTCATACCTCAATACTTACATTTTGTATTTTAATGTAAGCAACCATGCAACAATAATTTCCTAATGGGATAAATCAAGTCTATCTTATCTTATCTTATCTTAACTTTTGTATAAGAAGTGAATCCAAGCTATGAGTGCTGAAGAATGAAGCTGCAGCCTCTCCTAGTGTTGCCAAACTAGAGGCTTGTTCATGTCCATTTGATAGTATGAGCCAAAGGACACCAATGAGAAGTAAAAACAGAACTCAAGTTTCATTTCACCGGCACTTTCAACATCAAACAATTATAACATCTCAATGTCCAGCTAAGACTGACTAACTTACTAACTTATTGAATCTTAGTAATGTGTATGGTCATAACATATACTTGCATTTACTGACCCGACATTAGGAGGGTAAAATTATAGTAATTTGGAAATCTTCATACATTCATTTTATGGGACCACTCTGATAATACTGTTCTTTGTGCTGTGTTACATTATTAATGTGTGTACTAGGATAGATTCAGATCAGATCTAATTGAGTAAAACTGGACACCAAGAAATATGCTGGGTCATTAGTAAATTAATTTTTAAAGTCCATAACATTCTGATACTTCAAGGGAGATAGCTATCACATTAAGGACTTGGACAATTTTCAGGCATAAGCTGATTATTGGCCAGAATTATACACATCACATATGAGCCAAGTCCTCTCTGACAAGCAAAAGTTAAACCACCTCCCCTCAGCATTCAATGACATTACCAACATCTCATGTATGTCTCACCTTCAACCTTCCAGGGTACACCATTGACATGGAACTTAACTGGGCAGCAGCACAACTGCCATGACTTTAAGAGGAGATCAGAGGATGCCTATCCTGTAGCAACTGAGTAACTTAATGACTGCCCAAAATATTTCCATTATCGGAAGAGGCAAATCATGAGTACGATAATTTTTTTTCAGTCCCAATAAGATTCAACATTCAAGATTTCAGCACCTTTCTCTATATATGTAAATGTCCTTGATAGCATTGAGCAGTTTTGACTACCCGTTGTACAGCCTTCCTGCCCATTCCGTACCGAGCAGCGATGCAGCCGTAGGATACTCTCTCTGTGCACCTTAAGCAGATACCACCTTTGAGATACCACCTAGGAAAATGTAACCTGCTTGGCCAGCACCTTAAAAACTTTCTCTTCTACAACTACTACAACAATGCTTACATGCACATGATGCAACTCTTATTCTTGCAGCCTCTATCACCTGGAAGGCCAAGGACAAAAGGCACTTAGAAGCACGACTAGCTGTAAGTTCTCCCACAAGTTAAACACCATCCAGACATTCTTCTTCAGCTCTTCTCATTTTCTCCAGACTCAGTGGATACCCACATTGGCACCAGCTATGCCAGCCTTTTTGTTTCCTACGTGGAACAGTCCATGTTCCATACATTCCCGGTAATGCTCCCCAACTCTTCCTCAGCTACATTACCAATGGCACTGGTGCTGTTTCATGTTCCCACGCTGAGTTCAATTTCATCATATTTTCTCCAACTTCCACCCTGCACTTAAATTCATTCGGTCCACTTCTGACACCTCCCTCCCCTTTCACTCTTCATATACATAAGTAGTAAAATATTTATGTTACATTTCCATCTAAATGTGCAATGTGTACATAGTATAGTAAATAGTACGTACAGCAGGACAGTCAATATACCATAGAAATGCAATTGTATCAGTGTGAATTAATCAGTCTGATGGCCTGGTGGAAGAAGCTGTCCTGGAGCCTGTTGGTCCTGGCTGTTATGCCGTGGTACCATTCTTGGATGGTAGCAGCTGGAAGAGTTTGTGGTTGGGGTGACTCAGGTCCCCAATGACGCTTCAGACTCTCTTTACACACCTGTCTTTGTAAATGTCCCAAATAGTGGGAAGTTCACATTTACAGACGCTCTGGGCTGTCTGCACCACTCTCTACTGCAATTGAGGGAATTACACTTCCCATACCAGGCAGTGATGCAGCCAGTTCATGCCAAACTTCTTCAACTGTCTGAGGTGAAAGAGGCGCTGTTGTGCTTTTCTCGCCACACAGTCGGTATGTACAGACCACATGAGATCCTCGGTGATATAGATGCAGAGGAACTTAAAGCTGTTCACCCTCTCAACCCCAGATCCATTGATGTCAATAGGTGTTACCCTGTCTCCATTCCTCCTGTAGTCCACAACCAGCTTCTTTGTTTTTATGACATTGAAGGAGAGGTTTTTCTCTTGACACCACTGTGTCAGGGTGATGAATTCCTCTCTGCAGGCTGCCTTGTTACTATTTGAGATAAGGTCAATCTATGTAGTATTGTCAGCAAATTTAATTAACAGATTGGAGTTGTGGGTGGCGACACAGTCATGATCTCAATCTCTCTGTCTATTTCTGAAGACAAACTGTCAACTGACATCTTTTATAAACCTATCAATTCCCACTGTTATCTTGACTATACTTCTTCCCACCCTCAGGATGGAGGAGCAACACCTTATATTCCATCTGGGTAGCCTCCAACCTGATGGCATGAATATCGATTTCTCCTTCTGCTAAAAAAAAGCCCTTCCCCCCTCCCTTCCTCTTCTATTCTCCACTCTGGCTTTTTACCTCTTCTCCCCAGCCTATCACCTCCCTTTGGGTCCATTTCTCCTTCCCTTTCTCCTGTGATCCATTCTTGCCTCCTATCAGATTCCTTCCTCTCTAGTCCTTTACCTAGCCTATCCACCTGGCTTCACCTATCACCTTCTAACTGTCCTCCTCCTCCTCCACCCATCTTTTTATTCTAGAGCCTTCCCCCTTCCTTTCCAGTCTGAAGAAGGATCTTGGCCTGAAGCATCAGCAGTTTACTGATTTCCATAGATGCTGCCTGACATGCTGAGATCCCCCAACATTGTGTGTGTGTTGCTTTGGAAATATGTTACCATCTCTTCATTATCGCTGGGTCCAAATCCTGGAACACCTGCCCCAGCAGCAATAGTAGATTACGTTCAACACAAAAGGTGCAGAAAGAATCTCAGCATCACCAAGAACAATTGCCTTGTAAAGGCAACAACATCTTGGTTTTGAATAAATGATCAACAATACACAAAAAAGACCCCTCTGACACACCAGAAAGAACTTAATTATCTCTTTTGGCATTATTATGAAACAGGTATTATCCCTAATAAACTCTCAGTAACTAAAGGAAAAATATCCTTCTAATTTTACTACAAAGCATAACACTAGAATAACTATTTGTTCTTTAACAAAAATAGTTTGTACTTGTTTATATCTTATCTTTAACAAAATGTCAGAAGGTTTCTCAAATAAAATTAGACATTAAGTCATGTATGGAGATATTAATGAAGGTGGATACAAACATTATCCAAGACATGGGCTGCAAGGAAGGTCTTAAAGGAGGAAAGATAGATAGAGAGGCAGAGATTTAATTGTCATTCTTTTAAAGACAACCTGTCAGTAGTGGAGTGATTAAAACTAAGGCAAACCAGGAAGCCAAAGTTAAAGGAATATACAGGGCTCTGAAGGACTGCCGGCTGGTAGAGGTTACAAAATGAGAAATGGTTGAGGTTATGGAGGAATTTTAAGAGAAGTATATGAACTTTAAAATTAGCACACTGCTCAACTGAAAATTAATGTTGTTATCACATGGTTAATAGCAAACAAGACATGGACAGCAGAGTTTTGCATCAGCTCTGCATTCACGTCCAGAAATATGAAATGGCATCAAAAAGTGTTCAAGGAACATAATAATGGAGGCAGCAGGGATAACAGGTGACATTGTATGGGTGAAATTTGAGATCTTTGAAATGGCACAAATATGCTCTTGAATATATTATAAGGTGCAAATGTGACATCATGGTGGATAAAAGTCTGGTGTAGGCTTGGACAATTGCTAGACGATTGTTAATAACTGAGTCAGGGCTTGTGATAGAATTGAAAACAATGCCTTTGAATATCCCAACATTTAGTATGGGTCTACTTATTCTCTACTGGCACTGCATACCAGCCCATAGACTGACCATTTAGAGACAATGATGGGGTCAAGAAAGCTACCTGGAGTATATAGGTTCATTCTTTGAAAAAAAAATCTCTTTTGAAAATTAATTCAAATACTAATAATTTCTCATAAAAATTATGAAACAAAACTGATCAATACAGAGTCATAGAGTACCTTAGCACAAAAACAGGCCCTTCGCTCCATCTGGTCCATTCGGTCTAGTCTATTGAAACGCATCTGGACTACACTATAACCCTCCATACCCCTCCCATTCATGTACTTATCCAGAATTATCTTAAATGTTGCAATGGAACACAATGGAACCACGGTACCATTTCCACTGGTTGTTGTTCCACACTCACATCACCTTCTGAGTGAAGAAGTTTCCCCTCAGGTTTCCTTCAAATATGTCAACTTTCATCTTTAAGTAATAGAGGGCAGAAGTGAGTGTAGTTGCGATTACAAAGAGAAAGTGTTTGGGAAGCTGAAAGGTCTGTAGGTATATAGATTACATGGACCAGATGGACTACAACCCAGCGTTCTGATAGAGGCAGGTGAAGAGATTGTAGAGGCACTAATAGTGATTTTTCAAGAATTACTTGATTTAAGATTGGTTCCAGAGGACTAAAACATTACAAAGGTCACTGCACTCCTTAAGAAGGGAGGGAGGCAGAAAAACAGGAAATTATAGGCCAGTTAGCTGACTTCAGTGGTTGGAGTCCATTATTAAGGATAAGGTTTCGGTGTACTTGGAGGCACATGAAAAACAGCCAAAGTCAGCATTGTTTCCTCAGGGGAAATCTTGCCTGACCAATCTGTTGGAATTATTTCATATATTAACAAGGAGGATAGACAAAAGAGAGTCAGTGAATATTGTTTACTTGGATTTCCAGAAAGCCCTCGATGAGGCAACACACATGAGGCTGCTTAATAAGTTAAGATTGCATGGTATTACATGAAAGAGGTAAGCACGGACATAAGATTGGTCGTCTAGCAGGAGGCAAAGAGTGGGAATAAAGGCAAACTGCTCTGGTTGGCTGCCGGTGACTAGTTATGTTGCGCAGAGGTTGATGTTGGGACTGCTTCTTTTCATGTTAATGATTTAGATGATGGAATCGATGGCTTTGTGGCCAGGTTGGAGGACAATATGAAGATAGGTGAAGGAGCAGGTAGTGCTGAGGAAGGAAGGAAGTAGTCTGCAAAAGGACTTATAAAGATTAGGAGAATAGGCAAAGAAGTGGAAGATGGAATATAGTAGGGAAGTTAATGGTCATGCACTTTGGTAGAAGGAATAAAGGCAAAGACTATTTACTAAACAAGGGGAAAAAAATCAAAAATTCGAGGTGCAAAGGGACTTGGGAGTTCTCATGCAGGATTCCCTAAAGGTTAACCTGGAGGTTGGGTCAGTGGTAAGAAAAGCAAACGCAATATTAGCATTTATTTCAAGAGGACTAGCATATAAAAGCATGGATATAATTCTGAGGCTTTATAATGAGTAACAGATGAGGAGCATTCAGAATCAGAATCAGGTTTAATATCACGGGCATAAGTCATAAAATTGTTGTTTAACGAAAACAGTATATTGCAATATGTAATAATAAAAACTATTAATTACAATAAGAAATGTATATAAAGAAAGAAAATTAAATTAAATAAGTAGTGCAAAAAGAGAGGAAAAATACTGAGTTAGTGTTCATTGGTTCATTGTCCATTCAGAAATCTGATGGCAAAGGAGAAGAAGCTGTTCCTAAAACATTGAGTGTATGTCTTCAGGATCCTGTAGCTCATCCTTGATGATAGCAATGAGAAAAGGGCATATCCCGGGTGATGGGGTCCTTAATGATAAGTGCTGCCTTTTTGACACATTGCCTTCTGAAGGTATTCTGGATGCTGGAGAGGCTAGTGCCCATGATGGAGCTGGCATAGTTCACAACTTTCTGCAGCTATTTATGATCCTGTGCAGTGGCCTCACCATACCATATGATGATGCAACCAGTTAGAATACTCTCCAAAGTACATCTGTAGAAACTTGCAAGTGTCTTTGGTGACATTCCAATTTTCCTCAAACTTCTAATGAAATATAGTCACTGCTATACCTTCTTTGTAATTGCATCAATATGCTGGGCCTAGGGTAGTTCTGAGATGTCGACACCCAGGAACTTGAAACTGCTCACCTTTTCCACTTCTGATCCCTCACTGTGTTCCCTCAGCTTCTCCTTCCTGGTCCATAACCAGCTGCTCCGTCTTACTGACGTTGAGTGCAAGGTTGTTGCTATGACACCATTAAACCAGTTGATCGATCTTCCTCCTGAAAACCTCCTCATCACTACCTGAAATTCTGCCAACAATAGATGTGCCAGCAGTAAATTTATAGATGGCATTTGAGCCGTCCTGATCACACAATTGTGGGAGTAGAGAGAGTACAGTAGTGGACTAAACATGCATCCTTGAGGTGCACCAGAGTTGATTTTCAGTGAGATGTTATTTTTGATCTACACAGACTGAGATCTTCTGGTGAGGGAGTCAAGGATCCAGTTGCAGAGGGCAGTTTGACAGCTCTGGGCTTGTACTCATTGGAGTTTAGAAGAATGAGGGGGTATCTCATTGAAACCTATTGAATATTGAAATGCTGGAGAGCATGGATGTGAAGAGGATGTTTCCTACAGTGGTGGAGTCTAGCACTAGAGGACACAGCTTCAGAACAGAGCGATGTCCACTTAGAACAGAAATGAGAAGGAATTTCTTTAGTCAGAGGGTGGTGAATCTGTGGAATTCTTTACCACAGATGACTGTGGAGGCCAAGTCATTAGATATATTTAAAGGGAATGTTGATAGGTTCTTGATTTGTCAGGGCATAAAAGGTTATGAGGAGAAGGCAGGAGAACAGGGTTGAGAAGGATAATAGATCAGCCATGATGGAATAGCAGAGCAGACTCACTGGGCCAAATGACCTAATTCTGTTCCTATATTTTATGGTTTTATAGTCTTAACCTATGGTTTTGTCTCACCCAACCTCAACGGAAAATGCCTGCTTGCATTTACTCTACCTATACCCCTTATAATTTTCTATACTTCTCAAGCTTCCCCTCATTTTGTTACGCTGCTGGGAATAATGTGTTAACATATTCAGGATTTCCCTATAACTCAGGTCATCAAATCCCGGCAACATAAATTTTCTGTTCTCTTTCAACCCTATTGATAACTTTCCTGTAGATAGGTGACCAATGTGCACAGATATGCACTAGGGAAATTCTAGGCCGTTTCTAGAGTAGGTTACATGATTGGCACAACATTATGGGCCAAAAGGCCTGTAATGTGCTGGATATTTCTATGTTCTATATTCCATGTTCTATATCTTCCATGTTACTACTTCACAAGTAGGCAGTCATTGAATATAGTCAGATAATTTGATAAATATTTGACAAAGTGAGCAAGTATGTGTCAGTTTTGAGCCCAACGTGGTAGGGCAGTGAGTAGAATTTCCTAGACCCTTACCTTCTGCTATTCCTACCCTTAAAGGGTGGCCCACTTCCTGCCTGGATCCTGCTCTGCAGCTGAGTCATATACAGTTCATATCTTTATGTAAAATACAACATTCCAATTATGTACAGTGAACATAAGTATCAAAATGTGAGCTTGCCACATACTTTGAGGTTTGGGAATTTGGTTAAGATCTATTTGTGTTCAGAGACTTATGGATTGACTTCCTTATCTCCACTGATGTGAGGAACCACCAGGGATAATTTGAAGCAAGAGGGAAGTAAATGGCAGGACTCTATTGCACTGGTGTACAGAGGGATCTTGGATGCAAATTCATTGCTCCCTGACAACACAAGCAGCTAAGGTGGTAAACAAGGCTTATGACATGCTGGCTGATATCAGCCAGGGCAATGAATATAAAAATTGCTAAAGCATGTTGCAGCTGTATAAAACTTTGTTTAATCAATTCAAGTACAATTGTCATTGAACCATACACTTATATATAGATAGATAGATAGATAGATAGATAGATACTTTATTCATCCCCATGGGGAAATACAACTTTTTTCCAATGTCCCATACACTTGTTGTAGCAAAACTAATTACATACAATACTTAACTCAGTAAAAAAATATGATATGCATCTAAATCACTATCTCAAAAAGCATTAATAATAGCTTATAGTCATGAATACAGCCAAACGAGACAGTGCTACTACAGGGTCAAGGTGCAATTACACATTACCAACAGTCAGACACAGTAAGCACACAAAAGATCACAATCATGTAATAAGAGTAAAAGTTAGACCACATTTGGAGAACTATGTGCTGTTCTGGTCACTGCAATACAGGAAGAACATGGAGGCTTCGGAGAAGGTGTAAATGAGGTTCACCAGGTGGTTGTACGTGTAAGGAGAGTTTGGATAAATATTAATTGTTTTCTCTGGAGCTTCAGAGGCTGAGGAATGACCTGATAGAAGTTTAGAAATTTATGACAGGCATAGATAGCCAGAGTCCTTTTTCCAAGGAGGAAATTTCAATTACTGGGGTTAAGGTGACAGGGGGAAAGTTTAAAGATGATTTGTGTGCAATTTTTTAAAATAGAGAGTGGTAGTTGCCTGGAATGTGCTGCCAGGGGAGGTGGTGGAAGCAGATAGCAATGCTTAAGAGGCACTTGACAGGCAGGGAGAGATGGGATTAGTTTAAATTGGTATCAGGATCAGCACTGGCCGTGTGGGCCTGCCCCTGTGCCGTACTATTCCAGGTTCTGTGTTCTATGAGTACAAAACTAATGGGAGATTTGGTTGTCTGTTAAGGCCCACTCATTTTGAATTTACTTTTAAGTGAAATGGAAAATAAAAGAGATTCAAAGGTATTTATTTAAACATAAGAACTTTTCAGTTGGAAGAAATGTGAGTGGTGTTAACTTCAATTAGTTAGGTTTCTTTTCTGTGAAGTATCACTGCAGCTAGTCACTGAAACTATGCCTGACACCAATGGATTTAGGCCTCATCTTATGTAAACTTCCTTCAAAGTTGTGAGATTCTGTTATGCTTGTTTATTCTTCAAATCTTATAAAGAAAAAAATGTGCAAAGCAATAAACAGCCCTGTTCTAAATATTAATTATGTGTTCTATGCTCCACATTGTAAATGGATCCAGGGAAACACTACAAGCATTGCAGTGAAATCTACTGACCTGTCAATGCACAGAAATCTAAATGAAACACATTCCCAAAATTTTGATGCTTGTACCATTCTCCTTAGATGTAAAGCAAACGAACTTCTGGGGGATTGCATCCACAGGAGTTTGAGCTGTGATCATCACTAATTTACTGGTAGTCTTTCCTTCATGAGGAACAGTCCTTACCAAAGAATAAGGCTTCATTGCAGTCACCTGAAAGAAGACCTAAAGCCCCAGTCATCTGCTCTTTCATTGCCCATGATAGCTATCTCCACTGTTCAGCTGTTAATGTCAGAAGCAGCATCACCAGGAAAGGAGGACAGCACAGTTTGGTCATTGACAGCTTTTAAGACAAATCAATTTGATTCACAATTTTTCGTAATTAAGGAGAACATACAGATGCAGCCTTGTCATTTTATACAGCCCATAGGCTCCCCAAGATTCAGGTTATAGCTGATGATACTGAAACCACATTGATATTGCCTAAATACATTGAATTAGCTATCTTAACAAAAAGTAATTTGGCTTCTTCATTATCCACAATCGGCTTTCCAAGGGAGAGGATAAAATTAGTAGTTGGCTTCTGATCCAAGCAGTTTGCCTTCTAAATTGTTGCTGAAATTGAAATCCCTGAACATCAAGAGAAAACCACCTCAATCAGGCGTATGCAGATTTCAAGCCAGTGATCAAAAGGTTAAACACGTTGTTTAAAATATCAACACGAGGAAATCTGCAGATGCTGAAAATTCAAACAACACACACAAAATGCTGGTGGAACACAGCAGGCCAGGCAACATCTATAAGGAGAAGCACTGTCGACGTTTCGGGCCGAGACCGTTAGTCCTGACGAAGGGTCTCGGCCCGAAACGTTGACAGTGCTTCTCCTTATAGATGCTGCCTGGCTTGCTGTGTTCCACCAGCATTTTGTGTGTGTTGTTTGTTTAAAATATGGTTCCACTAACTGTGTCAATGTCCCGGTCATTTATTCCCTACTTTGCTCCTAATTTCCGTTGATTGTACCACGTTGATTAGGCTACAGCTGTTTGGGACAATCAGTCAGATATCTGCTCTTCATTCCCCACCTTTATCACAGAGTAGAGAAAGTTCTTTGACTACCCTGTCCGTGGTAAAGATGCTGCTAAGCATCTACTCACCCTCTGTCAGGGCTCCCGCAGTGTCGCCGAGTATTCTGTGGAGTTCCGGACGTTAGCGGCCGACTCAGGGTGGAATGGTGAGGTATTCCAAGGGGTTTTCCGGAATGGCCTCAGCGACATGGTGAAGGACGAGTTGGCGGCAAGGGATGACACCGACAGCCTGGATTCATCGATCTCCCTGGCCACCAGGCTGGACCACCGTCTTGGAGAACGCCATAGGGAGAGAACTGATCGTCCACCCCCTTTGGCCATTCTACGGCACCCTGTACCATCTCCCACCAGCACGAGCCTCTCTTCTCCTCCAGCTCCTGGAATAGCTCCCAGCCTGGCCATTTTCATCACCCCAGGAGAGGAACCAATGCAGCTGGGACAGAACCGTCTTTCTCCCACAGAGCGGCTCCGGAGATTGAGATCGGGGGAGTGTCTCTATTGTGGCCAGTCCAGCCACTTCTGTGCAACCTGTTCCTTTCGGCCAAAAGGGAGAGCTCGCCAGTAGAAAGGGGGACCTTGGTGAGCCAGACAACATTCCCTTCTGTCCCCCAAATCTGGATGCAGATCCAAGCTTCCTTAAGTTATAACCAACAGTCCCTGCCTCTGTCAGCTCTAGTGGATTCCAGCGCTGAGGGAAACCTGTTGGATGAAGACATAGCTTCCCAGGCCAGTGCTCCTCGGGAGCCATTGAGTACCCCTCTGGAAGCACAGGCACCAGACAGTAGACTTCTGGCCCAAGTCACTCACTGCACACCACCCCTGTCTCTTATTCTCTCTGGGAACCTTCGGGAACAGGTACAATTTAACTTAATTTCCTCTCTTCAAGCTCCTATCATTCTTGGGTACCCTGGTTAAGCCGCCATAATCCCCACATCGATTGGTCCACTGGTGATGCACCATCAATAACTCTCTCTGAGATGTAAAGGCGAGATATCGGCTTTTATTGACTGAAAGAAGGAACAAGCAGTGGTTGACCACCATACTACATCCTGGAGACAGAGAGACCGGGCTCAGACCTCAATCGCCTTTATACAGGGGTCTGTGGGAGGAGCCACAGGAGCAGTCAGCAGAGGGCGTGTCCAGACAGGTATATGTAGTTCACCACAACTGGGAAGATAGCCAGCTGGAGTCCATTCTGTCACTCCACTTGTCTTCAATCGGCCCTTTCCCTTGTGAAAGTCACCGCTATCTTGTTGGCCGCTGAAACCCTCGACTTATCCAAGGTTCCAGCAGAGTACCATGATCTGGGGGAGGTATTCAGCAAACAACGGGCTCTTTCCCTGCCTCCACACCGCCCTTATAATTGTGCTATTGACCTTCTCCTCGTAGCTCCTCTACCTACCAGTCAGCTGTATAATCTGTCCCGGCCAGAAAGGAAGCAATGGAAGCTTACTTAAATGAATCTTTCACGGCGGGCATTATCCAACCGTCATCCTCCCCTATTGGTGCAGGTTTCTTCTTTGTGGGGAAGAAAGACAGTTCTCTGCGTCCCTGCATTGACTACCGAGGCTTAAATAGCATACCCGTAAAGAACAAATATCCATTACCCCTTCTCAACTCTGCTTTTGAACCGCTTCACAGAGCCACCATCTTCTCCAAGTTGGACCTACGAAGTGCCTATCATCTGGTCAGGATAAGGGAAGCAGATGAGTGGAAAATAGCGTTCAACACCCCTCTTGGTCACTTCGAATCCCTGGTCAGCAACGCCAACGGAATGTCTCCCTTTGAATGCTCCCTCGGTTACAAACCCCTCTGTTCTCCACTCATGAAGATGACATCGCTGTGCCTTCTGTTCAGGCCCATCTCTGCCGGTGCCGCAACATCTGGAAAGACACACGCGCAGCCCTGCTCCACTCAGTCGACCGCAACCAAAGGATTGCCGATTGCCATCAGATTCATGTACCTGATTATCGGCCTGTGCAGATGGTTTGGCTCTCTTCTAAAGGCATCCCCCTCAAGAACAAGCCCAGGAAACTCAGCCCCCTTTTCCTAGGACCATTTGAGATTAAGAGTATTATCAACCCCTTGGTGGTCCGACTCAAACTGCCCAAATCTATGCACATCCATCCTACATTCCACGTTTCTCAATTGAAGCCACTATCTGTCAGGCCTTTGCGCTCTCCAGTTGAACCCCCTCCACCCGCCTGGATCATTGATGACTACTCAGCATACACCGTCCTGTGATTACTGGATGTGCACCGCCGAGGCAGGGGCCTCCAATACCTGGTCAATTGGGAGGGATACGGCCCGGAGGAACGTTCCTGGATTCCCAGCTCCTTCATCCTGGGCCCTTCCCTCATCCAGGATTTCCATCGAGACATTCCTGACAAGCCTGGTGGATCGCTAGGAGGCTCCCATTGAGGAGAGGGTACTGTCATAGTCCCAATTGTTTATTCCCTATCTTGCTCCTAATTTCCATTGATTGTGCCACGGTTCCAACCATTAATTTCCCAATTGCTTCTAATTCACTTTGATGACAGCACACCTGGTTTCCATCAAGAACTGCAGTATAATAACCCCGTCGTCACAATGACTAGACTCCAGTTTGTTGGTCTTTTCCCTGTGAGATAACTATGTTTCCTGACCGCTTAGAACCATTTGTTCTAAGCTTAGCTCCAGTTTCAAGGTTTACCTATGAGACTCCTTCTCTCTGAGACAAGACCCCGTGTCAAGTCTCCGTGTCAATGTCCCATATCAGGGCACTGTGTCAAGACCCTCCTGTTTGCTGTTTGGTGTTTAAGCCCGTGTAAGCATCCAAGCTCAATCTTCGTGCCTATGTCCTGCACTTGGGTTCACTTCCTTCGCTCATTGTAGCAAACTGTTCTGATTTACAATATAGTAAATTCCTGATGGAGACTCTTCACAATATAGCAGTTCAGGAAGGATTGAGACTTGATATATTTGCAGAGGAGTCAAATATCCAGGTACAGTCGTCCCTCGGTATCCGCAGGGGATTGGTTCCAGGACCCCCTGTGGATACCAAAATCCGCGGATGCTCAAGTCCCTTATATAAAATGGCGTAGTACTTGCATACAACATACGCACATCCTCCTGTATACTTTAAATCATCTCTAGATTACTTATAGTACCTAATACAATGTAAATACTATGGAAATAGTTATACTGTATTGTTTAGGGAATAATGACAAGAAAAAAATGTCTGTACATGTTCAGTACAGACACAACCATCATAGCTCTTCTGGGAACGTTGATGCTGCCTCGGCATTAGCCAATGCCGATTCTCCCATGATCTTTAATGTTGTAGCGCTTCACATAGCTAGCCAGCCATCCCTTACTAGCCTTAAACTCCTTCCTCTCGCTCACAAGTAGCGAACAAACGAGATGCGAGGTGAACAATGCTCAAACGACGAGTGCTGGAGAGACTGAAGATCTGTGAAATGGCGGGAGGCTACAGCAGGGTATGCCTACACATCACTTCATTCGCGTGGATTCAGCGTAGCGCTCGGCGCGTGGCAAATTCAAGTTTTGCTTTTTGGAACTTTCTGGAATTTTTTTTTTAATATTTTCGATCCGCGGTTGGTTGAATCTGCAGATGCGGAACTCGCGGATATGGAGGCCTGACTGTATATGCACACAACATATTATGTCTGAATGAGGAGTCAGGCTGCAGGGTTACAAGGAAAATGCCTTCTCCTCGAGCCTATACCTCCGCTTAAAAATAAAGCAACATTCTTTAACCCACTACTCATTCCACAGCAACACAACACTCCAATCCATTCATCCTGATGTTGCCTAGCCAGTAATAATCCCTAATTTTAAAAAAAATTACTAATGCATGTATCCTTTCCTGTGTGACTGTAAACTCCAGGAATGTTTAAATGTGTCTTTTCAGGGCAGCTGTTGTACACATTATAATTATGAAGTAAACCCAAATCACTTTACTCTTTCTGAGCACCATGTTTCCCCGGGCTCTTTCAAATTGCCGCCAAGATTTTGGATGAGAGGATGTGAGTGGTTTCTCCAGTACAGAAGAGCCATAGAAATACAATCTTTCCACTTATGTATCGCACTTGGCCTGAAATGCTCTTGGGTACACCTCTAAAGGTTGCTCTAAAGTATACTGGTCTTCACCCCGAGCTCACTGCCTACTGCAGCCCTTCCATATACATCTGCCACTGCCTGACCCACAAGCTTCTTTGATATGATGGCCTCGGGGTTAAGGCCACTGATCTGACAAATCCTTATGTCCAGATGAGTATCAGCATGTGTCAGGTGGACCCCACTAGGCTCTATCTCTTCTCCCATAGAAAAGTGGTCTTGGCAGCCTCATGTTACACATTAGATATTAGCAAGGAAATTAGCAAATTCACCTGCCTTGACACTGGTATTAGTCATAAACCTCATTTATGCCTATTTTTAAGATTTACGACTTCAAGTTATTAATTCTTTTTTTTTCTTCCTGTGAAACAGTCAACAGGATTACCTATGTTCATTTTTCCACCCACTCGAGTTCTGATTCTCTGATAAGATGCAATGCCGTCACACATCCCCCTCAGCCCATTACACGTTGGCTGGGGGAGGGAAGGAAGAAAGGCAAGAGAAATAAACAAGCAGGGTTGTATGATGGAACAATGTCAACTAGCTGTAAAACAGCAATCACAAACTATAAAACAGCTTTAATCTTCTCTTAAATGTACTAAATATTTTATTTGAAATATTACTGATAAGTATACAATTGCAACACACTCTACTGGAAGCTTATATTGAGCAGAGAAACCAATGATTTCTTACCAAATTGATGGGTTTTATGCTTTCAGTTTTCTCAGTTAGCTGGTGCTAAGAATTTTTTTTGATTGGGTACAGAACTGTTGAAGATTTCCCATTTCAACATGGTTGACAAAATGTTACACATCACAGGAATTTCGCAAGAAGTATCGAGAGGCCCACAGTAGTGGCTCCAAGGACATGAAATTGGAGAACGCAGGCTCCAAGGTCTCAAGACTACACTACTCCATCCAGAAAGATACAAGAAAGCATGCACAGCATAGGAAAACAGAATAGAATGCCAGGACATAAATATGTAGAGCACAGGATCCTGAGGGTAGGTAGCAAGGACACCACGGATCTAAAGCCTCAAATCACAGATCCTGAAGAAATATTAATTTACAGCACAAGTTCTAGACATTTGAAAATACGCACCTGAGTTTTAAGGTTGCATGTAGGTATAGGAACAATAAAGTGCATAGCACAGGCTGCTGGGTTGAGGGTATAAGAATATGAAATCCAGGGCTAAAACAGAAAAGGGCACATGGTTTATGCTGAAAGAACAGGAGAGTACAAGCAAATACCAAAGAATGTGACTGCACTGCGAAGGTAGCAACAACAGTTAAGGCATCAGGATCTATATGCACGGCAGAAGCTCTAAAACAACAGAGGTCCCAGCGCTCAGGCTGCAAGGTCATCCACGGTGAAGTCAAAAACACAATGGCACTCAAACTCTCTGAGTCAATTACTGAATATTTCATGATCTGTTCAAACAGGGCTCAAAGCGGGAATGATACATTTTGTTGCTCCGTCTCAGCTACTGTCTCTGTATGCTTGCAATGCATAAATCAGACAATGACCCCTAATCAAGAAGAGAATCCCCTTACCTCCTCCAACAAGGCCTCTACTTTCAGGACCCAGAGGCAACTGATACTGGAAATCTAGCAGAAGAGAATTATTATTGCATGAGCAGCTCCGAGCTGGATTCAACTAAGGTCCATCACTGAGATCCCACTGGTCTCTTTGCTGCTTGAACAGGCAGCCATGAGGTACATTCTGCCAATTGGAACCAAGTCTCTGAGGTAATTATTTTGTCCAAATCTATATTGATGCTGCCAGATCTAGTGAGCATTTGCAATTTTTTTCAAGTTTAAAGAAAACAGTAAAACTGAGACTAACTTTGTCAAAGAGGTAGAGAGGATCATTGAAGAATTCAACAGTTTAGGGTCCTGGCATGTAAAGAAATAGACAAAAGTGATGGTATAATTAAAACAGGGGATGCGTAAATAGCCAAAACTGAGTATGTGTGAAGATGTTGGAGGTTTCAGGAGATGGAGAAAGTTACTGCTGTGAGGAGAGGTTAAACAGTAAGAGATTTGATCATCCAATTGGAGGCTAAAGCAGGCCAATACACACTGAACTAATGGTTTAATAGAACGAGGAGTACCAGGACACCAGTGTCTTCTGGTGAACCTTCAGTTTAGTTCCTACCTGGCCACATGGGGATGAATCCGGTGTAAATTTTCAGTTATGTTGTAGTCAGGTCCATGCTTATGAATAATGCTGCTTCGAACAAAACCATCAGCAAGCTGTTTCTGGATACCTCCTCTTGTCCAACCCTCTCTGTCTTCTCCCTTTGGTGTTTTGTCATTGTGCCTTAAATTTTGAAAAATTAGGAAAGAATTGGAATGTGAATTTTCAAACTGCCCATTAGATCCATCAAGCAAATATGCCTCCCTTGAAGCAGTTTCATCTATTTGCCTCCTCGAAATATACTTTAATTCCTACTTCCTGCAGAAAAATCTTCCTATGGTCACATGTTTATTATCTAGTTCAACGGCTCTCTCTGGCAAATTTTTCATTGCCTTTTGACTGAGGGAAGCTTTTTAAATTCATTTCTCAGGAATTGCGCATCATTGACAAAACCAGCACTTATTACATATCTAATCTGCCTTGGGGAAGATAGTGATAAGGTTCTTTTTGAACATCTGTAATCTTTCTACTAAAAATATTCACAGAGTACTATTTGGTGTGGACCTCCAGGATTTTGACGTTGCAATGAAAAGGAACACACTTCCAAGTCAGGTTCATGTGCAGATTAGAATTGAAGATATATCTAGAGGTATTCCCATCCTCAGTGGTCGAGGTTGTAGGTTTGGGAGGTATTGTTGGAATAGCCTGGCTGAATGGAGAATATTCCATTGCACTGCTGACCTGTGCTTTGTAGGTAAAAATAGGTACAGAGATATCAAGTGTGAATTACTCACCACAGGATACCCAGCCTTAACCAGTTTCTGGTTGATGGTAACCCCGGGATATTACTGGTGGAGGATGTTACAGTGGCAATCTCACTAAATGTCAAAGGGATTTCATCAAATTTCCTTTTATTGTCGATGGTCATTCCCTGTCACTTCTGCGGCACAAATTTTACATGTCATTTATCTCTCCATGCCTGCATCCTTTCTAGATACTTCTGCACATGGTCATTGATTACTTAAGTTGCTGAAGTATTGCAAGAGAAATTGAGTATTGTAGAATCATCAGTGAACAATACTATTTCCAACCTTTATGATGGAAGAAAGGTCAGTGATAAGGCATTGGTTGGGTCTCAAGCATAATCCTAAAAGAATCCTGTAACTGGGATTATTAACCTCCAAAAAGCATAACTATCAGCTTTTGCGTGTAGTTTGATTCTGACAATTAGAGTGGTTTCACTTTGATGCCCATTGCCATTATTACCAGAGTTCCTTGATACCAAGGGCAGCTAGTCTCACCTCATCTCTATAAGTCATCTCTTTGCTAGATGTTTGGATCAAGGCCGTAATAAGTTTCAAAGTTCAATGTTCAAAGTAAATTTATCATCAAATTAATATATGTCACCATATAGAACCCTGAGATTAATTTTCTTATGGGCATACTCAATAAATCCATAATAGAATAACCATAACAGAATCAAAGAAAGACTGCACCAACATGGACATTCAACCAGTATGAAAAAGATAACAAACTGTGCAAATACTAAAAGAATGAAATAATAATAATTAGATAAATAAGCAATAAATACTGAGATGAAGAGTCCTTGAAAGTGAGTCCATAGGTTGTGGGAATATTTCAGCGATGGGGGAGTGAAATTATCCCCTTTGGTTCAAGAGCCTGTTGATTGTGGGGTAATAACTATTCCTGAACCTGGTGGTGTGGGTCCTGAGGCTCCAAATCATTACTGATTTATTCTGGCATCAGTGAGCACTTGATATGACACCTGCCGTTATTTTGGTGAATACTACCTGGGCAGTATTTAGCCAGATTGGATTTGTTCTACATTTTGTGAATAGAACATAGTTTGGCTATTTTCCCCATTGTGCCTATACACTAGTGTTGTGACTACATCCTGTACGAAACAGCTTGGATTGAGGAGCAGCTAGGTCAGAAATGTACTACACCTGGGACGTCGACTGTTCTCTTAGCATTTGCTGTGTTGTGTTCTCAGATGTTTATTTCTACCAAGTGAAATAAATCGAACGGGCTGATGTCTCACTTCTGCGAGAGTGGGAATCTCAGGACAATAGCAAGATGGATTCACTATTCAGTACTTTTGGCTGAACATGGCTACAAATGTTCCACCCAGCCTCCTCTTTACTGCCCTCTATTCTGCCATTCCTACAAAACCCTTAGCAATGCACAACCATTCCCCAGAACCTTACATGGCAAAGCAGTATATTTTCTACTTTATCTCCATTTTTTGCAAAGTTTGCCTTGTTTGCTCATTATATTGAAATTATATTTTTAACGATCTATTCCACATTTTGGATAAAATATCTTTTTGAGGTACAATCTTGCCTGGAACTAGTACTTAAGAAAGTTATATAATTATACATTGCAACTGTGTGTTGACTATTCATGTTAAATTGTTATGTGTTTTACTGATTTATCACATCTTTATCATATTGTCTCTAGTATAAGTAAATGCATTGACAGAAAAGGCTTAAGAGAATTTGGGCCGAACAGAGACAAATGAAACTGGTAGACATCCTAGTCAACATGGACAAGTTAGACCAAAGAGCCTGTTTCCATGATGTATGACTCTATGACTCTAAACACAGTCACCCCAGCTTTATTCATACTCTAATCATATACTGCTGGTAAATCTGGAACAACTTTATCAACGTCTAGGAAGTTGTTAATTCTGGCATCTGAATAAAAAATAGTACTGTAATGAGTTGGTAACAATGGGTAATACCACTACCTATCTTTCTATTAAAAGAGAGTAATTATTTTAAGTTCCTAAAGCCCTTGCGCCTGCTAATATTCATTTCTCTTTGGAGTGATTTTGTATCACTTGTCTTGCCCAATGCTTTTATTTCTTTGGCCATTAGATGAGGGGTGATTGATAAGTTTGTGGCCTAAAGTAGAAGGAGTCAATTTTAGAAACCTAGCACGTTTATTTTTCAACATTATCCCCTCCTACATTTACACACTTAGTCCAGCAGTCGTGAAGCATACAGATCTCGGACACTTTCTAGTGTTCACAGATGGGTGATTGATAGGTTTGTGGCCTAATGTAGAAGGAGATGAGTTATACAGCTCTCGTTACATGTACATGCAGGTCAACTCTTTGAGTAATTGTGCAGAAAGTTTGGAGTTAAAAACTCATCTCCTTCTACCCTAAGCCACGAACTTATCAATCAGCCCTGATGAGTTATTAACTTCAAACTTTCTGCATAATCACTCAAAGAATTGAACTGCACATGCATGTAACGAGAGCTATATAACTCATCTCCTTCTACCTTAGGCCACGAACTTATCAATCACTCCTGCTGTGGACACTTTCTGGAGGTCCAAGATCCATATGCTCCACGACCACTGGATTAAATATGTAAATGTAGGACAGGACTGTGTTGAAAAATAAATGTGACAGGTTTTCTAAAATTGACTCCTTCTACCTTAGGCCACAAACTTATCAATCACCCCTCATATAAAAAACCTAGGACAGAATCCATCCACTATCTCATCCCTTCCAATATCAATGAATGAGGCCTCCCACAGGCAACATGAGATGGTAACATCTACATTCTGTTAATATGCTGCATTGTAAAACATTATACTCATCTTTCTATTGTCTCACACAGGGACTCACCAAAGTTTATAATTTGTCAGGAATCTGTCAGTATCTGTCGCACTTTTGGCTGGATATACATAACCATTCTCATTGCTGGTAAATCCGGTGGATTCCTGAAATTGAGGAAAAGGTCAGAAAATTCCCTGCAGCAGCTGTTTTGAAGCATAATATTATTCAATGCTGGTTGTAATATAGATCTGGCATACGTCAAACCCTCAGACCTATTACCTGTAAGTCAATCTTAACCTTGAATGAGAAATGGATCTTGGAGGGTCAGAGGCAAAAACAAACACACAGAAAAATATATGAGCTCTTTTACAAAACCACAAGTATTCAGCAGAGGTTTCAATATTTATCCATTTGGAATTTGTTATTTAATTTGGCCATTTACAATTTTCCTTGAGCTACAGTATTTCTTTCTTGGTCTGAAGGATTTGTAAGTAATACAGCTAATAAAAAAATCTGGATTATAACATCAAACTTATAGTTTCTGTAGCCTCTTCCATTAATAGTCTTTACATGGGCAAGTACATGTAGGTTGATAGTAATTATGGATCTATAGCCCAATTAAATCATAGTTTCAGAGAAAGATGAGAAAAAAAGAGAAAAGAAATATGATAAAAACTACAAAATGTTACAACCACATGGCACACACGAACATTTGTGCATACATAATGGAAGCAAATGAAGGCTGCTTGGCTCCTTGACACCTTTACACAATAAGATTACAACCTCATCCTCACAATTGTTGGCTATCCTCAGTACTTTTTCAGAATCAGAATCAGGTTTAATATTACTCACATATGTCGTGAAATTTGCCTGCTTATCAAGAATTGTAACACTACCTTAAAATATTCAAACATTCTAACTTTTCAGGAGATTTCTGAAGAAACAGTTCTCAGAATTCACCTATTTCTGTCCTAATTGAGCAGTCTCCTCTTTTCAACTAGTGACCATTGATTCTACATCCTCTCATAAGAGCAAACATCTTCTTCACATCCACTCTGCCAAGACTCCCCTGGGTCTTAAATGTTTCAAATTCTTTCTCACTCTTAAGCTCCAGCAGGCAAAAGCCTAAATTGCCTGACCTTTCTCATAAGACAACCTGCCAGTTTCAAAAGTTTAAAAGTTCTAAGTTCAAAGTAAGTTTATTATCAAAGTATGTATATGTTACCGTATACTACCCTGAGATTCATTTTTTTGCAGCAATTCATAGTACAACAAAGAAATACAGTAGAATCAATGGAAATCCACACACAAACAAAGATAAACAGACAACCAATGTGCAAAAGACAACTAGAACAATGGTATGGCTAGCAGAGCTGCTGTCTCACTGCTCTAGTGACCCAGGTACAATCCTGCCCTCTGGTGTTGTCCATGTGGAGCCTGTATATTCTATCTGTAACTGTGATGCCTTCCTCTAGCTGCTCCAGTTTTCGCTCACACTAATATGTCACCTACTGTGACTTTTGATGCTACATCATTTCAAATGCTTCTCAACATTGCAGAACAGTACATTCACCAACTCCTCTTTACTATAGTAAATGTTTTTCCTTCAATGAACTTCAATAAAATTGTCAAGCGTAACTTTCCTTTCAGTGTACCATATTGAGCTTGCCTGAGTACCTATGATTCAGTCAACTACTGCCTTAGTGTCAAGGACCTTACCTCTTTGGTCTTTGCTTGGATCAAGACTGCTATGTAAGCTGGAATCAAATGGTCCTGATGAAACCTGAACTGTGAATCAGTGAGTAGATTATTGATGAGGAAGTACCTTTTGGTTATATTGTCAAAAAGGTTTCCATCACTTTTCTGCTGACTGAGAATAGGTGAAATAAACAATAATGAGCAGAATTGGATGTGTTACTTTTGTAAAAAGGACATGCTTGGTAATTTTCCATACTTTCAAATGAACGTCAGTGCTGTGACTTTACTGGAACTGCTTGGCCAGCGATTTGGCGAGATTAATGAGGGCAGAACTGATATGAAATACGATAGCAAATAGAATAAAAGTAAATTTTATAGGGGCTTTTGCAACTTCATTTGCATGGAATTTAACTTACAGTATATCATTTTACATGGATAATAAACTGCATAATGGTAACTAAGAAGACTTTTTTAACTTTTGAAACCATCAGATACAATATTCAAGCAACTGAATAAATTGACATGCAATCAACGTGCTAAAAGTTGCAGCAAAGTCACTTAAATCTGCATTTCATTGTTTTTGCAATGGCTGTTCATGAGGTATATGCAATTGAATATAACTGTCCAAAATAAGCCAGGAAATGTATAATTCTTATTTCCTGAGGCATAGTGAAATAGCAGAACTATACTGTTCACATACCTCCAAATATCGTACTTATTGGTTTGTAGAGGACATAACATTTGAAGGTGTAGTGAATTGTAAGGAGGATTGCTACAGGCCTCAGAGATATATTACTAGGCTCGTAGAAAAAGCATACAGGTGGCAAATAAATGCTGGAGTGGTATGTAAAGCACACTTCAAAAATTTCCAGGTCATTGGCAATGCTGTAAAATTTCTGCTTTAACAGATAAGCGTGCAGTACCTCTGGTCACATCACTGAACTTCTCAAATGACAGAAAAGTGTGTTTAATATGTTTCAATGTTTTTTTTCATTACTTTAATGAGATGTGGTAAGAAGCATTCCAGATATATGAATCATTCCAGTAACTTTCAGAAATATTAACAGTAATATAATGGCTTTCTTGGAGTACATAGATGGCAAAGACAATGTTTTAATAATATAACCAGCTATGTGGCATAAAATATATCTGCATCTTTGAGGTATTCCCTTAATAGGAATTCAGTCTGATAGTTGGTGTGTTTGTGAAGAACAGAAGCATATCTCATAAAAGGATCAAAAGACTGATGTCATATAACTTATTTTTTTCTCTAGGGATGTAAGAAAGTTCTAGGAAAGAATAATCCAGCATTGGCAACTATACAATGGTCATTGATCTCATCACGTTGATACAGGTATAAAAGAATTACACACAGGAAGGGAATTCTCTTCTGCATCCTTTTAAGCTCTTTAATTGGCTGCATGTTACATTGCATAGAATGTTCCCATGTATTGAGCTGGAGAGCTTAGAGTTCTGAATCACCAGCATCAGCAGGTAAATTGAAGGACCAAACTCTTCTGAATGCAGAATTAAATATAGAATTAAAGCTAAGAATTTGTATCTCAACAAACACATAATAGGGCTGAGAAACAGAGAAATACTAAAAGCTGGGGTAAAGCTACTAGGAAGAAAGAACTGGCTTGTGATTGACAACAAACATTTGTACATCTGGACAAACTACCAAACTGCATATTTTTAATATACAGACTTCAGGTAAGACCAGCACATCTGCAGGCACATAACGTAAACTTTTGAGTAACATGCACATAAGTACTTAGCATGCATGCGTGCAAGCGTAACAATAATCTTATATTATACTGTTTTTTTATGATTTGAGTATATCCTTTTCGTACCCAACTTGTATTTGCTCCAACATACTTTGACAACCAACTTCCTGAATAAAATATATCTGCTATAGACAAAGCCAACTCAATGAATTAAGCTTTGAGGCCTGTATATTTAGTTAAGTCTAAAAGCTCAGTTCCTCCCAGAGCTGGGTTGAAGGGTTTAGATTATACCTCAGAATTTAAATAGGCTGAATTGCCACAACAGTTTTGTCATTGTACTCCCTTTTGTGAGGCATGAAACCACTTCAGCTGGGAAGTTTGGTTTAAAAATGTTGGAGAATTCTCTCACCTTCCTGAACCACATTCCCTTTAAAATAAACCATAAAGAAATATTTAATTCATCATTTGTTTTGATAATGCTTCTCAAGCTTTAGTGTGTGGTTGAGAACTGGAACATTTACAGCTATTAGAGACCACATTCTATTGCACTTCATCCAAAGTTTGACACTGAAGGGGAAATTGCTATTCTTACCTGATTTCCAACGTCAAGGTGACCAGACAGTTTTGCCTGTAATGGTTTATGCTCAGGTTTTGTGTATGTCAATGTATTGATACTGCTTGGATCATTAAGATAAGTTCTGTGAAGATATTCAGCAGGGTCTTCCTTCTTTATCTTTGCTATCTTATCAGCGGGAAGATTATGAAGTTCGCTTGGTTGCTGTTAAGAAAAGGTAATACTAGTATGAATTCTGAATACACTTACTGCCGAAGACTTTAATTGCTGAGCAGGAATTGGTATAGTAAATATTCGAATAGCCTTGATGCTTTGATAATATGCATTTCTTGGCAAAATAGATAGCATGTATTTATTTGTGATCAACAAACAATTTGGAAATATGAAAGTATACATTGAACGTATAATTTAGAATCTGCAGTTTGGAAAAGAGTACAGTCGATGTTTTGGCAGGGTCTTGGCCCGAAACGTCGACTGTTCATTTATTTCCATAGATGCTGCCTGAGTTCCTCCAGCATTTTATGTGTGTTGCTTGGATTTCCAGCATCTGCAGAATTTCTCTTGTTTGTAATTCTTGAGTATAATTTGGTTTCCAGAAATAAACATTATTTTCTTTCTTATCTTCCTTCTTTACTTCTCTTAAATAATTTTATTTATAGATGAGCCTAGAGAGCGAGTGCCAGCTGGATATTTCATTGCTGTAGATATATACAGTACCTGATCGTGCATGTAAGCACTTTCAAGATTCTATTCCTTCTGTACTAAGATACCAAGGAAACCATGACACATCTTCCACAATCTGGGCAGATCAGTTTCAGCAAAACAAATTTTGAAAATGTTTATCCCTTTTTATTAGTTCTACAAGCTTTTTCGATGCATTGTGACTTATGGCCCTCTCAGGTTTAATAACTATTATAAAATGAGTGGTGTGGCATCATTCATTTTGGATGTTATTACCCCTTCAAACAAAAAAAAAACAGAACGGCTTCCAGAGGGAAAGTCATCAGCTGTTTGTCTCAACCCACCTGCACATGCATGATATGAGCTCACATCTCTGTTGTATAGTCCTTGCAGGCACCTAACCAGCTTCAGGAAGGTCTAGAGAGAGTGAAAGTCTGGAATTTTGGCCTTCAGATGGCCGTATAAGTGTAGTTAATCTGAAATATGACCTATAATGTTTATGAAAAGGAGCCCCTATATACCATATGATAGTTTTTCTGGTTCTATGTTATAATGCACAATTCAATGAATGATAAACTTCACTGGAGGAGTTCCAGCAGTTTGCCAGGGAGATCACAGATCTGGGGCTTTCCATTAATTTTATAAGCTACCTCAGCTATGCTTCCAGGTTCCAATACAGAACACCACATGGGAATGGGAATGGGAATGTGGAATGGAGACAGTAGAAATGGCAGTTGTTGGGATCAGGAACAACAAGCAACCCTGCTGGAGGAACTCAGCAGTTGAGCAGCATCTGCTGGGGGAAAGGACTTGTCATTGTTTGGGCTTGAAAGCCTGTTTTTCTCCCGATGTAAGGTTTTAATCCAAAACATCAACAGTTCCTTCTCTCCCACATGTGCTGCTCAATCTGCTGAGTTCCTCCAGCAGATTGTTAGTTACATAGGGATGTGGAAGCCTGAGTGAATGTTTAAATGTGCAGAGGTAGTTCCTTAATTTAAGTTTATTGTCCTGCATCTTGCTGATCAATGAAGCTTCAAGTTCAAGAACAGGACCTTTTTGGTTCAAAGGAATTTTCTGATATTTCAGAAGTACTGTAGTTGCTATTGCTGCTGTGATCCGACATACAGAGGGCAAAGTTTGATCAGCATCTTTGTCTTTCGTTCATTCGTTATGTGCCATGTTAGATGACATAGATGATCAGGGTCTCATGACCAGGATTGTTCTTGGCAAATTTTTCTACAGATGTGGCTTGCCATTGCCTGGGCAGTGCCTTTACAAGATGGATACCCCAGCCGTTATCAGTACTCTTCAGAGATTGTCTGCCTGGTGTCAGTAGTCACATGACCAAAACTTGTGGTAAGCACCAGCTGCTCATACGACTGTCCACCACCGACTCCCATGGCCTCTAAATGGGGGGCTATACCTCGTCCAAGGATGACCTGCAGGCTAATAGAGGAATGGATGCCTTACACCTCCTCTGGTAGAGACACAACTCCACCCCATCAACCTATCCACCCTGCCACCCTTTTAGGTTTAAAATCTCACTGTCTCAGACTACCAGGGTGCCAGAGGCTTTGACAGACTTCAGATCCCCCATATAAAAGATGTTGGCTGGAAATAATTAACGCTAGTGTTAAGGCGGTTCACAGTCAACAATACATATCTTGCAACGGTTGCCAATGGAACTTTAATGAGCTGAGTGAAGCCATCATCAATTTGCTGTTCATGAACCTGAGGAGGATGTCTGTTCTTTCAGTGGCAGGTGGGAAGCAACAACACATGCTATGTCTGCCTTACAGAGTGGCTGCAGAGAGAAATGAAAAGAGAGTCAGAAACCCTCATTACAGTGATAGATCACAGGATTTTTGTCTCATCCATTTTCTTGTAGATGAGGAGACACCCCAAGACCACTGAAAGAGGATACTGACACAAGGTGTCCATGACTATCTCCACCAGCAGTAAGAAGCTCCATCTGCTTGAACAATCAAACATAAATCTCATGCCTGTGCTAAAAATATCAGGGCGATGGCACACTCTGATAAACTAAATTAGATGCTTTATCCTGACCCATCACACTAAAAAAGTGCACAGCCAAACAATTTCCCCAGGATTGTCATGTCAATCATCGGGGAGTATATGGGAGCTTGAGAATATTTTAAAACATGCTAACAAAATGTTACGAAATGTATTAGGGTTTAATTATGGTTTATTTTAGTTGCAGAGGGACATGGAAGCCTGACTGAATGTAAATCTACATTTACATTCTGTGTTTACAAGCCTGTAAAAAATAAACCTATGTTGCTAGCTAGTATTTTGGGCCAACAAATTATAGAATCATACAGCAAAGAAATTGTCTCTGCTTCCACTGAGCACAAAGCACCAAATCACATTAATCCTTTTTTTCACTCTCCCAATATTTCCATCATCTTCCCCCCCCCATCCCCAAAGTTCTACGACCTACTTCACATTATGTGCAATTTACATTGATTGATTAACCTACCAAAGTTTACTAGATTCATTTCCTCAAGTTCCCCCAATACCACAATGAATTCCAGACTAAGCCAATGACCCTGGGGAAGGCCTGCCATCTCAGTCAACCAATGGTCTCTTGCCAATCTCGAACCAATTGAACAGAAGGACCATGACGGAGCTGGTTTACCGATTAATGACAACCACTCACTGAAGCAAAGGCTAGGAGAATCTAACTTCCAGCAACAGGCCATGGAATTGATTTCCTCTGTGAGTAGACAATGGCAGGGTTAGTAACTCAGCAATTGCCTTGTTACTGGTAATACAGCCACCTTCTGAATTGAAGTGAAGGTAAGTTACAACATTTACTCCGGTAACTGGTGGTCTATGGATAAACAGATCAGGCTCAACAACTCCTTATTCAGCTGGTTCCTTCAGGTCATTTGAGTCCACCTTAATGCAGATACCCTCATGCTGATACTCTCCAAGAGCATTAAACTTCCCCAAAGGCTACTTCTGCACACTTAAAATCAATTGAAATTAGAGATAAAATGGAGCAATAATAAGTAAAAAATAGTAAATGCCAAATCATACCAAAAAGACAAATATCAGATTACTACACTTGAATACAATGAATGGAATCCAACAACAAACTTCTTAGTGATTGTCTAATGAAGCATTCATCTTTAAGAAACCCAGGAAATTGCATCTCCTGCCTGCACAGGTTATAGTTTTATTAGCTATTACATCATCAAAAAAGAGTAGAAGAGCATGTGGTCCATCAGGTCCCTATTGGCTTCCAGCAGAGAAAGCCAATCAGGTTCGTTACCCTTTTCCCAAAGCCCTGCATCTTATCCTCTCTCACATGCCCGCTGACTGCTCTTTGGTTCTTTTGCTGTTTACCTAGTTTGAGCAATACTTTACAGAAGCCTGTTAAACTACCAGCTTGTCTCTGAGGTGTGATAGGAAAACAGAACCCACATGGTCACAGAGAGAACATGCAAATTCCGTATAGACGACGCCAAAGGTAAGGATCAAACCCAGATCGCGGTAGTGCTTGCACTTACACAACAATGTCATTGTCCACGTAAATGTGTGATGAGCATAGCCTTACTGCCATAATTTCCAAATATCTAATGAAGCTTACAAACCAGAGCTTCATAAAGTTCAGTGTCAAAATGCAAGACAGCATTCCACGGTTGTGCTTTGTAAAATGAAAAGCTTTCAGAAGCTTTTTCCCACTTGACACTTAACACTGCATTATTGAAACACAGTGTCACAACATATATCATCGGATACCTTTCATTCCATTCCATAAAAGCAGTAGCACCATCCAGTTGAGGAACTGTTACTGGGCTTTGAAGTAGGCCTGTTCTTCACAGATAGCTTATTCCATCAATAATAAATGGACTATCCGTTGCAGCTGTGTTAAGTATTATTTGGGAGGAAAATAAGGCTGCAGACTGGAGTTGTAGTGCTGCTGATGAATTTATGAGCAGACTCAGCATTAGTTTGATAGAATTACAGCTTTAAACACATATTGTTCTTTACAAAGTTATGGATTTGATGTTGTTTGCATTTTTCAGTGTGCACGACTGAAATGGGAGCATGGTGTTGGAGAAAAGGATATGATGCTGAAAGCTGACCGAAGACTGGCATTTGGCATCACAGAGAGCGTGTGATAGTATTGCAGCTTTACCTCCAGCTGCCTTTGGTTCATCAAACACCACAACTGATTTATTTATTCCACATGAGATAATTAAGCAGTGTCAAGCTGGGCTGTAAAACAAAATAATACTGCTTGTTCAATTGGGCAGCTGATGATAGACAAAGTTTATCCTACTCAACTTCATATAATTTAGCTCAAGCAATTCTACAGCAAAAGATTTTGCTTTTTTTTGGTGTTTTCAAACAATGCATCTTCAATTCCTGGAGGTATTTGAAATTGTTGGATATCACGTGGAACATTGTCAGGGAATTTATCATAACATTTTATTTTTCACGCTGCCATAAAGCCTAAACATCATTCATGTTAAATTAGTGATGTGTGAAGGATATACCGTGTGTGCCATTTTGGAAGCTGACACAAGAATGACAGATATAAAATTGGGTCTTACGTTATATGTATACACAGGAAATTTCTCTGCTTCTTCCTCATGCCAAATCACACAGAGGAAGATAGATCATCATTCACTTATAACGAGTTGCTACAAAGGGGTATGTGGATCACAACATCCAATAGATAAATCAGGCCTTCAGCTGCTGAGGAATCAGGACTGCAAGAAAAGCTCTGGGACTTCAGGAGGTAGTTATGTGGTCAGGATAAGGATGTGTTCCAGCTTGGGACAAGAAAATGGACTATCAAAAAACATCTGCAGTTCAACAAGCACAGTGGAGTGGAATTGAAGTATAAGGAAATTCTCTAGAGGGGTTCTACCTGTTGAAAGATATATGCACCAGAGCACAGTAGCAGTTGGCACTTATGAAGCCTTGCTTCTGCATTAGTGGTCCATGCCATAAACAGAAATGATGTCAATTGTGCCGTGCATGCTATTTTGTTTTGCCGCTGCACGAGTTCATACATACATGGGGGAGTTAATACAGACTTATTGCCCAACATGACACATGCAACAGTATCCATGAGATTTCAGAAACTTGGGGTTTGATTTTATTCCTTTATACAAAAAGTCGTTGCTACTCCCAAGAATTATTAACCTGAATTTTTCCCAGAGAAAGTATCCAAGCCTGATCTTGGCCACAGATGACATTCATGCTGTTTCCCAGAAGAAGCCACTTAAAAGCATTCATGTAGAGGAGTGCATTAACAAGGTTTTCTCTGGGTGGCTTGATAAATTTAACAATGTTAAAAAATATATTAGTTTTGTCAATTTAAGTGTGATAAATAAAGCACAGTGATCATTAGTATTCCTAATTTGGTATCAGTAATGTATGGATCAATTTCTTTTACAGTAATGACCAAGCTCCCCCTCCTCTGAGCACTACGTATTGATCTGTTGTCCGTGCATGAGCTGTTGTCTATGCACGTGCATTGTTTTCTCTGTCTCTCTCTCTGACTCTTGCTGAATTTAAAGTGAAAGTAACGCAGCGATGCCTTCAGTTGGGAAAGTTTATGAATTTGATAGTGCTAATGAAGGCTGAGAGTCATATATCAAGAGGGGTGAAATGTATTGTAACACAAACAATGTGGAGAGGCAAAAGAAAGCCCCTGAACTTCTTAGCTTAAGGGGTGCAAGTCGCTTACGCAACCGAGTAACCCCTGAAAAGCTGCAAGCGAGATGTTCAACGAAATTGTTACAATTTTACAAAATCATTTGAGCCCTAATCCACTGGTAATAGCTGAGAGATTTATATTTTGCAAACGGAACCAGACAAAAGATGAAAGCATTTCTGAATACATTGCAGAACTGTGCAAACTTCCCCAGTACTGTGACTTTTCGAGATGGACTTTCTGATACGTTAAGGGGCAGGCTTATACGTGGCATGCATATTCAAAGCACTCAAAAGAGACCTAACCTCAGAACAGGCATTGACCATTGCAATATTGTTTGAGATGGCAGCAGAACTACAAAAAAAAAAGGTTAGAATATGAAATGCACAAAATGTCCCTGAATGGTGCAAAAAGCCAAAGATGTTATTGATGTGGCAAGTCCTCCCATGATACAAATGACTGTTTAGTTCAAAGGAAAAAAATCTGCATGAAGTGTCACAGACAAGGTCACATAGAGAGAGTGTGAAGGCAGACAAAAACACAACCGAGTGAAAAGACCCAAACATAAAACTAAGTAAATGCGTAAAGTTACCAAACGTAAAACAGAATCAGACACCATAGAGTCTGACAGAGGTGAACTGTCATGCCTAGAACTGCATAGTATAACTGAAGCAGATCACAAAATCATCTGGATCACAATAAATGTGGCCGGAGTAAAACTGAAAAAAGAACTGCATACAGGGTCAGCTTTGTCCACAATTCCAGAGGCTGACTACATCAGACAGTTTTCTAAGATACCATTAGAGAAGACCAGAGTGATGCTAAAGACTTGCACAGGCAAAAAAATGTCTCCTAAAGGCAAACTGAAGGTAAGTGGGATGCATGAAGGTCAAACACAACAGTTTAAGCTTTATGTATTGATAAGAGGAGGGTCAGCATTTTTCAGACATGAATAGTTGTGAAAAATCCAACTAGACTGGCAGTCAATCAAAGTGCTCAGCATGACATCAACAGGCAATAACAGCCCAAATAGTAGCACTAACAGAGACTGGCACAGCTGCTCAATGCTAATGAGAAGGTGTTTGAGAAGTGTATTAGTAAATTCAAAGGCATGAAGGCCAGAATTGAATTGGATGAAACAGCAACACCAAGGTTCATAAAGCACATCCAGCGCCTTACTGCAGAGCTTGGATGCATCTAGAACTCTCTCCAAGGTTGAGTGGAGTGATTGGGCCATGCCCATTGTCTCAGTGATCAAGAAAGGGAAGGCTGGAGCCATTCACATATATGGGATTTCAAGGTGAGCAGCAACCCAGTGCTGCATACTGTGCAGTATCACCTGCCCCAAACAGAAGGCATTTTTGCATCTTTGCCAGGTGGGGAGAGGTTTTCAAAGATTGACTTGTCACAAGCTTATCTGCAAATGGAGATTGAGGATTCAAGCAGGAAGTTCCTCACAATTAACACTCACAAGGGACTGTTCCAGTGTGATCTTTGGCATCATATCCAACAATTTGGCAAAGAGAATAGAGCAAGTGCTCCAAGATATCTCAGGAACACAATGTTACCTTGATAACATCATCATGACTGGCAAAAATGATGAAGAGCACCTCCAGAACCTTGGTAAAGTGTTTACCAGGCTGAGTGAGTGTGGTCTGCATGCAAAGAGAGAGAAATATGAGTTTTTCAAGAATTAAATCTCTTATTATGGACATGTCATCGACAAGCATGGCTTACGTAAGTGACAAGAGAGGACTGAAGCAGTGTTACAGGCACCCAAACTGGAAAATGTTTCATAACTCAGTTCATACTTGGGCCTTGTAAACTACTACAATCCATTTCTCCCAAACATTGCTACAGTGCTACAGCCATAGAGCATACTGTTACAAACAGGAGCCAAGTGGGAATGATCAGAAAGATGTGAAAATGCATTCAAGGAAACAAAGAGACTAATAACAACAGATGGACTGCTCACCCATTATGGCCCATCCCTGTCCATCAGACTGATATGTGATGCATCCCCTTATGGCATTGGAGCTGTTTTGTCACACATTATGAAAGATGGATCTGAACACCCAATTGTGTTTGCTTCAAGATCACTGATGAGTGCAGAAGGCAACCACGCATACATTGATGGAGAGATCCTTATTCCAGTATGAGGAATAAACAAGCTCCACCACTACCTCTACGTTTACATTAATGGTAGATCACCAGCCCCTTGTGTTCATTTTCAATCCCAGGAAGGGAATTCCAGTGATGACCGCTACCTGATTACAACGTTGGGCACTATCCTTAGGAGCCCACTCTTACGACATGGAGTTCAAGGGTACCAGACAACACAGCAGCGCTGATGGCTTGCAACATCTTCCACTTTTGGCAACTGAAGAAGTAAAGTCTTTATTCTGTGACCCAGCAGAAGTGTTCCACACTGCATTGTGGAGCAGTTGCTGCTAACAAATTCTGAAATACAAACAAAACAAGGTATGACCCAACATTGTCAAAAGTCTATTAAATTGCCGTGCAAGGATGGCCAGCTCATGGAAACGCTATGTTTCCAGAGTTCTCAGGAAGATGAGACCAACTGTTGGTACGTCAAACAACACTATGATGTGTGGATCCTGTGTTGTGGTTCCCTCTAAACCGTGCACCAGAAGTGTTAGAAAATCTGCATGAGGGACACCTGGATACAGTCAAGATAAAGGATCTCTCCCAGAGCGATGTGCGGTGGCCAGGAATAGATAAACAGATTAAGTACTTGGCCAAAAGCTGTTTGGGATGCCAAAAAGTTCAAAAATGCACCCCCACAGGCACCATTACATCCATGGGAGTGGCTGTCTTCACCACGGCAAAAAGAACATATTGACTTTAAGGCTGGACCATTCATGGACTCCATGTTTCTGATTGCTGTGGATGCTCATTCGAAGTGGCTGGTGGTTATACCAATGAAGTCAATCAATTCAGCAAAGACTGTATCCGCTCTGAGGACTGTCTTCAGCAGCAATGGCTTACTAGAACAAATCATACACCTACAATGCTGTTAATGAACATGAATCTGAGATCTCGCATAGACCTCCTGAAACCAGGTCTACGGAGGGAAGTGCAGAATAAGCAGTTCAACCAGTTGCCAAGTGAAGCAGCAAGGCGCTTTGAGTTTGGACAGGAAATACTAGCGCGTGATTACTGAGAAGACAAGTGAACACCCAGCAGGATAGCTACAAGAACAGGACCACTGATGTAAATAGTGGATGTTGGAGATCAGACTTGGAGATGTCATGTGGACCAGATACAGGATGCTTAATCGAAGAACACACCCTGAGTCAACTACATCCAACAAGATGGACACCTTAAAGTCACCGGACTTATCTCTCAGTGATGATGTCACTGACAGCAATGCGACACCAGAAATCAAAAACATTGTCCTAGACAAGACACCTACCAAGCCTGATGCCACTCCATAGGTCCAGGGGCACGAAGAGAATGTTATTGTTAACGACACCCGCCAAACCCGATGCCACTCAACAGGTCCAGAGGCATGACACTGAAAGAAACAGAGCACCACCCAAAAGACTGAATCTTTTAAACTGTGAAGTTAGTTATGGACTGTTACGGTAAAAGCATGTTTATTTGGAATATTGTTTATGAAAGGGAAATAGAACGTTTGTACATACAGTTTTATCTTGCATTAATCTAAAGGGGGAGGAAGTGTAATGTATGGATCTATTTCTTTTAGAGCAAGAAAAAGTGGGGGACTCACCCCCGTTAGCACTACGTATTTATCTGTTGTCTACGCATGCGCATTGCTCTCTCTCTCGTTGCAATGTGACTACACCAGTGAAAGCCATCTCCCATGTGTGTGCTTTTATTTAATTGATATGTAGTTGTGCACAGACACAACAGTGTCTTTTGTGTTTGAAAAGCAAAGAATTTTGTATGTTGGAAGTATGAAATAAATGCAAATAATACATTTCAACTACAAGATCACCTGAAATATTTACTCTCTTTCTCTCTTCAGAGATGCATCCTGACTTGCTAACCTGCTGAGTATTTCTAGCATTCTCTGTTCTTATGAACTATCATGCTTATTTATTTATTTAGTGACACAGCAAGGAACAGACCCTTCCAGCCCTTGAAGCCACACCACCCCAGCAGCCCCTGACAGACGTGATTAATCCTAACCTAATTACAGGACAACCTACCCAGTATGCGTTCGGCTGTGGGAGGACCTGGAGAAAAACCACACATGTCACAGGGAGGCTCATTACAGAATGGCACCGAACTCCACAACACCCCAAGCTGAAATAGCATCATGCCTACCACTATACTAATGTGTTCTACTGGAGAAGAAAATATGAATTAAAATGAATATACCTACCAACCTGTGAATTGTGTTAGTTGATGGAAACAGTACTTACAACTGTGTCCAATGACAGTCTGACTTTCTTTGTGAAACTGGTGCCTCTATTTGACCTATTTGTTATTGCAGGCAAAAATTCATCTCCCTGTGTATGAAAGAGTAAAGAAATATGTCAGTTTTACATGCAAGGAATCTACTTCTAATGGACTTCTGTCAGTATTCAATATATCTACAAGATGTAAGCAAACTGATAATAATAAATATGAAACTCTACTGATTTGCTGCTGTCCTCCATTTCTATTTATTTACTTTGGTTTGCCGTATAGTGTTGATTTCAAATATTCCGTGAAGTGGTCAGCAAGATGAATGAATAATTGGTATGAATGAGAAACCTTACCATTACTAAATCCAGGATGTAGCATCTGGATTAACTGATATCTGCATTAAGTATTGAACACACCCACCAAGATTCAGGAGTCCTACAAACATGACTGTTTATTCCAATGGAAAAGTGTACATTCCACATTTTGGGCCAAGGTGCTTCATCAGTCCCACTGAAGGGTCTCGGCCCGAAACATTGACTGTACTCTTTTCCATAGATGCTGCCTGGCCTGCTGAGTTCCTCCAGCATTTCTTGTGTGCTTCTTGGATTTCCAGCATCTGCAGATTTTCCCGTTTGTTTATTCCAATAGCTCCTCGAGATAGACTCTGAAAGCTTTTACAAATAATATCACAACTCAGGGAGCAGTCAAGCCTCTAATAGTGAACTTAGGGTTATCAGCCATAAACCACCAGTTCCCATGTTAAGATTCATACTGAACAGGACAACCAGGAATTGACGATAAAGCAGTTTTGACATACTATTTGATACACAGCATTAATTTTATCCAGACTAAAGAATTTAAAAGTAAAAAAAAATGTTGTTTTTGATGGTGGGGGGCTAGAAAACAAATCAATACATTTGGAGATAGAGGGTCATGACCTGCTAGAAGACCCTATTGCCATTCACGATTTCCTTCACCTTGAAATGACATTCACGTCCCATAGTTGATTGATTGGGCACAGCCACAAAATGTAAGCAAACCACACACAAGAGAAAATCTGCAAATGCTGGAAACCCAAGCAACAAACACAAAATGCTGGAGGATCTCATCAGGCCAGGCAGCATCTATGAAAGCAAGTACAGCTGATATTACGGGCCGAAACCCTTCGGTAGGACTGAAGTATAGCCATAGTACTGGACATTCTCTGGTCCTAACGTTCAGAATTCTGCAACACTGCAAAACTGAGTTGTATTGCATCTCCTATAGATGGATTATTACATCAATAAATGATAATACTCCTTCATAATATTTAAAGAAGAGCTAATAGTTATTCAGTATACCTGAACTAATAAAAATCAGATTTACCTGTTGTTTGTCCTGGAGTTCATGCAATGATTCCATATTTGCTGGATTTGCATGAATCACATTGTGTTGCTAAAAACAATTCATCTTTGGAGCAGTATCATGAGATATTTCAGTAATGTGATAAAATAGCTATACCTCGGCACACACAGCCATACCAATCTTTAGTTAGGAAATAATTCTTTTTCAATGCCTGGAAGTAATAATTAGAGTGATGGGAATTACCTCAATCATCTTGCCTTCTTTGATTTATATTCCAGAAATATTCTGCAATGTTACTTTTTTAGTTAAACTCGTTGATTCTTGTCAGGGGTTCTATTTTATCCTTCGTCTATCAGGATTTTCAGTGCTCCCACTTCCACACATAATACAAGTGAATTCTGAACATAGTTCATAAACTGGCAATTTAAGAGCAACAGCCCCATGAACTACTCAAATACCACTGTCATGAGAATATTTTGCCCTGTGGATCACCTTGTTTACCATTATTCTCTGTATTTGTCATTGGTGTTATTTCCTTTATTTTATCTCAAACAACTAATGAAGTATTTTAAAACACTGTTAAACACTTGTTTAAATGGGGAATTTTATTTTACCAATGTTTAGCAGTATTAATCACTTCCTTTCTTCCAAACTGTATGCCTGAGAGCAAAATCATCTTTAAATTATACATCGCTTCAACTCAGGCAATGAGTGAATAAAATTACCTCTTGGCACCTAAACAAACTGAAACCTACAGTGTTTTGTGAAGCTTAATTTAGTGACTCTCATTTAAAATGCTAATCATTTAACAGCAAAATCAGATTGTTTTGAATTATTTTTCATTCTGCCCCTCATGTAATTAGCTTATTTTTGGAGTTACTAACATGTAGAATTCTGGATGGTAGATAGTCTGATTTTGTGAGAGAGATTCCAGTTGGCCAGTCCGTGCAGTATCCCTAAAAAAAAAACATATATTTGAGTCAGTGAGAGCTTAACTGATAGAGGTGGAGCTCATACTGCTGGTCAGATCGAAGCAGAATGCCAAGAACAATGGTAAAAATCATTATACTTATTAAGCAGTTTCCTGCTTGATAAAGGCAACATGCCTTGGGTATCAATTCTCAGATTAGTGTACACATAAAAGAAAAACCACAGCAGTCTTCAGTGTCAGTGATTATATTTCCATTTCTTTGTAGCAAAAATATATCCTTCATCCTGAAAGTTCCTTTATATACAATCACAAACACAAGGAAGACTGCAGATGCTAGAAATCCAAGCAATGCACACAAAGTGCTGTAGGAACTCAGCAGGCCAGGCAACATCTATGGAAAAGAGTAAACAGTTGATGTTTCAGGCCAAGGTCCTTGATCAGGTCCTGGTGAAGGGTCTGTGCCCGAGGCATTGACTGTTTACTCTTTTCCATAGATGCTGCCTGGCCTGCAAAATTTCACCAGCATTTTGTGTGTGTTCTTTTACATGTAATTTCATGTAGTTTCAGCGACAGGTTGCTATCGATGCAATGCTCCTCAGACAGGATGAGGAGGTCAATACTCCCCAATGCCATTAGGCTTTACAATTCAACCACCAGGAGTAAGATATGTTAAAGTGCCGGGGTTGATTGTATTTAATGTATTTAAGTAAACTACTTAAGAACTTTTTAAAAGCTTTATTAATGCTTTTTGAGAGAGTGATTTAGATGCATATCATATTTTTACTGAGTTAAGTATTGTATGTAATTAGTTTTGCTACAACAAGTGTATGGGACATTGGAAAAAATGTTGAATTTCCCCATGGGGATGAATAAAGTATCTATCTATCTATCTATCTATCTATCTATCTATCTATCTATCTATCTATCTATCTATCTATCTATCTATCTATCTAATAATGCTTTTGGAATTTATTCTCAGATGTCAGTTCTGGGAATTGCCATTCACTGCCAACAATTAATATCAACATCAGTTTATTTCAATAAATGGTAATTTCTGTGTGACACATGCCATAACAGAGCAGAATTCTCACATATATGACATTATCACAGAACATATAGAAAGAGCTTTGACAAGTCATGCAAGGGTTATTAAGCACAATCTTTCTTTTTAAGCCAAGCTTTTTGCAGAGGCATGAAGTCAACCAGAATGATTACAACATTTTAATTCTTCCCCCAGAGAATTCAAAGTATGACATAATGTAATGTAATTTCTGCCAGAGTGATGTCTGCACTCTAATCTCAAGCACGGTGGGCCAGTGATGAGGAAAGCAACAATTTAGCTGAGCAAAACTAAACTTCAAACTACAAGCAATTACCAGCTACTGTTCTAATGCAAGTCTCCACTATTTCTCTATAAGCAATCATTTATTTAGTTTCAGTTGGAGTGCAGAAGTGCAGTTCGGCCCGCGGTAAAAAGGTGGAAGCTTGTGTTTCAGATCTCTGTCTTTGTTCACCACAATCCTCTTCACTGGGAGTTGCTTTGCAGAGGTCCGGTGGGGGCTTGCTCCCAGCTCTCAAAATCTTTCTTATCATTGTAAGAATAATAGGGTTGTATTAATGGTATTGTTGTATCAGAGTTCAATGAATAGGATGGATAACCCTAATAATAGCATTAATAGCATTACATAATAGGATTTTAAATGAGTGTTAAAGGCCTGTTAAGAAATCATTTGTGAAATGTGTACAGGGAAGTTTCCTGAATCAATAGTAGGGTACCACTCAGGAGGTTGCAATATTGGGCATCATCCTAGAGAGTGAGGTAGGGCAATTTAACACATGTGGCAGCAGGGAACACTTGACTCTAACGAACATAGTTTTAAGCTAGTGATGGAAAAGGATAGGTTGGCAGAATTAAGCAGGATCTAGCAGAGTTGATTGGGAGCCTGTTTGAAAATAAAGGAATGAAAGACACATGGGAAGCTTGTAAGAGAGTGATTGCAAGCATCTAGGAGAGGCATGTTCCTCCCAGGATGACGGTAAACCTGGCATGTTCAGGTAACCTTGGCTTATGGCTAAGAAAAAGTAAGTGTACCTTGGGTTTAGGAAGCCAAGCACAGGTACATTCCCTGATGACTATAAAGAGAATTAGAACTCTCTTAAGGGCTATCCAGAGGGTAAAGAGGATATGAGGGAGATCTAGCAAGTAATAGGTAAGGAAATCTTAAGAGCTCTATAGCTATACTAAAAGTAAAAATGTGGCTATAGAAAGAGTAGGGCCCTTTGGAGATCAGCAGGACCAACTATGTCTTCAACTGTAGGAGATGGATGAGATTTTTAATGAATAATTCTGCTATGTATTTACTGAGGAGAAATTCATGGCCTTTAAAGAACTAAGGAAAACAAGTGGAAACCATCAGTATTAATCAACAAGCTTTTAAATCTTAAATTTTGTACCTCACTCTGCAACTAGATCCTTGAATTCCTCATTGGAGCCCACAGTCTACACAGACCAGAGACAACATCTCTTCAGCAACAATCAACACAGGTGCACATCAAGGATATATGTTTAGCTCACTGCTCTACTGCATTTACATGCATGACTATGTGGCTAGGCACAGCTCAAATATCATCCATAAAGTCACAGATTACATTATGTTGCTGGTGAATACCCAGATAGTGACAAGGAGGCATACAGAAGTGATATAGATTAGCTGGTTGAGTGGTGTTGACACAATAACCTCAATTCAATATCAAAAAGACTAAGGAATTGATTATGGACTTCAGGAAGGGGAAATCAGGAGAAAACACATCTGTCATTGAGAGATCAGCGAAGGATAGGGTAAGCAGCTTCAAGTTTCTGGGTGTCAACATCTTGAGGGATCTATCCTGGGGCCAATACAGTGATGTAATCATGAAGAAGACATACCAGTGGTTCTACTTTATTAGGAGTTTGAGGAAATTTGGTATGCCACTGAAGATTTGTACCAATTTCTATAGATGTACAGAGGAGAACATTCTGATTGGTTACATAACTGCCTGGTATACAGGCTGCAATGCACAGGATTGCAAAAAAGCTGCAGAGGATTAGAGACTGAGCCAGTTCCATCATGGGCACAACCCTCCCCACCAATGACGACAACATGAAGAAGTGATGCATCAAAAAGGTGGCATTCATCACTAAGGACCTTCACCATCCGTAACATGCCCTCTTCTTGTTACTACAAGTCTGAAGACTCACACTGAATGATTCAAAAGCAGTTTCTCCTCCTCCACTACAAAATTTATGAATTTCACAAACCAATGAACACTATTTTTTATTCCTTTTTTGCAATATTTATTAATTTTGTAATTTATAGTATTTTTTTTTGTCTCAGCACTGTACTGCTGCCACAAATTTGATGTCATATAAGGCAGTATTGTGAACCTGATGCTGCTGAATGGCATATGCTATTTGACAGAGATTAAAACAAGTATGTTTGGGATGAACCATAAATGTACGTAAATGATCATAAATTTTTGACAGGTGCCAAGTATTAGTTGCAGTGCGTTATTTCAAGCTTACCGGTTGGTCACCTTGATATGTCGATGGGTGGTGGAAGGTGATGGGACTCAGATCAGAGCCTTCTGTGAACCCAGTGTTCTCCTTTTTCCCAACTGTTTTATGTTGAGAAAATGCTGTTGATATACAAAATCATCAGTGGAAGTTTGCCAACTTCTGACAGAATATAAATGTGTAGAACATGTAAAATTCATAAAGCATAATCTTCTCCACAAACAACATGGTTAAGCACAGCAAAACGGCATTAATCACAAAGCAAGTACTGAAATAACAGCTAATCAATCCTGATATATCCACCAAAATATCACAAATAAATCAATGAAAATAAATGCAAATGAAAATGCAAAGCCTTCCGGTCAAGATGGTGCCCGCAGACAATGATTCCTCAGGTGACATCTTCCAGATAGCTAATTTCTTCCATTATTTCACATTTTTTATGCCTTCTGCTTCTTCTGTTGGAGCCAGTGACGTACAGTTTGGAGTCCAATCGAATGATGTAGTGCTCTGCTCTCCCCAGAGAGGACTGCAAGCACCAGCTGCCTCGTGCAGAATTCCAAAGCCAGGCACGAGGCCATGATTGACTCCATTTTGAAGCATCGCAGAAGATTGAAGCATCAAGGGAAATACAGAGGAGGTCAGCGGGTGCACTCCATGGAGGCCATGGGTTGACAGTGGTTGGCAACCAGGTCGGAGGAGTGGCGGTCATTCTTCATGGAAGGAGTGGCAGTCCTCCTCAATCCTGATGAGAGGAAATTTTCATAATTCTAAGATTTATGTGAATATTGGACTGTAGTTTATATGGTTGTCCTTCAGTTTTCTGAGTATTCTCTCTTGTTGTTGATTGGCAAGGTGGGATTCCAGGTGGGCAATGTGTTAGTTTATGTGAGAGGGTGGGGTTGGGGATTTAGGGTCTGATGTTCTTATTAGTTTTTCTGTGTGGGTGATCTATAGTTTTTGTGTGTGGGGAGAGGGGGTTATAAGATATAGAAGCAGAAGTAGGCCATTTGGCCCATCGAGCCTGCTCCACCATTCAGTCATGGGCTGATCCAATTCTTCCAGTCATCCCCATTCCCCTGCTTTTACCACATACCCTTTGATGCCCTGGCTAATCAAGAATCTATCTATCTCTGCCTTAAATACACCCAATGACTTAACCCTCCACAGCCGCTCATGGCAACAAATTCCACAGATTAACCACTAAAGTAATTTCTCCACATCTCTGTTCTAAAAGGACGTCCTTCCATCCTGAAGTCGTGCCTTTGTGTCCTAGCATCCCCTATCATGGGAAATAACTTTGCCATATCTAATCTATTCAGGCCTTTTAACATCTGGAATGTTTCTATGAGATTCTCCCTCATTCTCTTGAACTCCAGGGAATACAGCCCAAGAGCTGCCAGATGTCCTGCCTACGGTAACCCTTTCATTCCTGGAGTCAATCTCGTGAATCTTCTCTGAACCATCTCTAATGTTAGTATATCCTTTCTAAAATAAAGAGCCCAAAACTGCACACAATACTTCAAGTATGGTCTCACGAGTGCCTTATGGAGCCTCAACATCATACCCCTGCTATTACATTCTATACATCTAGAAATGAATGCTAACATTGCATTCGCCTTCTTCACAACCAACTCAACCTGGAAGTTAACCTATAGGGTGTCTTGAACAAGGACTCCCAAATCCCTTTGCATCTCTGCATTTTGAATTCTCTCTCCATCTAAATAATAGCCTGCCCATTTATTTATTGCACCAAAGTACATGACTATACAATTTCCAACATTGTATTTCATTAACCACTTCTTTGCCCATTCCCCTAAACTATCTCAGTCTCTCTGCAGGCTCTCTGCTTAGTCAAGACTACCCACTCTTCCACTTACCTTTGTATCACCGGCAAATTTAGCCACAAATCCATTAATCCCATAGTCCAAATCATTGACATACATCATAAAAAGCAGCTGTCACCCCTGTGAACTCTACTGGTAACCGGCAGCCAGCGAGAATAGAATCCCTTTATTCCCACTCTCTGCTTTCTGCCAACCAGCCAATGCTTCACCCACGCTAGTAACTTCCCTGTAATTCCATGGGCTCTTATCTTGCTAAGCAGCCTCATGTGCGGCACCTTGTCAAAGCCCTTCTGAAAATCCAAATACACCACGTCTACTGCATCTCCTTTGTCTACCCTGTTTGTAATTTCCTCAAAACATTGTAGTAGGTTAGTCTGGCAGGATATTCCTTTCAGGAAACCATATTGGCTTTGGCCTCTCTTGTCATGTGCCTCCAGGTATTCTGTAATATCCCTAACAATCGATTTCAAAACAACTCCCCAACCACAGATGTCAGGCTAACAAGACTATAGTTTCCTTTCTACTCTCTCCCAACCTTCTTAAATAGCGGAGTAACATTCACAATTTTCCAGGCATCCGGTACAATGCCAGAATCTATCGATTCTTGAAAGATCATTGTTAATATCTCCGCAGTCTCTCCAGCTACTTCCTTCAGAACCCAAGGGTGCATTCCATCAGGTCTACCTTCAGACAATTAAGCTTCCTCACCACCTTCTCAGTCGTAATTTTCACTGCACAACCTTCACTTCCTTGACACTCTTGAATGTCCAGTACACTGTAAATGTCTTCCATTGTGAAGACTGATGCAAAATACACATTCAGTTCCTCTGCCATCTCTGCGTCTCTCATTGCAATATCTCCAATGTCATTTTGTATCGGTCCTATATCTACCCTCAATTCTCTTTTACCCTTTATATACTTAAAAAAGCTTTTAGTATCTTCTTTGATATTAGTCACTGGCTTCCTTTCATAATTCATCTTTTCCTTCCGAATGACCTTCTTAGTTTCCTTCTGCAAATTTTTAAAAGCTCCCCAATCCTCTATCTTCCCACTCACATTGGCTTTCTTGTACACCTTCTCTTTTGCTTTTACTTTGGCTCTGACTTCACTTCTCAGCCACGGTAGTGTTCTTCTTCCCTTTGAAAATTTCTTCTTATTTGGAATATATCTGTCTTGCACTTCCCTCACTTTTCGCAGAAACTCCAGCCATTGCTGCTCTGCTGTCCTTCCTGCAAATGTCCCTTTCCAGTCAACATTCAGCCAGTTGCCTCTCATGCCATTCTAATTTCCTCTATTCCACTGAAATACCAACACATTGCATTTTATTTTTTCCTTCTTAAATTTCAATGTGAACTTGAACATATTGTGATCGCTGTTCCCTTAGAGTTCCTTAACCTTTAGCTCTCTTATCACCGCCAGATCATTGCACAACACCCAATCCAGCACAGCCGATCCCCTAGTGTGCTCAACAACAAGCTGTTCTAAAAAGCCATCCTTTAGACATTCTACAAATTGTCTCTCTTGAGGTCCAGTACTGACATGGTTTTCCCAATTCACTTTCTTGTTAAAATCCCCAACGATTATCATGACATTGCCCTTCTGACACGCCTTTTCAATCTCCTGCTGTAATTTGTAATCCACATCCTGGCTGCTGTTTGGAGGCCTGTATACAATTGTCATTAGGGTCCTTTTATTCTTGACATTTCTTAACTCAACCCATACAGTATACGTTCCAATGCTATGTCATTTCTTTCCACTGATTTAATATTATTTCTTATACACAGAGCCATCCTTTAGTCAAGTTTCAGAGATGGCCACAACGTCATATTTGCCAATCTGTAGCTGAATTTCAAGATCGTCCATTTTATTTCTTATGCTGTGTGCATTCAAATACAACACACTCAGTCCAGTATTTGTTGTTTTCTGTTTTAACTGCACCACACCTCTATTGCCCTATAACTCATGCCACTGGCTTTGATTAAGCCTCATCTCCTACCTGTTCTTTCTATAATCTCTGTTGCACGGTATCTTTGATTTATTTCTGTTTTCTCCTTCTTCAGCCCTATCACTCTGGTTCCCATCCCCTGCCAAATTAGTTTAAACTCTCCCCAACAGCTCTATTAAATGTGCGCGCTAGGATATTGGACCCCCTTGAGCTCAGGTGTAACCCATCCTTTTTGTACAGGTCACTGTTTTACTTGCGAAGGAAGGGGTTGGGAATTTGGGGTTTGATATTCCAGCTGCCCTTCTCCAGGAGGGTGATCTTTTAATTTTTTTTTTGTGCAAGGAGGGGGATGGGGGATTGGGGTTTGCAAGTGTTGTATCCTTTTCCTTTTTGTGTGGGGAAGGGAGTTGATGTCTTTTCTTTCAATGACCCTCGTGTTTTTTTTTGTATATCATGGCTATCTGAAGAAGATGAATATCAGAGTTGTATTGTGCATTGCACACTTTGACAATAAAATTAACCTTTGAAAATAACTTCATAAGTTGATAATCCCTGGAGAGTTCAGTTGATAATAAAATGCATTGTGTGAGTAAAATACAAGTTAGAAAGGCTCGCTGTCTGATCTCCAATCTTTATGAATTAACTTATCTTTTGCTGATTTAGTGAAGTAGTCCAGAGTGAATGAAGGGGACTGATTTACACAATAAGACATAAGACATAAGAACAGACTTGGGCCATTCAGCCCATTATGTCTTCTCTGGGATTCCATCATGGCTGATTTATTATCCCTCTCAACACCATTCTTCTGCCTTCACCATGTAAACTTTGCTGCCTGGCTAAACAAGAACCTATCAACTCCTGCTTTAAATATATTCAGTGACGGCCTCTATAGTCATCTATAGCAATGAACTCCACATAATGAACACTACTCTCTGGCTAAAGAAGTTGCTTCTCATCTCTTTTTTATATGGATGTTACTCTAGTCTGGGGCTGTGCGCTCTGTTCCTAAACTCCCCCTCTATAGGAAACATCCTCTCTGCGTCCATTTTATCTCAGCCAAGGGTTCCCAACCTTTTTTTATGCCATGGATCCCTACTGTAGGTTAATGTAATGGGTGAAAAATGTACAGTTTATGTACAGAAAATGAAAATTCACAACCTCCGACATTGAGTTGGGGTTCCCTTTAAGAGTATGGTCTGATATGGTGATGTAACTACAAAAAGGACTTTTACCATGCTTGGTATCTTAGTATTCAGTTTTTGGAGTTCAATAAATGAGTCATTATGGTTTTTCTTAAATATAAAATGCCTCACATCATTTTATTTGCTAAAGCCCGCATTGGTAACCCTGATGCTCTAGAACAATTTCCACAATTATTGAACATGTCAGCCAGTGCAGTTGCTTTGAAACTGCCAGAGTTTTGGGAGCAAAATGCTGTTGATTGGTTTCTAGAAGCTGAAGCCCAATTCAAGCTGTGAGAAATCATCGCCAATGACACCAAATTCTTCTATGTGGTAGTGTCACTCGGAAACTCCATGGCTGCAAGAGTGGTGAGTCCACTAGAACATGTGCCCAAACAGGATCTATACAGATTGCTGAGAACTCATCTTTAACAGACTTTTAGACAACTGGAGTCTGAGCGTGCCAACAGTTGAACTCGTTGCCTGGCCTCAGCAATGCTAAGCCATCAGAGCAAATGGACCACATGCTGTCTCTCCTCGAAAATCACAATCTTTTTTTTTTATTTTTAAAGAACTCTTTGTGCAGTAAATGCCTGATCAAGTTTGCATTGCTCTCACTAATGTACCCATGAAAGATGATAGGGAGCTTGCTAAAATGGCTGATAGCCTACACTCAGCCAGGCAGTGGTGCACAGTTCCTCCTCTTTTCCCTGGCTCAATATGCCTGGTCAGCAAGGCCTCCAACGAAAGCATACAAAAATACTACTGACTAATGCTGCAAACAGACTATACCAGGTCTGTGATTCACCACACTCACTTGGTACGAACACTAGGTAGTGCCGACTACCTTGCGGCTTCAACAGTACCCGCGCATCGGGACATCGGAGGTCTGTGAACACTGTGGTTTCCAGCTGGCAGGGTTGTCTACTGTTCATTACGGACACCCTTTCAGTGTCCATGTGACACGGGTGCTCAAGTGAGTGTGCTACCGGTGTCGCCTATTGATGACAAGTCAGAAGCTTGGAGGTTGCCAACTGCAGAAGGATCCAGGCTTATCGGCCACAGCAGGTGATGCTCTGCTTCAGAGGGAGATGTTACACCTGGAACGTCATGATGGCTAAAGTGGCTAGACCTCTGCATGGTGCAGATTTTTTGTGTGCCCAAGGACTATTAGTCAATCTTAAAATCTGCTGGCTTGTAAATGTCAAGGACTCTGGGTCGTTACCCTGCTTCCTGAGTAAGATCCCCACAATGAAATTGACAAGCACATGAACCACCACATCTGAGTTTACTCGACTGAGTTTATTCCCATCTCACCAACCCTACATTCTCCACTGCAGCCACAAAACATGGAATCGAGCACCATGTTCCTACAAATGTCCCACCAGTCCATGCCCACATGCATAGACTGCACCCAGAAAAGCTGAAACAACGAAGGCTGAGTTTGCAAACATGGAGTGACTCAGAATTGTATGCTGGTCAAATAGCCCCTAGGCTTCAACCCCCCATAAGGTCCCTAAGTCTGATGGTGGTTGCTGCCTATGTGGAGATTGCCGATACCTTAACGAGGCCACCACCTCCAATTGTTACCCAGTCCCACATATCCAAGACTTTTCGCATGTTTAGCCAGAAAGTTAACTTTTTCCAAAGTCAATATAGCTGTGATAACCCCATTTGGCCTCTTTGAGCTTCTGCACATTCCATTTTGGCTGAAAAATGGAGCACAAACTTTCCAACGGCTGATGTATTAAAGGACTCACCGACTTTCTTTTAGTTTACCGGAATGACATGCTTGTCGCCAGTGCATCCAAATACAACACATATCTTATCTCTGCACATTTTTCAAGCTCTTAAGCCAACATAGGTTGATTATTAACCCTGATAAATGCCAGCATGGGTTGTCAACCATTGACTTTCTCTGCCATCGCATCTCCTTCCTGTCAAAAGTAGTCACTATTATGGATTTTCCACCACCCTATACTACTAAAAAATTACAGGAGCTATTAGGCATGGTGAATTTCTATCATTGCTTCATTCTGCAAGCTGCTGAACTTATACTCCTCCTTTACAGTGCGCTTCAAGGCAATACTGCTAATCTAGTGCTTGACCGGGTAGCATACATGACCAGAGCTTTTGATGATACCAAACGAGCTCTTTCCAATGCCACCCTGCTGGTGCACCTGCTCGCCAACTCACCCATAGCCATTACCACTGATGCTTATGCTGTGGGTGCTCTGTGTGAACAGTTGTTTGGAGGCGTGTGGCAGCCACTTTGCCTTCTTCAGCCGGCAGATCTGTCCCCCAAAAAGAAGTACAGCACATTTGACTATGAGCTTCACGGTCTCTATCTGGCTCTCTGCCATTTTTGTTTTCTTCTAGAGGATTGCCATTTCACAGTGTTCATTGACTATATGTCCCTCGTGTACTTGATGGCCAAAATATCAGACCCTTGGTCTGCAGGGCAACAACACCACCTGGCTTATATATCAGAGTTGACAACTGATATACAACGTATCAAGGGGGAAAATAATGCTGTGGCTTTTATTGCCTCTCACAGCCAGCCATTGAGGCTACACACATGGTGGTTGACTATGTCGGCATTGCAGCCGACCAAGTTACTGATCCATAGATCCAGGCTTACTGAACAGACATGGGCTTGTGGTTTGCTGACATTAAGTTCAGGGAAGCTGGTGTTTCTTTTTTGCAATGTCTCAAACGGTCACCCTCGCACTATAGTGCCCGCAAACTGGAGCTGGACAGCTTTTACCTCCATACATGGCCTCCCAAATCCGGGCTGGAAGGCCTCACAGAAACCGGCTGCATGTGACACAGCCTTAGAAAGGACTTGCATGACTGAAGTGCCAGCGCACAAAAGTTAAGCATCATGTTCAGACGCCATTGGCACCTTTTGAGGTCCCTGAGCAACAACTGGACCACGTCAATGTGGACTTTGTTGGTCTTGTTCCCCGTCCCATGATTTCATACACCTCCTTACCATGGTGGACTGTACCACCAAGTGGCCAGAGGTCGCCCGTCTAGCATCAAAGATGGCTGCAGATGAGGCTCGGGCGTTCATCAGCAGTTTGGTTGCTCTATTTGTCACCCCCTCTAATATTTCCTCTGACCACAGATCCCAAGTTCAATTCAGACCCCTGCATTGCGATGGCCCAGAACCTCGGCATTAAGCTATACCACACCACAGCGTATCACCCGCAGTCCAATGGCCTGTCAGCTGTTTCAAAGCTCCTTAAAGACTGTTCTGAAGGTGCTTTCCTGATGGATGAGTATTGGCATGATTGCCTCCCGTTGGTCCTGCTGGGGCTCAGAACAGCTCCAAAAGAGGGCCTGCAGTTGTCCGCAGCTATATTGGTATACGGGCAGCTGTTACAAGTGCCAGGTGATTATATTCCTGATGCCATAATCGCCTAGTCAGCCTCTCAACAGTGTTCTATGTTCCTCACTAAATTCAGTGCCTTTGCACCTATTCCTACCTCCCATCATGGTGCACAGCACTCTTGGGTTCCTAGTGTCCTATATTACACCTCGTTTGTTTTTGACTGCATGACGCATTCCAACATCCCCTTAAGCCCCCTTACGGTAGCACTTCCCGCATTTTGGAATGTAGAGATAAGATAAGCGGATTAAAACTGAATGTGTTTGGTAGACTGTCTAAGCTAGCCCACCAAGGTTTGTGGAATACTGTGACCATGCCCCTGCTGTATGTCACAACCATGAGTCCGTCAACACACTTCTAGATGAGCCAGAGGCACCTGCCGTTCCTCCACCCATAAAGTACAGGATCCATGCTGGGTGGCTCAACCAAGCTCCAGACAGGCTCACAATGCCAGTTTTAGTGAATTCTCAGGGGGCCTCTGGAGGGTGATGTAATTGGTGGAAACGTACATAATTCACAACCACTGACATCGAGTTGGGGTTCACATTAAGAGACTGGTCTGACGTGGTTTGTGTTCAGTTTTTGGAGTTCAATAAATTATGCTTTCTCTTAAACAGAAAATGCCTCATGTCATTTTATTTGCAAAATCCTAACCATCATTAACCAAGAGGTCTGTGAATTCAAATTGCAGACCACTGATCTAGGCCTTTCAATTTTATCAGATAAAACAAGATCCCCCTTGGTTCTTCTAAACATCAGTGAGTTCAGGCCCAGAGCCATTAGTCCATTCATTCCCCGAATCATTCTCGTGAACCTCCTCTGGACCAGCTCCATTGCCAGCACATCTTTTCTTAGATAAAGGGGCCAAAACTGCTCAAAATACTCCATGTGTGTGGTCTGACCAATGTTTTATAAGGCCTCAGCATTCCATACTTCCTCTTATATTCTAGTTCTCTTCAAATGAATGCTAACATTGCATTTGCCTTCCATACCACCATAGTTAACCGTCAGGGAATCCTGCAAAAGGACTCCCACCTTTTCTCTCTTTTTCCATTCCCCTTTCTGGCTTCTTAGAACCATAGAACCATAGAACATTACAGCACAGAAACAGGCCTTTTGGCCCTTCTTGGCTATGCCGAACCATTTTTCTGCCTAGTCCCACTGACCTGCACCTGGGCCATATCCCTCCAAACCCCTCTCATCCATATACCTGTCCAAGTTTTTCTTAAATGTCAAAAGTAAGCCTGCATTCACCACTTCATCTGGCAGCTCATTCCACACACCCACCAGTCTCTGCGTGAAGAAGTCCCCCCTAATGTTCCCTTTAAACTTTTCCCCCTTCACCTTAACCCATGTCCTCTGGTTTTTTTCTCCCCTGGCCTCAGTGGAAAAAGCCCGCTTGCATTCACTCTATCTATACCCATCATAATCTTATATACCTCTATCAAATCACCCCTCATTCTCCTATGCTCCAGGGAATAAAGTCCTAACCTATTCAACCTTTCTCTGTAACTCAGTTTCTCAAGTCCCGGCAACATCCTTGTAAACCTTCTCTGCACTCTTTCAACCTTATTAATATCCTTCCTGTAATTAGGTGACCAAAACTGCACACAATACTCCAAATTCGGTCTCACCAATATCTTATACAAGCTCACCATTACATTCCAACTCTTATACTCAATACTTTGATTTACAAAGGCCAATGTACCAAAAGCTTTCTTTACAACCCTATCTACTTGTGAAGCCACTTTTAGGGAATTATGTATCTGTACTCCCAGATCCCTCTGTTCTACTGCACTCTTCAGTGTCCTACCATTTACCTTGTATGTTCTACCTTGGTTTGACCTTCCGAAGTGCAATACCTCACACTTGTCTGTATTAAACTCCATCTGCCATTTTTCAGCCCATTCCTCCAACTGGCCCAAATCCCTCTGCAAGCTTTGAAAACCTTCCTCACTGTCCACTACACCTCCAATCTTTGTATCATCAGTAAATTTACTGATCCAATTTGCCAGATTATCATCCAAATCATTGATATAGATGACAAATAACAATGGACCCAGCACTGATCCCTCTGGCACACCACTAGTCATAGGCCTCCACTCAGAGTAGCAATCCTCCACTACCACTCTCTGGCTTCTTCCATTGAGCCAATGTCTAATCCAATTTATTACCTCTCCATGTACACCTAGCGACTGAATCTTCCTTCTAACCTCTCATGTGGGACCTTGTTAAAGGCTTTGTTATCCCTTCTTCTCCTTTGTTATCCCTTCTCCTCTCCTTACTAGCCTATCATCTCCCTCTAGTGTCCCCCTTCCATCCCTTTCTCCTATGATCCACTCTCCTGTCTTATCAGGTTCCTTCTTCTTTAGCCCTATACCTTTTCCGATTATCACCTCCCAGCTGCTCACTTCATTCCCCTCCCCCACCCTTCCTCCTCACCTAGCTTCACCTATTACCTTCCAGTCTGTGATCCTTGCACTCCTCCCACCTTCCTTTTCTAGCTTCTTACTCCTTCCCTTCCAAACCTTATAAAGGGTCTCAGACCATTAACGTTGATTGTTTATTCCTCTCCATAGATTCCTCCACCTTTTTGTATGTATTGCACTAAGTTACACGATTTATATTAGATGACAGCCTCTAACTTTTACAGGCACAACACGGGTTTAATGTTGACATAAATGGAGAGATTTTAGGAACTTTATAGATTGATTAATGAAATTGGAATAAAAGATTTTCCCTTTGTAACTGGCAACCTTGGAGCCAATGAGAGATCCCTATCAAAAAGTACATTTGCAGTGTTGGACATGTATGACCCACACTACCCAGGTATCTGGTGATAGTCTCATATTTTGCACGTTATGAAGGGCAGCTTGAATGAGGTACTACTGACCTCAAGGACCAACATGATTCTCTTATCCTTAACCACAAGAGTGATCATCAATTGCACTACATAAATAATACTGTGATTATATTAACTAGCCAATGTTAATTACTGAATTTGAGATCCCGTTCATATAAAATGATAAGTAACTTACTTGTTTAACTACCTGGATTTGGAAGAAATTTTCTTTGTAAATGGTAAAACTATTTACATTCCATTCCAATGAAAAAAAAACCATTTTCTAAATGGGGAGAAAATCCAAAAATCTGAGATGCAAAGGGACTTGGGAGTCCTTGCGCAGAACACCCTAAAGGTCGAGTCGGTGCTGAGGAACACAAATGCCAAGTTAGAATTCATTTCAAGAGACCTAGAATCAAAGAGCAGGGATTCTAGAGGCTTATAAGACATTGGTGTGGCCTCACCTTGAATATGTGAGGGTGCAGAGAAGGTTCACAAAGATGATTCCAGGTTATCATACGAGGAACGTTTGATGGCTCTGGGTCTATACTCACTGGAATTCAGAAGGATGAGGGGGGATATCATTGAAACCTTTCAAATGCTGAAAGGCCTAGATAGAGTAGATGTAGAAAGGATGTTTCCCATGGTGGGAGAGTTTAGAGCAAGAGGGCACAGCCTCAGGATAGAGGGGCACCCTTTCAAAATAGAGAAGTGGAGAAATTTCTTTAACCAAAGGGTGGTGCTTTTGTGGAATTTGTTGCCACTTGCAGCTGTGGAGGCCAGGTCATTGGGTGTATTTAAGACAGAGATTGATAGATTCTTGATGGACATGGCATCAAAGGTTACAGGGAGAAGGCTGGGAACTGGGGTTGAGGAGGATAAAGAAAAAGGATCAGCCATGATTGAATGGCAGAGCAGACTTGATGGGCCACATGGCCTAATTCTATTCCTACGTCTTATAGTCTAATTGAATTATACATCTATTGGCTCCTATATATTAGTATAAATTAAGAGTAAATATGTTTACATTATAAATTGTCAGATTTCAGTGGTACAGTATTTGCTAAAATTGACTATTTTTCTCTAATAGTTTGAATATTGTAATGATGCATTGCAATGAATGCAAAGTAGACCATTTTACATTTTATTTACAACATGTGCAAATATTTCAGTGTAATACATAGAACTGCTATGTTTCTCAAACTGTAAAAGTCCCTAATAGCAATATTGCATGACCTCTAGTGCTCTTAGAGTGAAGAAATGTACTGTTCACAAATTGCAACAACTTATGCATTAAGTTCAAAAAGATTTATTTCTTCCAGCAAGCTATTTCATTACATTTTCTAACCGAAGTGGTTTTGTATTCTGATAACGGTCAATCATTCAAATCTCATTTGCACATTTAGTACTTCCATTGGTCAAAATTGATCAATTTATTTTGTAACATTCCTGCTGCGCCGTAGCTTCCACAAAACATGATTCAGACTTGACTGGGCCAGGCTTGGTAATAGATCTCTGGACCAATGCCATTGAAGAGATACGCAGTGAGCAAATCTGCACGTTTCTATTTATGGTTCTCAAATGGCACAGCATAGAACTAAGCCATTCAGGCCATTGTCATTAAATTGGTTTTACAAATCATTCACTCCACCATTCTTACCAAATACAACATCAAATATCCTCCTTTTCGAGTAAGAACCTAGTTCAATATTTACCAACCTCACTAATGTTCTTCTGTCAATAGAATTTCTTATGGTCCAGCATGAGCCTGGATTCTCCAACCAACTGATACCCTTCTGTGAGCCCTGCAACAGCTAGTGTAATGTTGTATACCTACTGAAGACCACTAAATATGTATCTATGAGGGCCCATCGGATTCCTTTGTCTTCAGCCCTTTATCACTTTACCAGCTCTTATCTTCTCACATCCTTCTCCTTTCATTTCCCCTCTCCCACCCACCTATCTTCCCCCCCTCACCTGGACTCACCTAGCAGTTGCCAGCTTGTGCTCCTCCCCCTCCTCTCACCTACAGTATTTATTCTGCCTTATGTCCCCTTCCACTCCAGTCCTGATTGAGGATCTCAGCCCATAACGCCAAATGTTCATTTCCTTCCATAGATACCTCTTGATCTGCCGTGTTCCTCCGGTATTTTATGTGTTACTATCCATTGTCATATTTGTTTTAGATAGCTGACATATAATTAGATGAATACACCGTTCTAAAATAAATAGATTTAATATGCAGGTACTTTCAGAAGAATAGAGGGAAATAGACCCTGCAATGACAGGACAGTCTACCACAAAGAGTGTTTTATTAAGCAAACCCAGTTATGTTCATTGCAGCTCTGAAGGTGACCGCTTTGTTAAAGTGGCAAAAATTTCAACAGGTAGGAGTGGAGTTTAAGATGGGTCTAAAATCTGTGTTATATGTCATTCTGTAGTACCATCCATGATCTTTACCAATATGGTGAATGGCATATCAAAAGCTGGATATTGGAGTATTTGCCCAATCTACAAAATGGAATGAATGGATGAAATGAAGATCAAACTCAATCCATGTAAATGCAATGCTTCCACACCATATTCATGTTGTAAAATATGTAATAAGATTGTCCAATTTACATTTACAATTAAGCAGAACCAGGGCTGCGGATAGTACTAAGTAGTAGAGGGGATGGGTTGAACAGCTTGGAAAGGTATGGATAAACCAAAGGGAAGGGGAGGGCAGGGAGGATAAGGAGGACTCCAGAATAAAGAATGACAGAAAGTGTAGAGAGGGATAAGAACTTAACTTCAGGCAACGTGGAGGAAAAATTGAAAGGGGTGGTTAATACAGGATTGAAGGTGTATGCAGCATACATAATACAGTAAATTACCTTGTAGTGCAGTTAGAAATAGGCATCACTGAGTCACGGTTGAAAGAAGAGCTCAGCTGGGAGCTTAATATCTAAGGATACATGTTGAATTGAACAGAGAGATAGGTGGGCATAGGAGGTGAGATGGTGTTGTTAGCAAAAACATAGAATCCTATCCTTAGAAAGAAGTGACAGAGGACAGAAGATGTAGAATCTTTGAGGGTAGAGCTAAGAAACAGAAATTATCAAAAGAGTTCATCAGAGTTATATATAGACCCTGAGCAGTCGCAAGGATGTGGGGTACAAATTACAATGGGAGATAGAACAGGCATGTAAAAAGAGCAATGTTATTACAGTCATAGGAGATTTCAATAAGCAGGTAGATTGAGAAAATCAGGCTAATGGTGAATCCTAAGAGAAGGAATAAGTAGAATGCTTACAAGAAGGATTTTTAGAGCAGCTTATGGTTGAGTCCACCAGGGGAAAGGCAATTATGGATTTGGTGTTGTGTAATGAACCAGATTTGATTAGGTATCGGAACCCCGAGAAGGCATTGATCATGATATGACAGAATTCACCTCACAGTCAGAGGCTGAGAAGCCAAAATTGGATGCATCCATATTGCTGTTGAGGTAACTGCAGAGGCATGAGAAAAAAGCTGTTCAAAGTTGATTGGAAGGAGGCACTATCAGGGATGATGGCTGTGCAACAATGGCTGAAGTTTGTGGGAGTAATCAGTTCATCCCAAAGAAGAAGAAGCATTCTGAAGGTACAATGTGGCAACTATGGCTAACAAGTGAAAACAAAGACAGTGTAAATGTGAAAGAGGGGACATACAACATATGTAGCAAAAATTAGTAGGAAGTTAGAGGATTGGGAAGCTTTTCAACAGAAGGCAACCAGATAGCAAAAAGAAGAGAAAAGATGAAATATGAAGATGGGCTAGCTAATAATATAAAAGAGGATATCAAAAGTTTTCTCAGCTATATAAAGAGTAAAAGAGAGGGAAGATATTGGACAACAGAAAAATTACACTGGAGAATTAGTAATGGAGTACAATGAAATGGTGGAAAAACTGATTTAAGTAGTTTGCATCAGTTTTTACTGTGGAAGACAGTGGCAGCATGCCAGAAATTTGAACGTCGGGGCAGAAGTGAGTGCAGTCATTATTAATAAGGAGAAGATGCATGGGAAGCCTATAGTTTTGAAGGTGGATAAGTCACTTGGACAAGATGGACTACACCCCAGGGTTCTAAAAGTGGTGGCTGATGAGATGGTGGTGGCATCACCAGTGATCCCTCAAGAATCACTAGATTCATAAAACACAGAACATAGAACACAGAAAGTAAAGCATAGTACAGGCCCTTTGGCCTATGATGTTAAGCCGATTCTTTAACCTACGCCATTATCAATCTAACTCTTCCCTCACATAACCACAATCTTCCTTGCATCCATATGCCCATCAAGCAATCGCTTAAGTGCCCATAATATATCTGTCTCTACTACCGCAGCTGGCAGCATGTTCCATGAACCTATCACTCTCGGTGTAAAGATCCTAGCTCTGACACCCCCCATTCCTTCCTCCAAACACCTTAAAGTCATACACCCTTTTATCAGTAAGTTATACCCAGGTAATTAGTCTCTGGCTACACTCTATCTTTGCCTCTTATCTTGTGCACCTCTATCAATTCACCCCCTCATCCTCCTTCACTCCAAAGAATATGTTCTCTAATCCAGACAGATCTGTGGAAAATCTCTTGAGCACCCTCTCTAAAGCTTCAACATCCTTCCTATAGTAAGGCAACCAGAACTGAACCCAATACTCAAAGGTGTAGTCTAACTAGGGTTTTATAAAGCTGCAATATTACCTCTCAGTTCTTGAACTCTATCCCCTAACTAATGAAGGTCAACATACCCCTTCTTCACCACCCTATTAACCTGTATTGCAACGTTGAGAGATCAATGGACATGAACCCAAAGATCCCTCTGTGCCTCAATGTTAAGAATCCTGACATGAACCCTTCCAAACTGAAACACGTTCAGATTCAACTCCAGCTGTGACATTGCAGCTCTGCATCCTATCAATGTGCTGTTGTAACCTACAGCAACCTTCTATATGATTTCATCACTGCCAATCTTCATGCCATCTGCAAACCTATGAACCCACCTTTCTATTTCCTAATTCAAGTCATCTATAAAAATCACACAGAGCAGGAGTTCCAGAAAAATCTCTGCTGAACACCACCGGTCACCAACCTCCAGGCAGACAAATTTCCTTGGATGCCATGCTGCCTGACTTTCTGAAAGAGCTTCCCACAGGAATGTTGTCAAGTGCTCTATTGAAGCCCACATCCACTGCTTTGCCATTATCAATCTGCTTTGTCACTTCCTCAAAGAATTCAGTCAAGCTCATAAGACATAACCTGCCCCTCACATAGCCACATTGACTACCCCTAATTAGGCTGTTTCTCCAAACGTTCTTAAATCCTGTCTCTAAGAATCTTCTCCAAATACCATCCACTGTTGTAAGAATCACTGGTCTATAATTTCCTGGACTATTCCTATTACCCTCCTTGAATAAAGGAATAAGATTTGACACCCTTCAATCCTCTGGCACTACTCCTATGGCCAGTTAGTTTTGCAACTTCCAAATCTGACTCCAAAGCTGTGCCTCAGTGTCAATGTTATTGTGGTTGGGCAGCAGTGTCTATAGAATATTCCCAATAGAGTGACTACTCTCTTCTGTTTCTTACTTCTATCCACACTGACTCAGTCTCTCTAGGATATCCTCCCTTTCAAAAGCTGTGATACTATCCCTAATTCAGAATGCTATTGCCCCCATCTCTTTTACCTTCTTTCTTGTATCTTTTAAAATATCTAAACCCAGGAATGTCCTATAGCCATTCTTGCCCTGGTGACAGCCAAGTCCTCTGCAATGGCTTCATTGGAGCTCCATGTAATGACCCATGCATATTCTATGATCATTACCCTTGTTCTTGTTATTTCTTGCTTTAAAATAGACACATTTCAACCTATCAAACCAATTGTAATTATGCTTTTTCCACTGCCTCTCCTTCCTCACACTCTCTACATTCTATCTTTACACCAACTGCTTTAGCTGACCTGCCCATAAGGAGTTTGGTCTCCCTTGAGTCCAGGTGTAATCCTTCCCTTTTGCACAGGTCATAGCTTCTATGGGAGAGATTCCAAAGATCCACAAATCTGAAACTCTGCTCACCATACCAATTCTTCAGCCACACATTTATCTGCTAAACCATCCTATTCTTATTCTCACTGGCAAATGGCACAGGCAGCAATCCAGGGATTGCTTTGATGTCCTTTTTTTTTAGCTTTCTAACTAGCTCCCTATATTATCTTTTCAGGACTTAATTTCTTGTTCTACCTGTAGTATGTAACTGGTACCAATAAGCACCATAACTTCTGGCTGCTCACCTTCCCCCTTAAGAATGCTGTGGACCCAGTCTAAGACATCCCTGACTCTGCCACCTGGAAGCCAACGTACCATCCAAAAGTCTTCATCATGTCTACAAAATATCCTGTTTGTTCCCCTAACACTACTGCCCTCCTCCTATCCCCCTTTCCCTTCTGAGCCACAGAGCCAGACCCAGTCACTGCGACTTTCCCCGGTAGGTCGTGCCCCCCATCCAAAGCAGTGTTATTAAGGAGAATGACCACAGGGGTACTCTGCACTATTTACCTATTTCCTTTCCCTCTCCTGACTGTCACCCAGATGCCTGCCTGCTGCAACATAGTTGTGACTACCTCCATGTAGCCCTTCTCTATCACCTTTTCATTCACTGTATAAGTTGAAGGTTATCCAGCTCCATTTACATATCATGGTCGATAACGAGCTGTACATAGATGTACTTCTTGCAGCAGTAGTAATCAGGGAGACTAGAGGTCTTCCATATCTCCCACTTATTGCATGAAGAGTACATCTCTGACCTGTGATCAATTCTCACTACTCTAACAAGCATTAATATACAACAAAAGAAAGACCTAACAGAAACCGCAAACTAGCTTTTCCCTCTTCTAGCCAAATCCTCTTAAGCCAAAGAATCAGTCCCCCACTCTAACCCTGTCCCATTCACGCAATAACTGTTCCGATAATGGCTGCTCCACTTAAACCCAACTTCATTTTATCGGCTTTGCCAAGTGTTCATTTGCCAAGTGTTCATTAACCAAGTGCAGAAATTCCCAACAGGTCTCGTTCACTTTTTAAATCTGGCACTCAAATTTTTGTTTCTGTATTCTCAATCTCTGCAATCTTTTCAGAAGACTGGAAAATTACAAATATCACTCAACTCCTTACAAAGGGAGGGAGGCAAAAGGCAAAAAATTACAGGCCAGTTAGCCTCACCTCAGCAGTTGGCAAGATGTTAAGAGTCTATTATTGAGATGAGGTTTTGGGTATTTGAAAGCACAAGATAAAATAGGCTGAGATCCACATGGTTTCCTTAATGAGAAATATCGCTTGACATATCTGTTGGTATTTTTTGAGGAAATAAAAAAACAGGATAGACAAAGGCGTATCAGTGGATGTTGATTACTTGGATTTCTGGAAGATCTTTAACAAGGTGCTGTACATGAGGCTACTAAACAAGATCAGATCCCATGGTATTACAGGAAAGATACTAGCATGGAGAGAAGATAAGCTGACAAAGAGTGGGAATAAAGGGGGCCAGTGACTAGTAGAGCTCCACAGTGGTCCAGCTTTGCACTATATATTAATGATCTGATTAACAGACCCGGTGGCCTTGTGGTCAAGTTTGCAGATAATACAAAGAGAAATGGAGGGGCAGGTAATGTTGAGGAAGCAGGGAGTTTGCAGAAGAATTTGAATAGATTAGGAGAATGGGCAAAGAAATGGCAGATGGAATACAGTGCAGGGAAGTGTACAGTCATTCACTTTGGTAGAAGGAATAAAGGCAAAGGCTATTTTCTAAACATGCATTCAGAAATTGGAAGTCCAACAGGACTTGGCAGTAATGGTGCAGGATTCCCCAAAGATTAACTTGCAGGTTGAGTCAGTGGTAAGGAAGGCAAATGCAATGTTAGGATTAATTTCAAATGGCGGATCAGACTCAATGGCCGAATGGCCTAATTCTGTTCCTATAACTTAGAGTCTTATGGTCTAAATTCTTTGATGTTCTTAAGTAGTAACTGAAATCAGTTTGATGAAAAGCAGACCAGTGAGCCAGGTTGTTGCCAATGGAACAAAGTTGACAAGGATCTACTCAAGTCTATGGTTTCAGTCTGCAATATTACTGCATTTATAGTTGCTACAAGAACAGATGGTTCAGTTCTGTGTTTTAACATACAACAATAACATTTTAACACTTTTGAATTACATACCTGATGAATGCAGCAGCTTATATTTAGCATTATACTCAGTAGACATATAGAGTGGTCCCTGAAATGATAGAAAAGAAATGGTCAACTCACTTCAGAAGCCTACAGGGAGACATTCATTCTGTGTTGTTTGTTATCCTTTACATCTTCCGTCCCAAAATTTAAATCTGTCCCCCGGTACTGAAACCAACTGCTAATGAAAACACCTTCCATCTATCTACCTCATCTAAGTTAGCCCTGATCTTGTACGTCTCTGTCAAATCACCTCTCAACCTTATCGCTCCTTTATACATAGTGTTACAGTAGCTATTTGAGGCTTTAGCAAGGAGAGGCTTGAATAAGAGAAAATGAAAAGCAGTAGGTAGATATATAGATATTTTCCCACCAGTTTATTTACTGTTTTCTTTCTTCGTATTTGCAAAATTAGAACAGTAGGGATGCAGGCAGGATAGTTGAATGCTCAAAATATGCTGGAGGAACCCAAAAGGCCCGGCAGCATCTATGGAAAAAAGTACAGTCAATGTTTTGGACCTCTGCAGATGTTTTCTTGTTTGATAGTTGAATGCTCTTCTAGTGGGATGTGGGAAGGCAGAAAGAACTCCAGGTGCATCCAGCTGCACCTTCTAAAACTCTGTAATAAGGAGTTGGAGCTGGAAATGAAAGAACTCTGGATCATTTGGGAGGCTGAAGTGATGATAGACAGGACAAACAGAAAGGTAGTCACATCCAAGGTCCAGGACACAGGAGACTGGGTGACATTCAGGAAAGGGAAAGGGATTAAACATCTAGAGCAGAGTACCCTCGTGGCCATCCCCCACAAAAACAGACATATTACTTTGGATACTGTTGGGGTGGGGGAGTAACCTAGCAGAGGAAAGTCACAGCACTCAGATCTCTGGCACTGAGTCTGGCTCTGTGACTCAAAAGAAAAGGGGGAGGAAGAGGCGAGCTGTGGTGATAGGGGATTCAGTAGTTAGTGGTACAGAAAAGAAGTTCTGTAGACGAGAAAGATTCCCAGATGGCATTTGTCTCCCGGGTGCCAAGGTCTGGGACATCTCAGATTGTGTCCTCAGCATTCTTAAGTGGAAAGGTGAGCAGCCAGAGATCGCGGTCTGTGTAGGTACCAATGACAGAGGAAAACAGAATGATGAGGTTCTGCAAAGTGATTTCAGGGAGTTAGGTGCTAAGTTAAAGGACCTCTAGGTTTGTGATCTCATGTTTGCTACCCATGTCATGCGCTAGTGAGGTCAGAAGTAGGAAAATCATGCAGTTTAGAATGTGGCTAAGGAGTCGGTGTAGGAGGGAGGATGTCAGATTTTTGCAGCATTGGGCTTTCTTCTAGGGAAGCCAAGACCTGTACAGAAGAGAAAGTTTGCACCTAACCTGGAGAGGGAATAAATATCCTAGTGGGAAGGTTTGCTAATGCTGCATGGGGTTGGGGGGGGGGGAGTTAAATTAGAGTTGCAGGAGGATGGGAACCAGAATGCCAGAACAGATAGTGAAGAGGTTGTGAAGACAGATATTGTTAATACCTCAGACCGTCATCAAAAGGTTGAGCATGGTGCGACTAATGTCTGAGCTATATATATTTCAATGCAAGAAGTATTGTAGGAAAGGCAGATGAGCTCAGGATCAACACATGGAATTATGATATTGTAGCCATTAGTAAGAGTTAGTTGCAGAAGGGGCAGGACTGGTAGCTCAGTGTTCCAGGGTTCCATTGTTTTAGATGCGACAGAGCAGGAGGGATTAAAGGGGGAGGAGTGGCGGGAGCAGTCAGGGAAAATGTCATGGCAATACTCAGTCAGGTCAGACTGGAGGACACGTCTAGTGAGGCTTTATGGGTGGAATTGAGGAATAAGGAAGGTACATCTACAGAGCAGGTATAGGCAAGTAGGTACAATTGAGGTACTTATGGAGTATAAGAGATGTAAGGGAACACTTAAAGAAATCAGGATGGCTAAAAGAAGACATGAAATTGCCCTGGCAGACAAGGTGAAGGAGATTCCTAAGGGATTCTACAACTACGTCAAGAACAAAAGGATTACAAAGGACAAAACTGGTTCTCTGGAATGGTAATCTATGTGAGCAGCCAAAAGGGATTGGGAAGATCTCAAATGGAGTTTTTGCATCTGTGTTAACTCAGGAGATGGACGCATGAACTATAGGAGTGAGGCAAAGCAGCAGTGAGGTCATGGACCTGATACTGATTACAGCAGAGGAGGTACTTGCTGTATTGAGTACAGGAGATGGGATGTTATGTTGAAGTTATAAAAGACGTTGGTAAGGCCTAACTTGGAGTATCGTGTGCAGTTGGGGTCACCTACCTACAGGAAAGATGTAGGTTGAAAGAGTACAGAGAAAATTTACAAGGATGTTGCTGGGACTGGAGGAATTGAGTTTTAAAGAAAAACTGAACAGGTTAAGACTTTATTCCTTGGAATGTAGATGATTGAGGGGAGATTGAATTGAGGTATTCGCATTATAACTATAGATGGAGTAAGGACATCAAGATTTTTTCCACTGAGGCTGAGTAGGTCATGGCTTAAGGGTGAAAGGTGAAAAGTTTAAGGGGAACATGAGGGGAAACTTCTTCACTCAGAGGGGCGTGAGAGTGTGGAATGAGCAGCCAGTGCAGCAGTGCATGTGAGCTGGAGTTCAACGTTTAAGATGTTTAGATAGGCACATGGATGGTATGGAGGGCAATGGTCTGGGTGCAGGTTGATGGGAATAGGCTTGGTATAGACTAGATCAGCCAAAGGGCCATTTCTGTGCTGTACTTTTCTATCATTCTATGAGAGCATCTTCATTTTCTCCAATATTTCCAGTCATTGACAAGAACTATTATACAACATTCCACTTGTAGTCTATTCACAATTTTATCTGAGTTCAACATAACTTCCTTTCCTTTATTCCACGCCCCTATTCATGACTCCCAAGTTCCTAGATGCATTAGTAACTACTCTCTCACACTTTGACTCTGTTTGAGCCATCCTTCTGTTATCACAACTTTACTAAAATCCCACTTACAACCAGTCTGAGCCACCGCTCCGTTTGCTTTTTCACACGTGCATTCCAAACTTATTTTTGTGTTCTTCAGAATTGTTCCTCATCTGTTTTCATCCTATACGGCGGTACTTCCTTCTCCGCTACTCTGTGACTCTTGAATTATTTTTTCCAACATTTTACAATCGTTTCTCTCACCTATCCCTTAGCCAATTTAGTTAAACCCATCACAAGCATGCTATGTTAAAGCTCAGTTTATCACCCATATTTGTTTGCTGAGCCCCAAGAATCCTGCAGTTTTTCCAAGAATTATTATGCCTGATCTTCAAATATTTATATTGATTAACACGTGGCACCAGATATACGTAATAGAGAGATAACATCAAGGTCCTACTTCTTAACTTTCTCTCTAGCCCCTTAAATTCTGAAATGAGCATTAAAAATTAAAAAGAATGGAGTTACTGATAAAAACGAACAATCCTGATGGTTACAAAGTTAAAGCAATGCCAAAAAGTTAATGAAATACTGTTAGTGTTTAATCATCAGACAATTGGATAGTTAATATGAAAGTAAACTGTCTGAAACGCTCCCTTCTAAAAGCGTTTTTTTCCCTCTGAAGAATTACATATAATGTCAGAATAAGGTGGCATGGGTTACAACATATGCTCCAACATTAACTTCCTTTAATATAGTATCACTAATGTAATAGAAATTTCTCCAAAAGCTTCACGTTTGTTTCTAACTAAAAACAAAACTTTAAGGCCAAGATATTGGAAAAAGATCAAAAGATTTATCTAAGAGGAAGGTGTTAAGGAATCCATTGAAGGGGGGAGGAGTAGAGACTAACAGAAAGCAGATCCAGTACCTGGGACCTTGAGAGCTGAAGGTCATATTTCCAGTGGAAGAGAGTTTATAATGAGGAATCAGGCAAAATAAAGCAAAAAGCGAGAAGTAAAGGAATACAGGTGTCTTGCAGGGATATGGAGCTGGTGGAGATTGAAGAGTAGGAAAGGGAGAGGTTTGAAAATAGTAATGAAAATTTGAGGCATTGTTCAGCACAGTGGTGCAGCGGTTCATGTCACATAGTTCCAAAGTTTGACACTAACTTAGTTGTTATTTGTTTTCCTGTGACTATGTGAGTTTGCTCAGGGTGCACCTCTTTCCACCCATATCCCAAAAGACATGCTGGAAGGTTAACCAGCTGCAATATATTAACCCTAGAATAGGTGAATGGCAGGAGAATCATTGGGAAGAAAATGAACAGGAGATTGAGTGGGAGAATGGACTGGGAGATGCCATGGACTTGATGGGTCAAATGCCACTGAAGTTATAAGAACATGAGAAATACAAGTTGATATAGGTCAGCAGGCACAGCAGTGATGACTGAATGGGAATTAAGTCATGGGCTGTCGAACATACACAATTCAATGTTTAGGGAGCCAGACCAAGGTCAGCCTGGAGTGCATTTCCATTGCAGAGTTCAAAGGCAACAAAGTCTTGGGTGAGGATTGCAGCAACGGATGAGTAAGGGAGGGGTGATAATAACAATATAAAGGAGATGAAGCAGATGATCTTAACTATGGCACAAAAATGAAGTGTGAATCTCAGCTCGAGATCAAATATGACACCAAGGTTGTTAACAGTTTTGTTCTATTTCCGACCATTGCCAGTTAGTGCAACAGAGTCCACAGCACTGAAAGATCTGTGATGTAGAGAAACGATGCAAATTGGTTCTTCCCAATATCACGCAGTGGAAATTTCTGTTTATTTAGGATGTCAAACAAAGTGGTTCTTAAAAAATAATAAAAAAGAAAAAAGAAAAATAATAATAAAGGGTTGAGAGAAGGAGCAGTGAGAACATAAAACTTGGCCAATTCCTTGTTATGCATCAATGTTAAAATTCATTTAAAATGCTTCTTCTTTTCTTTTTTTAAGTGACATCATGGAACATTAAATTCTAAAAAAGGTTACAAAATAATAATATCTTGCTCAACAGTTGACTTTTATATTCTGCATTTGAGCGGAAATATATCTTACTTGAGCATATTGTTGACCTTGTCCCCTTAAAGACCAAATGCAGGCCATACGCATTTTTCACTAGACACATGCATTAATTAAAGCAATACAGCTTCAACCAGTGCCTGTTGTTCTTGATACTGGACCCCATGGATGTGAGTGAAGTTAATCCAAGATAGTCAGTCCTAAATGAACTTTGGAGTCTGGATAATAACAGCGTGAGCACTGCATGAAACCTACACCCTGTCACACATAGATTGATTGTACAACCCAGAATATGTAGGTATTCACGTTTTGCCCTCATGTGAAGTGAATTTTGGAGAATAGTTGGTAACTAGATCAAGTACATCCACTGTGTATCCACCAGCAATGACATTCTCTACTTACATGACCTCTATTCTCTTGCATCACTGGGTCCTTTGATTGAATTTGATGTAGTAATGGTACATGCTTGGGCTGAATTCCTGTGATAAACGATGGTCCGTGATCTTTCGTATCAGTATGAACCTCTTTCATCTGTGTGACAGAGGTGAAAAATCAACTAACCCACGTTATAAATGCAACATTTCATAAGCCTGCAGAGTTAAAGGCTAAAATACATCAATCAGTCCTTGATTTGCTGAAATAAAAAATATAGAAACCAAAACCACTCATATAAAGTGTTATTTGATTAGGATATAAAATATCTAGGATTATCTAAGTGGTCAGACCCAAAGTTTGGAAAAGTTGCTTATACTCTTCCAGCCCTCGAAGTTCTCAGACTCATGACAATCAAATAGCTGCCAGTGCTGTAAATCTGAAATAAAAACAAAAGGTACTGGAAATATGGCAGTATAGGCAGCACCTGTGGTTATGGAAAGGCAGTTAACGGTTCAGATCTAAGAGTAGGATGTGAATGAGGTCCTGACAGAATACTTGTCATCTGTATTCACCAAGCAGAATGACATGAAATGTAGTAAGTTCTAAAAGGGAACTGTTACAAGTTTAGACAGTGTCTGTCTTAAGGGAGCAGGGTGCTGTAAGAGAATGCATAAGAGGTGATAAGTCCTGGGTGCTTGATGAAATCTATCCCAGCATTCTATGAGAAGCAAGGAACAAGATACCTGGTGCACCTCACAGAGATTTTCAGCACTTTTCTTTAGGTTTTGTTAGGTGAGGTATTGGGAGGTTGTTAATGCTATTCTGTTTTTTTAAGAAGGGCAGTAGGGCTAATACCTCACCTACAAGTTAGTGAGCCTTACATCAGTGGTAGAGAAATTACTGCAGAAAATTCTAAACAATGGGATTATGATATTTGGAAAAGCAAGGGCTGATCTGGAATAGTCAGTACAGATTTGTGCAAGGGAAATGTTGCTTCACTAATTTGATTGAGGTATTAAAGAGGTAAATAAAGAGCCTGATAAGGGAGGGTGATAAACTGGCCACTGGGGCTTCTCTCCCCCCTGACCTGAGCAAGCAATACCTCAACTCCTTTCTTCTTCCCCATCTAGTATCTGTGTTATTATGGGTGCATAATAAAGAACTTCAACTCCAGTGAGCAATACGAGGGGTTCACCAGGAACCAGAAGTTACAATGGTGACCTAGTGGCACGTGCACATGGGGTTGAGCAGCAGTTCAGTGATAAAATGTTCTTACGTAAACCCACGCCAGGTTTGTCTTCATCAGGAACAAATATAATAGGATCTATTGCAGCATCTTTGAAAGAGTTTATGATGTTACAAACTCAGTGTTGATTTACATTCTATATGTCAAACACTTCTATTAGTGAAGTAACCCACCAAGCAGCCTATCACTGGGATGGGAAAAGGAGTTGAGGGGAAACCCAAGGGTACAAGAGGAAATTAAACATATGAAAATCCCATAATGAACAGCACCAGAGATTCAGCTCACTTGCTCTACAGAGCAACAACACTACCTGCTGCACAGCAACAACACCTACCATATACAACATCTGGTGTTACTATTTAGGACACTATTGTTTCTGGATAATCAATTCCAGACAATGTCAGGCACCCCTATACCTGTGCTGTCTGAATTTATTTTTTTTTTCTCTCTATTTTGCTGAGATTTTTCTCTCAGGTGGAATTAAAGTTCACTCAAAAGAAATCAATTGTTCTTCCATTTCCCTACTCTAGTTCCTGGTGGAGAGAAAAAATGCATGCATTTACTAGCTCCTGATGGATCCAAAGCTCTTTCAGAAGTCAAGAAAGAGGTATGAAACTTGTTGCTTCATGATCATTTTGTTAAGAGTTTATAGAACAAAGAAAACAGGAAAAGAACTGTGATATAAGTCTACTAGTTGAAAGAGACAGAGGATAAAGATGGTACAAAGCATAAAACAGCTATTTTTATACCACAGAGATAAGAAAATTTTCATTCATATCCATAGATAAGAACTAACCAATTTTAAAGCTATTATTCAATAATGCAGCACCATGTTAACAAATGTGAAAGCACTTATTCACTTTCTGCAAAACTTTCCAGAATTATACTTTGTATAGCCAGTGGAAGCATATTAAACAGCTATGTGCATATAAGAACTACTTAAAATCCAAGCGTATAATTCATTGTTAAAATGCAAATAAAATAACAAATAAACAGTCTAACCTAAGAATTAAACAGTTGATTTCACACACAACACAAGCTTTTCTATTTCTCCACAAATTACTGTTGTACTCTGAGCATTCTCCAGGTGATGAAAGGAAGTGTTGCATGCATTCGTATGTGGGAGCTAAGTTTTCCATCATGCAACAAAAATAAAAATAACTGAATATTTTGAATGGTTTTTTTCCTAATGAGAAACAAATTTTGCCTTGCAGGTTAATTTAGACAGTGGAACAAAATGTTGATCCAAAGAGTTGTGGAGAATGTTTATATCTTCGCGTTACTGATGTCTGCTCTTTAGCCCTAAGTTCTTGGAAGTCATAAAACCAGATCTTTGGAGATGGAAAATATAAAGATCAGCAATATGATCTTTCTTTAAATTGCCTCAGTGGAATAAAACAAAGTGTTCTTTCCATGTTGGTTACAGTTATTAAATTTCAACTTTCTCTGCCAAAAGAGTAGTTATGTTTGCAGCAGTTAATATGACATTTTTTGTAAATTTTAGCATTCCTTATTATGAAATATTATGGCATTAGCACATGGGAATCTGTTTTCTTTTCCAGTTGCAGATGGTGAGAGAAGATTACAAAGTGTATTTTACATATGCTGCTGTAACACATGTTCAATAATTGTTAGTCTGCTAACATAATTCATAATGACTTAATCAGGTTGAGCTCGCAAGCACACTCAAAGCTTTATATTGGGAGCTTGCATCGTAAACTGAAAAATGGCTTGCCACCAAACAAGCCTATTGAAAAAATTTATGCGTTCTTTCACAGATAATTAGTCACATGTATAGAGGTTTCATAAACAAGCAAGTTTCCCTGGATCCCATGCTTCTTGACTTTCTGAATGAGCCTTCAATGGGGAACCATAGCAAACACATTACTAAAATCCATATACACCACATCCACTGCTCTATCTTCATCAATGTGCTTTGTCATATTCTCAAAGAATTTGATCAGGCTCGTTAGACATGACCTGCCCCTCACAAAGTCATGCTGACTATCCCTAATCAGACTGCTTCTCCAAATCCTCATGAACCCTGTCCCTAAGAATTTTCTCCCATAATTTGCACAATGCTGAAGTAAGGCTTGCTTGTCTATAATTCCCAGTGTTATCCCTACTCACTTTCATTAACAGAGGAATAGCATTTGCTACTGTCCAATCATCTAGTACTATTCCTGTCACTAGTGAGAGTGCAAAGATCATCACCAAAGGCACAGCGATCTCTTCTCTTGCTTCTTATAGTAAACTGGGCTTTATCCATTGGGCTCCAGGAACTTTCCTTGTTCTGCATATAAGATAGGTTCAGTACATTGAAATAAACTGAAATTTCTCTCTAGGAGCCCGATGCAACTCAGCCCAACTTTCCAAGAACACCTTTTCCTGCCTTATTTTTATATTTGACCACTTTCATGCTTCGGTTTCCCATCAAAAGATGCTGAATTGCTGCCAACTTTATGTTTAATTTGTATTCCTCAGTCAAAACTTCAAACAGAATCCGGATCCAGAATTAGAAAAGAAAAGTAATTTCTAACCAATTAACCACTAGACCCAAAAGCTTTTCAAATTTTGAATGTTTTCTTACATCTTTGAGGAATGGGAAGTTCAATGGCTTTGTCCGCATGAATCCACTGCCTATGGAATGTAACTTGTGAGGAAAATCTTCTTTTCCATCTGGGTGTCCATAAGGAACAAAGTGTTTCTTTATTACTGAGAGATAGTTATCCTGTAAAAGTTGCCTAAAGGGAACAGTACAGAAAGATAAATTAAATATTTCAAGCTATTCATCCCTACATAAATAATTTCAATCTGTTGGCCTGTTGTTTCCTGAATGCTACATTCTGCATTGCTTTGCTCTAAGTTTTATTTTCCAACTATGTGTCATCTCCATCAACCTGTCCATGAACCAGAGCCATGAAAGATTCTGCCACCACCGGAAATCTTGAACAATACCCATAAAATGCTAGGGGATCTTAGCATGTTATCCATTCTTACCCAAGGACTGGATTGTCAAATTTGTCTATAGAGGAGGTGTAGTATAGGACAGGTCTTATATTGCCTATAGAGGAAATTAAACTGTTGCTGTTTCAGGCTATGTCTTGAAGGGGTCTCGGCTCAAAATGTTGACTGTTAATTTTCCTCCACAGATGCTGCCTGACCTGCTGAGATATCCAGCATTTTGTCTGTGTTAACCTGCTTGTGAACTTCTGTAATCTTCTTAATAGCTGGATAAACCACATATATTATTGTACAATTAGACCCAGAGCAAACTCACTCATTCCATGAGGAGGATGTACAAAGACTCCTTACAGAGGATGTTGGGATTGAACTCCAAGGTCCAAAGTCACGACATTAATAACATCACGCTAACTGTTATGCTACCAAGATGCATAATGGTGTAACTTGTCACATAATGGTGCTGGATACCAGGAACATTCTGTACCTTTCACCATTTTCTGTTTTTACTCCTAATTCCTTCTGACTCAGATTATCAAGATCAATAAAATTTTAATGTTTTGATATATTATTCAATCAACTGCATTTATTAAGGTCCTCTTACCAAAGAACTGGATTGTCAAGTCTGTCTATAGAGGAAGTGTAGTGTAGGGCAGGTCTTATATTTGTGACATATCCTGCTCCAGAATGCACACCTGTCCTGGGTACAAAGTGTTCATGACCTAGAAAACAAATATATTATTGACTTGATCTTTGTCTTTTTTTTCTTTCCTGCTTCACTCAATCTCCCCAACCTAAAACTGCAAGATCATAAAATTCTCCATGAATGCCACTGTAGTTTATCAGTTGATTTTCAGATGTAAAACTTAATTAGTGGAGGTTCAGGGTGAATAAAGTATATCCCTGTTATCTTTCCAAAAATTGACAAAAAGCAAAGCTACAAGTAGAAGCATTTGAAGATGCAGTTTATCCATAGAAAATGATTTGATCAGCTTTCAGCTATGTCTTCTAATAAGTTAAATGATGTGTGATATTAATAACAATCTCATTAAAGTTATGCCTGCCAGGAGTGCATATCAGCAAAATGCCCAATCAAAGGCCATAATTTTAAAAGTAATTTGCCTACACTGCTGGCAGGCATGGTAAAACTTTAGAAGCAGCAAAAGTAAAAAAAAAAGGATCCTGTTTCTACCTGATAAGTTGCCACTGGAGAATACTTGAAGAAACATGCATTTTGTATTAGCAAGACTTGTAAACACAACACAAACAAATCCGAATGATCTTATAAAGCATTATAAGTAAACATAATTGAATCCAGGGATGCAAACCAGTATTAAACCTTCAAGGTGGAATAAATAATGTAGCATAGGAACTGTGCAGAGCAAAGGTGATGATGTTCCATTCACTTCAACCTCTTCCAGTTCTGATCTCTGCTGTAGAAGGGTGTTTTACAACTGCCAATCTTCATCATCTCATCTATGCATCTAGTCTTCACACCAAAGTCTAGAAATTTACTATCATCAAGCAAGTGTTCAACCAAGACTGGATGTCGGATTTGGCAAGGTGGGACTATACTGGATAATTAATACATCTGTTAATGTGCCACTGGACAATTACAATAACATTGTACATGCTGTAAGATGGTGGTTGATTTTCACAATGGTTCTATGGAATTTATTAAAGCTATTGCATTGATAATGGTTTGATGGGTTTTCTCCTGGTGGATTGGATGCAAACTAAACAGAATAAGTATGAATCTAAATAATCTAAACAGTCAGGTTTGGCACACATGTGCACTGATAGAAATTCCCCAGAATGGTCACTTAAAAAAGCACAGGTTTAATAAAATCATTAACCACCTGATGTTTGCAGATAAAAGACTTCTTTGGTCTGAATAGCTTTGCATGTGTTTTGTTTCATTATTTTGCATTTGACTATAGTTATGCAGAGAAGTGCTAAAATTTCTATTAATATTACAGATGAGCCTACGTATCATAGGCCCGGGTGCCACCGATGCTCTGCTTGGTCACTTGCAAATCTATGTATTTTCCAAATTCAGTAAGACTTTTTTTTGATAGAACACTAGACTATTGGTTGATCACCTCTGAGTGAACATAGGTGAAGTTTGACAGATGGCTGAATTCCCTCCCACACACTCCAAGAACGTTCTCTGGAAATTTCACACCATAGTCCCAGACCCAAAAGGAAGGGTCTCAACCCAAAATGTCAACTGTCCATTTTTGCTCCACGGATGCTGCCTACCTGGCTGAGTTCTTCCAACAGCTTCTTTTTTGTTCCAGATTCCAGCATCTGCAGATTCTTGAGTCTCCACAGTAACAATCATTGTTTAAATAAATACCAATATCTGAATGTAACTTAATCACAAACAAGTGAAAATCTGTAGATGCTGGAAATCCAAGCAGCACACACAGAATACTGGAGGAACTCAGCAGGCCATTCAGCATCTATGGAAAAGTGTACTGTCCACGTTTTGGCCCAAAACCATTTGGCAGGCCTGGCCTGCTGAGTTCCTCCAGCATTTTGTGTATGTTGTTCTGAATGTAACTTGCTAAACAACACTGTAGTCCAGATTCATTCTGCCCTATGAATAGTGAGAGAATACTCCAATCTAATTCAGGCTTCCATGAATAGGAACAGAAGAAGCGAGTTCCATTTCAGAATTGTAATTAATCCCTTACTTCAATTATAAGTACTGGTAACTTGGAAATTATGATAACACGCTCATTGTAGATCATGACCTTGATCTAACTTGAAGTTCTATGCACTTTTGCATTTAACCTAGCTCCTCCCCGTTCACTCCACTATTCTTTCCTAGGTCTTCCTCATCCGGAGGCTTCTGCTAATCTGAATACTGAATCATCTGAATAATCTGAATAGTCTAAGTGATCTGGAAACACCTGCTGACCTGATCAAAAGGCAATTGTCAGTAGCTGGGGCAGGGTAATGATGGATCCTGCTATTACAGAATAGATGATTGTGTTCTGCGGCTGCTGGGTGTGGTGTGCCTTGCAGAATAAGTGAGTGTACAGTGTGCTGGAACACATTATGTCAGATAAGAATAGTGATTCTCTAAAAGTAGAGTGATGGGTATATAAGTAACACACACAAAATGCTGGAGGAACTCAGCAGGCCAGGCAGCATCTATGGAAAAGAGTGTAGTCAATGTTTCGGGCCGATACCCTTCAGCAGGACTGGAGAAAAAAAGATGAGGAATAGAGTTAAAAGGTGGGGGAAGGGGAGGGAGAAACACAATGTGATAGGTGAAACCAGGAGGGGAAGGGATGAAGTAAAGAGCTGGGAAGTTGATTGGTGAAAGAGATACAGGGCTGGAGAAGGGGAATTTAATAGGAGAGGACAGAAAGTCATGGAAGAAAGAAAAGGGGGAGCAGCAACAGAGGGAGGTGATGGGCAGGTAAGGAGAAAGGGTGAGAGAGGGTAAAGGTGATGGGGAATGGTGAACGGGAGGGTAGATGGACATTCTTTCTGGGTAGCTTCCACCCTGATGGCATGAACAACAATTTCTCGATCTTCCGGTAATGCCCGCGCCCACTTCACCCATCCCTTTTACCCTCTTTCACCTTATCTCCTTGTCTGTTATCACCTCCCTCTGGTACTCATCCCCCCTTTTCTTTTCTTCCATGGCCTTCTGTCCTCTTCTATTATATTCCCCCTTCTCCAGCCCTGTATCTCTTTCACCAATCAACTTCCCAACACTTTACTTCACCCCTCCCCCTCCTGGTTTCACCTATACCTTGTGTTTCTCCCTCCCCTCCCCCCCCATCTTTTAACTCTACTCCTCTTTTTTTTTCTCCAGTCCTGCCAAAGGGTCTTGGCCTGAATTGATGACTGCACTCTTTTCCATGGATGCTGCCCGGCCTGCTAAGCTTCTCCAACATTTTGGGTGTGTTGCTTGAATTTCCAGCATCTCCAGATTTTCTCTTGCTTAGGATGAGAGTATTTAGGTCTGAACAGTGCAGGAAGCTAGTGAGAGATAGGATTAGTAGACCTGTCTACTAACCTCAAGTGAAATCATACTACCTTTCCCAGTGCCATGTTCATTTACCTAATCTATATCTGGTTCTTCTACTCATAACATTGACCTCCTCTCATTCATGCCTCTTGGTACTCCAGGATGACTCCTAGGTCACTGAAGACAATGGACCTCTCTCCCCTCTTCCCACAAACCAAGTTGTTTATAGAAAAGTCAAAGAACAGGGATACAGTCTTCTGCCAAGTTTCACCATAGTTAACGACAGTCTTTTTGAAGGCTTGGAATTAGAAATTATGATAATCTTTCATTTAAGTGGTGAAGTCATGGCTTCAGGCAGCACTCACTGGTTTCAGTATCTGATTGCCTCTTGTGGATAAGAGCTAATGCAATAAATAGCATGCTTAGTGTTTGATGGATGCTACCATCATGCTAATGAAGTGGGAACACAAAATCTGTGTCAAAACAATACAGGTTAGCTGTACATCACAATGTCAGCACTTATTTCCAAACACAATCCAAGTTTCTTTTAATCTGCATCAAAAAACATGATTTTACCCAAACTTCTGAGGTATGGACCCATTGCACTTCTACCAACAGAGAGTTCGACTAGCAATTTTCTGTGATCTGTGTGCCTCATTATGGTTAGGTGTGAGAGATATGAATAATAATTATCTGGCATTGCTCAAAGCCATTTTAGAAAGGGATCATAAATATGTGACAGAAAATAATGTCATCATTGTTGGGCTTGTTTTGAATTAAGCCTTAAGAGATAGGTTCATACCAAGCATTGACAATTAACCAAGCATTGTTAAATCAATGATCTTAGATCACCTATACTGGGACTTGACATACTAACCAATTTTCAATTGTGGATTCTTAGCACTGAGCTTCTAGCACTGCACACTAACCTCTTCCAATAAACCCTCAGTAGCACAAAGGATCACACTGCACTCTCTTACCATAGGAAGTTGAATATGTTGTGGAGTAGAATTTCATGGGATCGACATCTGCTCCAAAACTTGTCTTTGTATAGTGAGGTGTGCTGTCCACAGAAATCAAAGCCATTTTGCATCAACTGTACTCTGAAACAAGAATGTTTTTCAAAAATATTAGTATGGATCCTCATGGCTGAATTTATTGAAACTGTTGGAGCTTTTATCAGACTTCAATCCATTTGGCACCCATTAAGATTTTCTGATTTGGATAACACTGGTATCTGTATACTACCTAATTAACAATCAAGTATCCTAAAATTGGGCTGTAATGATTTTTTTTCTGAGTAGATGCAATACTTTCCTTTCTAACGGTCTACCATTTAGATATTTCCTTGTCATGTAACCTGGGCTGCTAGCCCACTGTAAAGAAAATGGTGGGAAATCATGAACAAGGGAACATAGATGCATTTAAAACAATCCTTGATAATGGTACAGCCCAGATCATTAGGTATATTTAAGGTGGAGTTAGAAAAAAATTTCATAGAATGTGGAACTGGAAATTATGGGGAACTGGCACAGAAGATAGATAGATAGATAGATAGATAGATAGATACTTCATTCATCCCCATGGGGAAATTCAACTTTTTTCCAATGTCCCATACACTTGTTGTAGCAAAACTAATTACATACAATACTTAACTCAGTAAAAAAATATGATATGCATCTAAATCACTATCTCAAAAAGCATTAATAATAGCTTTTAAAAAGTTCTTAAGTCCTGGCGGTAGAATTGTAAAGCCTAATGGCATTGGGGAGTATTGATCTCTTCATCCTGTCTGAGGAGCATTGCATCGATAGTAACCTGTCGCTGAAACTGCTTCTCTGTCTCTGGATGGTGCTATGTAGAGGATGTTCAGAGTTATCCATAATTGACCGTAGCCTACTCAGCGCCCTTCGCTCAGCTACCGATGTTAAACCCTCCAGTACTTTGCCCACGACAGAGCCCGCCTTCCTTACCAGCTTATTAAGACGTGAGGCGTCCCTCTTCTTAATACTTCCTCCCCAACACGCCACCACAAAGAAGAGGGCGCTCTCCACAACTGACCTATAGAACATCTTCAGCATCTCACTACAGACATTGAATGACGCCAACCTTCTTAGGAAGTACAGTCGACTCTGTGCCTTCCTGCACAAGGCATCTGTGTTGGCAGTCCAGTCTAGCTTCTCGTCTAACTGTACTCCCAGATACTTGTAGGTCTTAACCTGCTCCACACATTCTCCACTGTCTAAATCAGCCATGATCAGATTGAATGGTGGGGCAGGCTTCAAGGGTCTGGTGGAGTATTCCTGCTACTACATTTTGTGTGTTCTTGTTGTTACATTTCCTTGTTTTCTTTCTTCTTGTCTTCCAGTCGGTCAGTAGATTTTGTTTAAGGTGTTCTGCTCTCATCATTGTTTTGGTAAGGTATAATAATGACCCATAGAGAAGTGCAAGTTACAAGTTTAGTTTCCAATCTTTGCTTAATTAATCAATCTTAACTGAAGAAAATCCCACTATTTTCCTTATTGCTTTGAAAATTCATTGGAGCCCTGGGCAATCACGACTGCTCTTGAAGGAACATTAACACGAGTAGTTGCTCGGGTATAGAGAACTGTGGGTTATCTAGCTGCCATTTGTCAATGAATCTTATTGCATGCAAAGATTGAGGATGTAAAACATTAACAATTTCTCTGCACAGATGCTGATTGATTTGTTCCTTCCAGCACTTTTTCTTCCATTTCCTGTTTCTAGCTTCCACAGCATTTTGTTTTTGTTTTGTTGTGAGCGCTGATCTCGGTCTACTGTGTATAATGGGCAAAGAGGCCATGGCACTCAAATATTATGTTAGCTCATTAACTTTCAACACGGTTCTGAAACCTTCCCTAAATTACTTCTTCTTGCTTGCACTTTTCATCTCTTCCTTAAAAGAAGTGATGTTCGTGCAGTGGATAAATTGTGTGGGCTAAATAGCGAATGTCTGTCTCTGAGGTCTGAATTTTAGATATAAGAATTACTAGGTGAGGGTCTGTAGTGGAAGCACCCTGATAACATGCCTTCTATTTTTGTTTTCAGTTTTCTTGTTGCATTCTTTCCTGAGCCAATATAGTTTATTTTGTAAAAGAGCATTGGAGTGGTAGTTTCTATTTACTTTTTAAAATATATGAAGATATCAGTTGGTGATATGGTTCTGCCTGCTTATTCTGCCCTTTAATAACTACATCAATATTACTAATCTGGAAATACTTAATAAATGCCGTGAGATTACCTGCCTCTATTATCCTCTAGGGCACTACATTCCAGATTCTAGCCACTCACTTGGGTACAAAGTTCTGCATCAGGCCCTCTCTAAATCTACCTTCCCTAGACCTATGCCCTCCAGTGCTGCAGATTGGCTTTATTCATCACATATGCATTGAAACAAAGAGTGAAATGTATTGTTTGTGTCAACAACCAGCACAAAATTGAGTATGTGCTGAGGGCAGCTCGCAAGTGGCACCATGCTTCCAGCACCAACATAGCATGACCACAACTTACTAACCCCAACCCGTACATCTGCAGAATGTGGAAGGAGACTGGGCCACGTGGAGCAAACCCACACAATTGCAGGGAGATAGGCACACCCTACAAACAGTGGCAGGAATTTAACCTGGATTGCTAGTGCTGTAAGAGCAGTACTCTAAACACTACGCAACCGTGCAAATAAAAAAAAGCAGAGAACTATAGATCAGTCAGTCTATCTTCTGTGGTAGGTAACTTACAGGAGGGAATTCTTAGGGGCAAGATATAAATACATCTGGAAAGAAAGAGGTTCATTAGGGGTAATCAGCATGGCCGTGTGCATAGACATCATCCCTTAAGGACTTGATTGAGTTTGTTTGATCAGATGACCAAGAAAGTACTGCAGCTTTGAAGGAATTGTATTATTCAACAACAATGAGGACAAATTTTAATACTGTTTTAAAATATTTAAATGCAGAGCAGGAATTAACATAGTAGAGCCATGTGTGGCAACAGTAATTTTAGGTGCTCCAGATTACAACATCTGTAGTTAATGGCATCTCCAAAAAATGTTGATAAATGAGCAACATTAAGCTATACCATTTATTATCTTGAACAAAGCTAAAAATAGACCTTGAAACTTGCCTCTGAAAGGGAGTGTGTGTGTGTGTGTGTGTGTGTGTGTGTGTGTGTGTGTGTGTGTGTGTGTGTGTGTGTGTGTGTGTGTGTGTGTGTGTGTGTGTGTGTGTACGTACAAATCATAAGTCTGCAATCAATAGATACAATGGAGGAAAGAACTAACATCTTGAACCGCTTAAGATTAAAGGGGGAAAAAAAGTAGGAGAAAAATGGGGCAGGGAAAATTACTTCAATAAATTAATATCGCTCATTTCAATAAAGAGTTCTTTCCATTTATAGTTGTGGTGCCAAACATCTTTACACAGCAGCTTTCCTCTTAAAATGTACCTCCACAGCAGACAATCTGCACATAACTTTACAGCACACTTCAGAATAATGGCATTTCACTGGAATTTTTCCAAGAATAGTTTATTTATTTTTTTAAAAATCTATTGAATTCTCTTCCTGTTGCATATACACACAAATATTTAACCGATTTTGTGATATTTCTTTCACTTGAAGATAAATCATTTTCAGATGGAATTCTATATTTGTATAAGAATATAAACATAGAAACTATGTTCAACCTTTCAAATCTCTTTCACAGACTAATGAACAAGAGAAAACTGGCTGCAAGCTTCTCCACCAAAAGCCGCCGAAGAAAACTTCACAATTACCACTTAACACCCTTCATTATTGTTGGTTCCTTTCTCCTTTTAATGGAAGGGAAAGGAATGATTTTGTCAGTCAGGGAGAAAAATGAAAAAAAAATCTTGAATGTATTTAATTAAAGCAAAGTAATTTTGAAATCACTCTCATTGCCTTCTGAATTTTTACTTAGGGAACAAAATGAGAGGCCGAATTCTAATGACTGAGCTAAGTCTAATCACTTTATTCTTTTATTTAAAGTCTACATAGTACAATTTAATATTTTATCTGCTTGGCTGTAGTCTTTTGACAATGGTTTACTTAAATGAATTGAGCAATCTTTCCACTCTACCACGCAAGAGGGCAAATGCAGTACCACCTGCCAGTTCCCTTGAAAGTCACACATTATTCTGACTCAGAAGTAAAATGTTCCTTTACCATTGTTCAAACTAAATCAAGGAATCCCTTTTTCAATAGCAATATGGGTTCACCTTCAAAATATAGTCTACAGTAGTTCAAGAATGAAATTCACCATCACTTTCTTAGAGCAATGAGTCGTGGCCATTAAATTCTGGCCTTGCCAGCAATGCCCACATTCCATTTAATCAAATTTTTAAAATTATAAATGAAAACATTACTCTTATCTGTCAACTAATTCCTTAAGTGCATGTCACTCTATTGTCTTAAACACCATTGCCAAGAGTTTATTAAAGTGTATCTAAAACTGCTTGCAAAGATTTGTTCTTCACAGTCATTACAGCCAAGTAAATTTTTCACACCATGTTTCTTGGACCTAGATGTAGCAAAGCAGTAGAGAAAAGGAGCTTGATACGAGATCAGAGAAGGCAACAAAACAAGCAATGCCAATAGACAAGTAATTAACACTTGAGCCACAAAAGAGATAATGGCTGCTTTTTAAGCTTCTGAAATCTAAAATGAAATCAGAAATAATGGTATTTTTGAAGGATATGAAGGAACAAGGTTTTTATTGCTCTATGAAGAGATATGATGACAGGATGTAGCCTGTCCACCAAAGAAAGAAAGAACTGGATGTCGCAATCATCCTAGGTCATACTGAGAAGTAGCTTAGGGGAGACAAGCCTGGTAGAGGGAGGTGGGTGAGTCTTGGGCTCCAGTCACTGAAGAATCAGTATCCCACAAAGTAGGTTAGGACACCAGAGACAGATTTAGGTTTAATTGCTGGGGGGTGGAGGGAGGTAGTTGGATGTGTTGAGATGAGCCAGGATATAGCAATGCGGTATGGAAACTGAGTTGAAATTATACCAGTAACCAAGAAGAACTGGATCAGCTGCAATGACAGCTATTGGTCAGTAGCACTCAATTCTCAAAGTGCTTTGAGAGGTTGATTATGTCTAGAAATAACTCCTTTCTCAGAAAGAACCTCAACCCACTGCAATTTGCCTATCACCACAATAGGTCTATGGCAGAAGCAAGCTTGTTGACTCTTCACGCGACCTTGGATCACCTGGACAATTTAGATACCTATGTCAGGATGCTGTTTATTGACCACAGCTCAGCATTTAAGACCATCATTCCTACAGTTCTGAGCAAAATGCTCAAGGACCTGGACCTCTACCTTCCTCTGCAAATGGATCCTTGACTTTCTAACCAGACGACTGCAATCTGAGTGGACTGGAAATAACATCTCCACCTCACTGACAGGCAGCACTGGTGCACCTCAGGTAAATGTGCTTAGCTCACTACTCTACTCTGTCTATGCCCTTGACTGTGTAGCTAGGCACAGCTCAAATGCCATCTATAAATTTGTTGATGATACAACTATTGGCTGATTTCAGATGGTGATGAGAGGGAGTACAGGAGTGAGATTTATTAGTTAGTTGAGTGGTGTCGCAGCCACAACAATGTACTCGACGTAGGGCCAAAGAACTGATTGTGAACTTCAGAAAGGGTAAGACGAGGGAACATGTGCCAGTTCTCATAGATGAATAAGAAATGGAAAGAGTGAGCAACTTTAAGTTCGTGGGTGTCAATATCTGTGAGGCTCTGTCCTGGACCCAACATTACAAAGCAGTTACAAAGAAGTCATGACAGCAGCTATATTTCATTAGGAGTTTGAGGAAATTTGCTATGTCACCAAAGCCATTCAAATTTCTACAGAAGTACCACGGAGAGCATTTTAACGGGCTGCATCACTATCTGGTGTGAGGGGTGGGGGCACTGCTGCATAGGACCAAAATAAGCAACAGAGAATTGTAAACTCAGTCAACTCCATCATGGGCACTAGCCTCCATAGTATCCAGGACATCTTCGAGAAGTAACGCCTCAAAAAAGCAGTATCTATCATTAATTTTCCCATCACCTAGGTCATGCCTGTTTTCATTGCTATAGCCAGGAAGGAGGTACAGAAGTCTGAAGGCATACACTCAGTGATTCAGGAACAGCTTCTTCCCCTCTACTGTAGTATTTCTGAATGGACCTTGAATCTATGAACACTACCTCACTACTTTTTTATTTCTATTTTTGAACTGCTAATTTAATTTAATTATATATATACTCAAATTAATTCATATGTTTATTCTATTATCATATATCTGGTAACTTCTACTTTACAAAAAGACCACTCGACAACTTGATGGCCAAAAGAGCATCTTTATCTGGGACGGGAAATGATATTTACAATACAGAAGCTTCCAGGTACCTCGTGTGGCATGGGTGAAGAAACTATATACAATGCATACTGGGAGTAAAAAGAGCGGAAGTAAAGACCCCGCCAACCCCGGATCCCGCCTCTTGCTACCAACAGCTTCCCGATTAGTATTAACTTACTTTTAATAATACTCACATTACAACACTTCTCCCCCTTTAAAACCCAACATTCCCCAAATATAGAAGAAATGGGAAATAAAAACAGTGGTATCATTAGCAGAAGGTTACCAATACAAAACACCTAAAAAACGTGGCAAATTCAACATTCAATCTAACAACAAAAAAAACTATCCAATCAAAGATTCAGTCTGTCAGGAGGTTTGCGAGGGTGCTGCGATCTACGCACTACCCCCGGTGACCCAGCAGACACCGCTGGTGAGGATGTTTTGGGTGGATCTGGTGTTGGGGACAAGAGAGGGGTCTGTGTGTCCGTGTGAGAACGTCCATCCTCTTCAGGGGACCCCGACCCCTCTGCCAGCATCTCTCCCTCTGGCAAAGTCACTGGTGGACATGCTTCCCCAGTAGTCTGTCTCATCACACTCCATGGAACTGTCTACCTCTGAACCGGAATCATGACACAGGCGCACATGGTCCTGATTGTCTGCAGAAAACACGCCCATCGGTCAGTTTAACAACATAGGAGACTGGACCACTCTGCTTAAGAATAACACCAGGTAGCCATTGCTGATTGTTTCTCAAATAGACGTTGTCATCCGGTTCTAACTGTCTCTCTCGCGCATGTTGATCATGTCCCTCCTTCTGCTTTTCCTGCTTTCTCTCCACTTTTGCCTTCATGTCCGGGCGCAGCAGATCTAATCTTGACTTAGGCCTATGCCCCATCAGCATCCCTGCTGGAGTGCGTGCAGTCGTAGTCTGTGGCGTGAGGCGGTATTTAAACAGGAAACGTGAAAGCCGGGTACTAAGAGAGTCCCCTGTCATCCGCTTCAGGTCTTCCTTCACTGTCTGAACAACCCGCTCTGCCAAACCATTTGAGGCTGGGTGGAAAGGGGTCATCCGAATGTGACGAATGCCATTCTGCTGCATGAACTCACTGAACAGCTCGCTGGTGAACGTCGGGCCATTATCAGTGTCAGGCAACCCGTGGACTGCAAACACTTGCCTGAGTTTGTCTGTGGTTGATGGGGCTGTGATGTAGCTCATGATGTGAGCTTCGATCCATTTGGAATGCGCATCTACCATTACAAGAAACATCTGCCCCATAAAGGGGCCAGCAAAGTCCAAATGTAGCCTAGACCAGGGGTAGACTGGCCACTCCCATGGGTGCAAAGGAGCCAGTGGTGGCATGTTCTGATTGGTCTGACATTGTGTGCATGATTTTACCTTGTTCGCCAGATCCTGATCCATTCTTGGCCACCAGACGTAGGATCTTGCAAGGCTTTTCATTCGAGACACCCCCTGGATGAGTCTCATGAATTTCCTCCACTAACTGTAAATGGCCAGGGGGAGGCACGATGACCCTCGCCCTCCAGAAAATGCAACCATCCTGCAGACTCAGTTCTGTCTTGTGTTTGGCATAAGGCCTCAGTTCCTCTCCTTCCACGACTCTGGGCCAACCTTGTACAAGAAAAGTCTTGACTTGAGACAGGACTGGGTCCCTCTCTGTCCATTGCTTGATCTGGGTCGCCTTTACAGGTGTCTCTGACAGCCTCTCCAATGAAAACACAGTCTCTGGAGGCACATATGTAGTAACAGGCGTCTCAGGTAAAGGGAGTCGACTCAGAGCATCGGCGTTTGCATTATCCCCACCCGCTCTGTACACAATAGTATACTGGTAGGCTGACAATGTGAGAGCACAACACTGTATCCTGGCTGAGGCTAGCGGTGGGATGCATCTGGTCTCATTAAAAAGGCTCATCAGTGGTTTATGGTCTGTATAACTTGTGAATGCATGTCCATAGAGGTACTGATGAAAGCATTTGACCACAAAATCAATGGCCAGACCTTCTTTGTCTAGCTGTGGCTATCCCTTCTCAGCAGCCATCAGGGTACATGAAGCAAAACCAATAGGCTTCTCTGAACAGTCCTCCATTACGTGTGAGAGAACTGCCCCAACTTCATAGGGCAAAGCGTCACATGAAAGAGTGATCTCCTTGTCTGGGCCATAGTGAACAAGCAGCTTTGCTGAGTGCAGGAGTTCTTTCACTTCCTCCTGCTCTTCACCCCACTGCCACTTAGTGTCATTGTGAAGCATCTTGTACAGTGGGGCCAAAACCTTTGAGAGGTCCGGAAGAAACTTGCCATAATAATTCACCATGCCCAAAAATTATCTGAGTTCAGTGACGCTCTTGGGTCTTGGGGCCTCCTTGATAGCTTTCACTTTGTCCTCCACTGGGCAGAGCCCCTCAGCTGTAATCTTGTGTCCCAGGTAGGTCACACTCGGAGCCAGGAACACACATTTTCCACATTTCAATCGCAGCCCTGTGTCTGAGAGCTTCTTCAGCACCTGTTCTAAGTTAGCCAGATGCTCCCCCTCAGTGGCTCACGTGGTCAAAATATCATCAAGGTACACTGCTATGTGCGAAATCCCCTGCAGCAAAGAGTCCATTGTCCTTTGGAAAATGGCGGGGCAAGACACCACTCCAAACACCAGGCGATTGTATCTGAATAATCCCTTGTGCATATTGATTGTGATGTACTCCTTTGAATCCTCATCAAGCAGCAGCTGTTGGTAGGCGTGGCTCATGTCCAGCTTTGTGAATAGTTTACCCCCTGACAGGGTCGCAAACAGGTCATCCACCCGTGGCAATGGGTTCTCCTCCAGCTTAGAGACCCGATTCACCGTAAGCTTGTAGTCCCTACATATCCTCACCGTTTTATCTGCCCTCAAAACTGGAACAATGGGAGCCGCCCACCTTGAAAACTGGATGGGCTCAATGATGCCCAGCCCCTGTAAACGTTCCAGCTCCTCCTCGACTTTGCCTTTCATGGCACAGGGCACCAACCTGGGCTTAAGAAAACATGGTGTGGCCTCAGGGTTGACTTAGAGTTTCACGGTCACACCCTTCAGTGTGCCCAGCTCATCCCTGAAAATGTCACTATACCGCTGCAGAATGTCCTCCGTCAAGGCTGCATACTTAATTTCATGCCAGTTGAGCTGGATTTTGCGAAGCCAATCACGGCTCAAAAGACTGGGCCCACTGCCCTTAGCTATTACCAGCCTGGCTTCAGCCTTCTGGCCCCCGGCCGAAATATCCACATATAACACTCCTAAATGAGATATAGGCTGCCCCGTGTAGGTCTTGAGTTTGAGCTTAGATGGTCTGATGGGAGGCAGGTTTGACCCCCATGTCTTCCTGTAGGTCTCCTTACTAATGACCGATGCAGTAGCCCCTGAATCAATCTCGAAGTTAATGTCCTTTCCCTTGACAGTGACTGTGGCATAATATGGTTCAGGTGGCTCCTTATCTGTTTCCACCCCAAACATGTTGTAGGCACCCGCTGCCTCTTCGTCTGCTTCTCCTAGGTGGTGTGTGGCTGCCTGAGTCTGTTGAGCTTTCCCCTGCCCAGGCTTAACCTTACCCTTTATGTTCCTGCATTTTTTAGCTAAATGTCCCTTTTTGCTACAAGCATGGCAGACAGTATCTTTGAATTTGCAAACATTTGCATAGTGTGTCCCTCCACACCGAAAACATTCCACCCACTTTGCCTGTTTACCAGTCTCCCTCCTGACTTGGAGCACTGCCGCCAACTGCGACCCCCTCCCCCACCCATGTCCTTTCTGGATATCCTTGGCATTATTAGCAGCCATCTCCATGCCTTGGGCAATCTCTTGGGCTTTCTTGTAAGCCAATGGTGGGGTTTCTCCCAACAAATGGTGTTGTGTGGCATCATTACTAATGTCGCATACTAATCTATCACAGAGCATTTCATCCAACATGGCTCCGAAATCGCAATGCTCCGATAGCTGCCGAAGCTCGGCCACAAAATCGCCCACAGACTGACCTGGCTTCCAGACATGGCTGTGCAACTTGAACCGTTGGACTATCACCGAAGGCTTCAGATTGTGACCAGTTCGTCATACAGAATGTCCCTTGGTTTCCGCGGCATAGATAAGTTCCTTATCAGCTTGTAAGTCCTTGCCCCAGACACACTCAGGAGAATAGAGCACTTCTTAGCCTCCTCAGTAATACCATTAGCACAGAAAAAGTGTCCCAACCTTTACTCATACTCCAGCCACTCCTCGGTTCGCTCCTCGAACTCACCGATAGTCCCAAACGTAGCCATCTGAACACGATGCTCCTCATCTGCTCACAGCTCCTGATCAAAACGGGCCGACCCGTCTGCAAAACCAGTTCACCTCATCGCCAAAAATACTTCTACTTTACAAAAGACAACTGCGACAATTTTATAGCCAAAAGAACATCTTTATCTGGGACGGCAAATGGCATTTACAATACAGAGGCTTCCAGGTACCTCATGTGGCATGGGTGGAGGAACTATATACAATAAATAACGGGAGTAAAAAGAGTGGAAGTAAAAACCCCGCCAACCCCGGAACCTGCCTCTTGTTACCAACAGCTTCCTGAAGAGTATTAACTTACTTTTAATAATACTCACATTACAACAATATATTGCATTGTACTATGACCACAAAGACAACAAATTTCACAACAGAAGCCAGTGATATTAAACCTGATTCTGATTCTGAGAGAGAACCACCACAGGGGTGAAGACATTTTATATATTTACTGTTGTTGCTGGTTCCTTTCTGCGCCTTATGGCACACTGGGTGGCAAACTTGCCATTTCTATTAGTATTTGTCTGTTTTTTATGAGGCCAGGTTATGAACTCAATGCTCAACCTAGCACAGATGGAAAGCGTGCAAGGAACCAGCCAGATTTGAACCCGGGATCACTCACCTTGAAGTCCAGGTTGGATGCCACTACACCACCGGCAGACTATTTTATACTTAATAGATACAGTAAATAAAACTCTAACTTGCATTTCTCTACATTTACTACACAATCATATCAATTTATTTTCTTCTTGAACAATGGACCTATATGAAGCATTTGAGAGGCTGGTGCACAGAGCTCAGTCCTAAAATATCCAGTGGTAGCAGGCTCGTAGACTGTGCTCTTTCCTACACAGAGTCTTATGGTGGCTGCACCAAGCTTCATCGATTCCCACAACACCTGGAATGTATTAAAGGACTTGGGGACATTTCCTTTTACAGGAAGATTAGCAAATTTTGGGAAGATTAAAGTCACCTGCCAGCAGTACTGCAGAGGTTAACACAAAATATACGGTACTTTATTCAAAAAAAAATTATGTACAATAAACCAATCAATGTCTCTCAATCCTTTACAGAGGTTAACGGTTAACCTAAAGGAACCTTTACTGAAATGGTTCTCATTGACAGACTCCACACACTGGGACCTAGTCAGGCAGGTCACCTTTAACATGTGGTGAAGCAGGCCTCCTTCCACAGGAATGGTTGGCACCATCTATAGGATGAATGGATGCTTCGATCTCACTGCATCTTTTTCAGACACTTATACACAATAGTATGTGAGCACTCAGAGGACCTGCGGGGAAATCCATGGACTTAGGCACTCATTCTCTGACTTCTTTAATGAAGGTTCTTCTCAGAAATTGTTCAGAGCATTCAGCTGTTACTCCATGCAACAGTTTTTAGATTGTTTAACTGGAAATCCATCCCAGGTCAAAAATGTTCATTGTACTTTGTACAGGGGTAACTCAGCCCCCATGCCCCCAATCATGCCCCCAGTTCTAATCCACAAGCTCCAAAACCTGGGCCTCTGTATCTCCCTCTACAACTGTATTCTTGATTCCCCACTGGGAGACCACTCGGGACTGGAGATAACAAATCCTTCTCGATGATGTGTGCTTCAAGGATGCATGCTTAGCCCACTGCTCTACTCTCTCTACACCAACGATTGTGTGGCTAGGCACAACTCAAACACCATCTATAAATTTGCTGATGATGCAACTATTGTAGGCAGAATATCAGATGGTGTCGAGGAGGCATACAAGAGCAAGATGGATCAGCTGATTGAGTGGTGTTGCAGCAACAACCTTGCACTCAAAATCAGTAAGACCAAAGAATGGATTGCGGACTTCAGGAAGGGGAAGTCGAGGAAACACACACCAATCCTCAACGAGGGAGCAGAAGTGGGAAGCGTGAACAGTTTCAGGTTCTTGAGTGTGAATGTCTCTGAGGATCTATCCTAGGCCCAATAATTTGATGCAATTTCAAAGGAGGTTGTGGGCAACTAGTATGCCAGCAAAGACATTCGCAGATTTCTACAGATATACGATGGTACTGTATAAACCTCTTGTCTAATTTCTTGCTTAGTTCCACAGTTTCTTCCTCTCCTAGTTTTTCTTCCATCTTGACATCAGACATTCTTAATTCTAGCTTTCAGTATTATATATAGCAATGAATTCCTGCCACAAAACACGACATACGAAAGTGATGTTAAACCTTATTCTGATTCTCAAACACAGGAGAATGCAGATATTGGAATCAAGAGCATAAAAACAAAATGTCAGAGGAGCACAACAGGTCAGGCAGCATCTGTGGATGGCAATAAATAGTCAACAATTTGGTCTGAGATAATTTGGCTGTACGACATTCCATTCAGATTGACAGATAGACTACATATTCTTCGTAGAAAAGTTCCTTCAAAAAACACCTTGGACCCGTTATTAACACACACAAAATGCTGGAGGAATTCAGCAGGCCAGGCAGCATCTATGGCATATATGTCAAACTCAAGGCCCGCGGGCCAAATCCAGCCCGCGGTGGAATTATCTTTGGCCCGCGAGATAATATCTAATTACTATTAAAGCTGGCCCCAGTAATCAAAGCGCCTATGGCGTATGATATGGCTAATGCTGAGTTTATTCAGGTACCAGGTTTTCAGGGTTTTTAGTGTTTATTCGGCAGTCTTGCTCAGCAGTCTTCTTCACAAGAAACGGAATTTGTAAAGTGAAACACTTTGTAGTTATAGCAGAGACTGAGACACATGAGAGCAGGCTGAAAAAACGGAGGCAACGAAAGCTGCGTTCGCACGCGTCCGACTGATCCGGCCCGCATGAAGCTGCATTTTGCTCAATCCGGCCCGTGACCTAAAATGAGTTTGACACCCCTGATCTATGGAAAAGAGTAAACTGTTCACATTTCAGGCTGAGACCCTTCATCTGGACTGGGGGAAAAAAGGTGAGAAGTCAGAGTAAGAAGGTGAGGGTAGGGGAGGAATAAATACAAGGAAGGAGGTAATAGGTGAAACCGGGAGAGGGGGAGCGGTAAGGTAAAGAGTTAGGAAGTTGATTGGTGAAAGAGATAAAGGGCTGAAGATGAAGGGGATCTGAAAGGAGAGGACAGAAGGTCATGGAAGAAAGGGAAGGAGGAGGAGCAGCAGAGGGAGGGTATCGGCAGGTAAGATGATAAGGTGAGAGAGGAAATGGGAATGGAGAATGGTGAAGGGCAGTGGGGCATTACAGGATGTTTGAGAAATCGATGTTCATGCCATCAGATCAGAGGCTACTCAAATGGAATATAGAGGTGTTGCCTCATCATGGCAGTAGAGGCCATGGACTGACATGTCAGAAAGGCAATAGGAAGTAGAATTAAAATGGGTGGCTAATGGGAGATCCCACTTTTTCTGGCAGATGGAGTGTAGGTGCTCAGTGAAGGGGTCTCCCAATCTATGTCGGGTCTCCCAATCTATGTCGGGTCTCAGCGATATGCAGTAGAGAACACCAGGAGTGCCGGATACAGCAAATGACCCCAACAGACTCACGGGTGAAGTGACGCCTCACCTGGAAGGACTGTTTGGGGCCCTGAATGGTAGTAAGGGAGGAGAAGCAGGTATAGCACTTGCTTAGCTAGCAAGGATAAGTGCCAGGGGGGGTGATCAGTGGGGAGAGACGAATGGACAAGGGAATTGGTTACAGAGTGATCCCCGTGGAAAGCAGAATGGGGGAGGGAAAGATGTGCTTGGTGGAGGGATCCCATTGAAGATGGTAGAAATTACGGAGAATTATGTGCTGGACGCAGAGACTGATGGGGTGGAAGATGAGAACAAGAGGAACCCTACCCCGGGTGAGGTGGCGGGAGAATGGACTGAGGGCAGACACGTGCGAAGTGTAAGAGATGCGAGTGAGGGCAGCATTGTTGGTGGAGGAAGGGAAGCCCCTTTCTTTGGAGAAGGAGGATATCTCCTTAGTAGAACAAGTGCTAGACCTGCCCCTACACCTCCTCCCTCAATACTATTGAGGGCCCCAAACAGTCCTTGCAGCTGAGGTAACACTATATCTGTGAGTCTGTTGGGGTCATATACTGTAACCAGAGGTCATGGTGTGGCCACCCAGTGCCCACCCATTTTAATTCTACTTCCCATTCCCATTCCGACATGTCAGTTCATGGCCTCCTCTACTACTGCGATGAGGCCACAATCAGGTTGGAGGAACATCACCTTATATTCCATCAGGGTAGCCTCCAAACTGATGGCAGAAACATCTATTTCCCGAACTTCCGATAATGCCCCCACCCCCTGCTCATTCACATTTCCCTCTCTCAGCTTACCTCCTTATCCATCCATCACCTCCCTCTCATGAAGAGATGTTCATAAAGGGATTGTGCCGGATAGCAGGATGCACTGAAGCTATTCACGGACTATGCAAAGGCTTTGTGAGGAAGTACTATGATATAAGGTCCTGGAACTGTTGGACAGTGAGGAGCTGAGTCCTGCCTAACAACCTCTCAAACACTTGAAGCACATATTGTTTCAAAGAGGCTACATAAGTGACATTTGTGCTTTATATGCACAATGTATTAACCTGATGTCAAACAAATGCATAGACTTAACAACACTAAAAATGTATAGACTGGGTGATACTATGAATGTAAGAAATGCCATGTACTGCTTTGTATTTCTTGTATGTTTGTATTTTTTCTTGAATAAACTTTATTTTGAAATAAACAAAAAAGAACTGATTTCAGAGGCAGGCTTCAATGTGCTAATGCAATTACATAGCATGTTTTTATATTGCCAACTGGGGATGAATCTCCAGGCAACTGTACTTTGGCTTAATTTTCCAATCATCGTATCTTCTCTACTGCTGTTCTTCTGCCCTCCAGTGGACTTAACAAATCTGTACACATTGAGCTTTTAATGAAATAACAGCACGGTAGAACTGGTAATGAATATAGCTCTGCAGAAATGATAATACCATCAACTCCCAATGGATCAAAGGGTGCATTTCAAATAAAATAACACATTTACCTTGTTGTTTTTGAAAGATCTTTGGAATGGAGCAATATGTTTATTAGTTCTATTTAGTAAGATTTCAGAAGTTATGCAAGTAAGCGTTATGGCAGAGTGATTGTGGGTCTGCAGAAATTTGACTGATGCATAAACTAATACCCTAATGTGCTGTTTTGATTTATTGATTGAATACTAAATTAGCGATGTCTACATAATCAGTTCATAAATCAGGTATGTTATTGCAGAACACATTTCCAGATGTTTAAGTATTCTCTTGCAAGTTATTCATTGTGCACTAGGAACGTTATTGATTTATATTAATGAGTTGACCACGTACATTAGTACCAAATCAGCTCACTGATCTTCAGGTGTTCACACCACCTGGAATTCAGCAGCCCCACAGATCTTCAAGAGCAGTTTCCTGTGTATTTAATATTTCAGTGATATTTGAGTATTATTGCAAATATATTTAAATTGCTGTATCAAAGGAAACACTAGACAACTATGCAATTGAGTTACAGTCAGGAATGAAAGTGTGCATGAACAAAATAGCAATGTCTAAGTAATTCTGAGGGGCCAATGTAGATTTAGTCAAGTCACTTTTTATTGTCATTTCAACCATAACTGCTGGTACAGATTATAGTAAAAATGAGACAATGTTTTTTCAGGACCATGGTGTTACATGACACAGTACAAAAACTAGACTGAACTACGTAAAAAACAACACAGAAAAAAAAACTACACTAGACTACAGATCTACCCAGGACTGCATAAAGTACACTAAACGGTGCAGGCATTACAATAAATAATGAACAGGACAATAAGGCAGTAAGGTGTCAGTCCAGGCTCTGGGTATTGAGGAGTCTGATGGCTTGGGGGAAGAAACTGTTACATAGTCTGGTCGTGAGAGCCTGAATGCTTCTGTGTCTTTTCCCAGACGGCAGGAGGGAGAAGAGATTGTATGAGGGGTGCGTAGGGTCCTTCATAATGCTGTTAGCTTTGCGGATGCAGCGTGTGGTGTAAATGTCCGTGATGGCGAGAAGAGAGACCCCGATGATCTCCTATCCGCTGACCGCACTATCCTGACCTCACTATCCGCTGCAGGGTCCTGTGATCCGAGATGGTGCAATTTCCGAACCAGGCAGTGATGCAGCTGCTCAGGATGCTCTCAATACAACCCCTGTAGAATGTGATGAGGATGGGGGGTGGGAGATGGATTTTCCTCAGCCTTCACAGAAAGTAGAGATGCTGCTGGACTTTCTTTGCTATGGAGCTGGTGTTGAGGGACCAGGTGAGATTCTCCACCAGGTGAACACCAAGAAATGAGGTGGAATTAAAGGTGAAACTTGCAGAAAATACAACACAGTAGGACACAATCAAATAGCATGTTGGGCAGACAAAAATAAATGGACTGCACGGGGAAGAAAAAGGGATAAAAAAGAAAAATTGCAGTTTCAAAAAAGCACTAATCCGCATGCTGTTGATGAAAAATCTGATAACGGTGGGAGTGACAGAGGTCTATATAGCCTTGAGATTTACATTGTGAAAACTAACAATAGACAAGCAATATGGCTTGCACCAGAAATGAAAAGAAAATTGATTAAAATTTATTTGGACACTGACTCAGCTCTTTCAGTCATTCCACAAAAATGATTTTGAATAGCATTATAAAGATACTGACCTAAAGCCTGCATATATCGAACTAAGAACTTACACTGGAGGAAATATAATTCATGTGGGAATGACAGTCATAACAATGAAATAAAACAATCAACAAGCAACATTGGGCTTGTATGTGGTAATAAAAGAAGGGCCAGCATTGTGGGGACAAGAGTGGCTGAGACAATTACAATGTGGTTGGAGATCCATCCACCGATTACATGCCACATCATCTGCAATATAGACAACTGAAGGCAAATTAAGAAAGGTACCGGATGATGCAGTGTGAAGGATAGCATTGGAAAACGCAAACAAATCAAGGGTAAGATAATGTTAAATAGTTTAGCAAAGCCCATGTGGTTCCTTATACCATCTGTGATAAAGTAGCTAGTGAGCTAGATTAAATAGAGGCTGAAGGAATTCTTTCCAAGGTTGAGTAGAGCCATGAGAAATGCCAATGGCTCCAGTAGCCAAGAAAAATAGGTCTATCAGAGTCTGTGGTGATTTTAAAGTCAACCTCAACCCTGTTCTGAAAGTAGATTAATACCTTCTATCCAGGATAGAGGATATCTTTGCAAACCTTTATGGAGGAAAATACTTCAGCAACTGGACTTACTGTAGCTGAGGCTTCACACCATAAACACTCACAAAAGGCTTTATTACTATAATAGGCTTATGGTTGGAGTAGCGTCTGAACCTGCACCCTGGCAGAAAGCTAAGGGCCAGGTGCTGCAAGGCTGCCCAGGCACTCAGTGTTACCTGGATGACATCATTGTTACTGGTAAAGATGACAAGTGTTACGAAAACCCCGTAACCAGGTAACTTACCAGCAAAGATAGATGGATCAGCTGAGTCGGATGCTACTATTTTCAAACGTTTTATTCAATAAGGGCACAAACGTATGGTTAATACAAAACATTCAAATCGTCAAAACTCAATCTAAACCGCAGGTACATTAATAATCACTCAGAAATAAGCTCTTTCGTTGTCTAGGGTATAATACTGAGTCCAATTGGAAATATAAAGAGTCACTCTGAAGTCTGCAGGCTTTTCTCTTTTGGTTTCACGTGTTGGAGAGAGAGAGAGATAAACGGAAAAACTTGCCCGAAATATCCGTGTAATCAGGGGAGCGATCTTCCCCGTTGTTAGTTAAAAGCGATCTTCCGTTGGTTCCAGCCACAAACCCCGCATTCGGAATTTAACGCACGTGGCTTATTTCAAAATGGCTTCCCGTTCCCACGGGAAGCGTTATCGTGCTTCTTGGTGTCTCCTTGGTGCGTCTGAGGGTCGTCCTCTTTCAGACCCTTCTTTATACTGCCTCACGGGATCTCAGGTGTCAATCAGGTTGCAGGTGATGCAACCTCTCTCTCTCTCAACCAGCCCACTTTGCCCGAGGGCTTTACAATGTCCCTGCGAGTTGGCACGTCTGCAGTTCCCAGGTGTCTCCTGAGAACAATGCCACAGTCACCAGCTTTTGTCCCAGTGGAATGTCTTTCCATTTCCTGTGTCCATTCAGCCTGTCTCTCTCTCTCTCTCTCTCTCTCTCGGGTCATTGACCCCCCCTTTTCTAGGGCTCTTGCAATTCTCACAAAGGAGGGGGCTGGTATCATAACACCTCCCCTCTTAAAAAGGTTTTTACCAGCGGTTAAAACCCAGAGTGGTACAGTCTTACAGAAATTTTGAATCTAATACAGAGTAATACAGTTATACATTCAAGTCAGCATCTAAACAGTTAACAAGTACAGTGCCCCTTTCCTTTAATACCTTAACCTCATGTGCCCTACTAACGCCTGGTAGCATCAAACTTCAGCTCAATAACCACCTTATTTATTTGTTGTTTTCAGCAACAAAACTGCAGAGGTGTGATCTTAGCTTAGGTGCATCTACAAAAGTTTATGCGAATACAAATTTTTATGCTACTTTCAAACTTAACAGTCAAGCTTCCATGGGTGTTGTCTTTATTATTCACATACTTTGTCAAAATCCCTTAAAACCGGCTTCTGCTATTTTAAAAATCGCGCCCCCATTAACCCTCGCCTTTTTTCCGGTTAATTCCCTCGTGGCGATCTTGGGCACCCTGGCGAAATAAGCTTTCGCCCGCTCCTTTCATAGGAGTTATTTTATCAGCGTGTTCCAAACTTAGACCACCCAATTCCTTAATTTTAGGCCATTTGTCGTTTTTCTCTTCAGGACCCGTCATGCTATTAGTTTTTAATTCCAACTCCTCTTTCAGGTAGCATTTCGAATGCAACCTCTTCACACCCCACCCTGGCGTAACAATAGAGTGGGGGGCCCCGCTATTTCCCGACTCACTCTGTGAGCGATCTGCCAGGTTTAAAATTTCTTCCTTCGACTTGGGAACTACAGACTTTCCGTTTCCTTCAATAACAATCCTCATTCCCCCCTTAAATTCGGCACTAACCTTGGCCCCACTCTCGAATACAAACACCGTGGAACTCACACTTCCCACGGTTACCAAGGTTAACCCTTTTCCTACTGAACCAACCCTATCTGATCCACAAAGACGGCCGCCCCGTCCCCCTGAATCAAACACCTCAGACTTCCTCTGAGCTCTGTTACCAGGTTCAGCACCACGTGCGCCCCCATCTTGGACACACTCAAACGGGACATTGGCCCCTTCCAGGCTTTCAATACCCGTACCTTTTTCAAATTCTAACGTCCCCCGATCCTTCCAGCTACTCTCTAGGCAGCCCCCCGTTGGGGAAGGCGCAACCCTGCGAGCTGAAACAACCTCCTCGGCCATGTCAGCTGACTTCTCCACAGCAAGGATACCCTTCCTCTCTAAGACTGCCCTCATTTCACTCTCGGGACAATCGAGAACACCTTTAGAACTCTGAACTTCTTCAAACAATTCTGCCAAACCAGACAGATTAACCATGTCCAACTCTGGACATTTTAACAACTTTATCCGTTTCTCAACTTTAGTTCCTACCTCTAGGACCTTTCTCTTCACTAAGGGCAGGGCTATTTCCTCTCCCTTACCCCCTTTTACTTTACTGCTTTCTGTTTTACCACCCTCGGAACCCTCATGGTACAGGGTCGGTAAAAACATCTTGGCCAGATCACCGCTGGCTTCATTTAAACTGTCCTCTTTCTCAGCCGCTTTTTCCGACAGGCTGCGAGTGACCGCGCATGCGCGATAGCTTTGGGACTCTAGGGGCGGGGCCACCGCACTCGCCGGTCGGCGGGTCGGCATCATGGCTGCCCAAATCCTCCCTCCTGCTAACACACTTTGTAACAACGCGACCCACTGCTCTTGTGGCCACTTCTGGTTCACTGCCACCGTTTCAAAAAACAAGAAATAACTATCAACATCCGTCTCCTCGAACGGAGGTACTAATCTCAGCTCCCGACTAACATTAAACCGCTCTCTCCTTAGCTTCTCCCTCTCTCTTTCTCTCCCCGCTGCCGCTCTCTCGGCTGCTGCTAACTCTCTGATCCGAATTTCATGCTGTCTTTGCCTCTCCGCTTGATTCTGCTCGTTTTCCATCTCTAACCCCTTCGCCAAATTTAACAAGTCTGCTTTGGTGCTCACCTCTAGCGCCGCCACAGTCGCGTTTTTCATGAATTCACACACGTCCATCTTTGCTGGTTTTCTGTCTGGCTACCTGCGAAACCAGATTTAAGTTTGGACTTACAGCCCGATTCACTGACCCTCCCGTTTGGTTTCAAATCCCGGACGAGCCCCCACTTGTTACGAAAACCCCGTAACCAGGTAACTTACCAGCAAAGATAGATGGATCAGCTGAGTCGGATGCTACTATTTTCAAACGTTTTATTCAATAAGGGCACAAACGTATGGTTAATACAAAACATTCAAATCGTCAAAACTCAATCTAAACCGCAGGTACATTAATAATCACTCAGAAATAAGCTCTTTCGTTGTCTAGGGTATAATACTGAGTCCAATTGGAAATATAAAGAGTCACTCTGAAGTCTGCAGGCTTTTCTCTTTTGGTTTCACGTGTTGGAGAGAGAGAGAGATAAACGGAAAAACTTGCCCGAAATATCCGTGTAATCAGGGGAGCGATCTTCCCCGTTGTTAGTTAAAAGCGATCTTCCGTTGGTTCCAGCCACAAACCCCGCATTCGGAATTTAACGCACGTGGCTTATTTCAAAATGGCTTCCCGTTCCCACGGGAAGCGTTATCGTGCTTCTTGGTGTCTCCTTGGTGCGTCTGAGGGTCGTCCTCTTTCAGACCCTTCTTTATACTGCCTCACGGGATCTCAGGTGTCAATCAGGTTGCAGGTGATGCAACCTCTCTCTCTCTCAACCAGCCCACTTTGCCCGAGGGCTTTACAATGTCCCTGCGAGTTGGCACGTCTGCAGTTCCCAGGTGTCTCCTGAGAACAATGCCACAGTCACCAGCTTTTGTCCCAGTGGAATGTCTTTCCATTTCCTGTGTCCATTCAGCCTGTCTCTCTCTCTCTCTCTCTCTCTCTCGGGTCATTGACCCCCCCTTTTCTAGGGCTCTTGCAATTCTCACAAAGGAGGGGGCTGGTATCATAACACAAGGAACATCTCCAAATAATCAAGACAGTGTTAAAAAAAAAAGATCAGAAAATCATGGGTTCAGAGCACGAGGCAACAAGTGTGAATTCTTTAAACAAAACATCACTTGCTGTGGTCACACCATTGACACACAAGTATTTACACAAGTGCGCTAAGAAAATTCAAGGAGTGGTGGACACCCCAAGGCCAATGGACATGTCACAGTTGTGGTCCTTTTTGGAATTTGTCGATTACTATAGCAGGTTCTTGCCAAACCCAGCTATTGTGTTTGACCCCTTCAACTCATTACTACAGATTGGGAAGAAACGGCCATGGACAAAGCAGTGTGAGGTGGCTTTCCAAAAGGTAAAGGAAATAGTGACATCAGACACCGTACTCACACATTATGATCCACATCATCCAGTGAAGCTTGCCATGCGCTGTTCAGGATGCCAACACGCCCAGAAGAAAGCTGACCAGAGCTGTCAGAACCACTTCCTTCAGTCCCAGAGTCAATTCCTACAACCACTATGGAGGGTGCCAATCACAAGCCTCATTTGCCAAGCAAAGTGATTCCTGTTGTCAGGAAAGACATTAAGGTGATATATTATGATGACTAGCATGCAATACATCACATATTTGAGTTGGGATGTATTCTATATTGAGCTGAAGTTTATACCTAAGCAGGGAAGAATGTTATGTACTTCATATTTCAGTAATATTTGTGCAATATTGAATATTCATTGTTTGATTAAGCATTCTTGCTCATTTAAATAATTCATTATGGTTATATGTAATATGTATGTGAATGGCATACATCAACACATCACTACATCATTTGCATATGCCTCACTTAAAGTATAAACAAAGATAGACATATGTTCTAGACTGCTTTGTTTTTCTTCCAATTAGTTTTATGTTTTGAAGTTCAATACATTTGTCTTCCTGTATGCATTGTTTTGAATTGTTTAAGAGAACAGTATATCATTACGGCTACTGACAGTCTCCTTCAGACTAAATAAATGTTGCTACTGAGATGGGACTGGAATGACTTAACCACAAGAACAAGTCAGGGCTGTAAGATCGAAACAAATTTTCTTCGTTTAAGTCAGTAGTTACTTCTCAGAGCTGAGGGGTCTCTTATTAGCAGCAATTAAAAGGCTGAATACTGTCACAAAAGAATGTGTAAAATATTGCCAGTGCAAGGAAGGTTCCCAATGCCAGGCTAACTGCACAAAGCCACCTTTGGTTCACCTTGACTGCACCTTTTTGCCAGTTTGGTGCAGCATCAATGATGGAAAGTTCACAGAATTCGGTTTCTGAAAACACATGCATTCTGATTTCACTAGAATACTCTCTGTAGATGCAAGTCAATCCATTTGCCTCAATGCTGATTAAATATGGAAAGTAGCAAGCATATTTACAATGCACAATGTGCTCACAGACTCACAAAATGTCTGCTGCTCAGGGCAGGTAGGGTCACATCTTCAGCCACATTAATATTTCATTACCCTCTCTTTCCATTTTCTTTTTTTTGTAATTTATTTTTTATTGAAGTTCATCATCAAATAAACATTTCCATAAGATGTACTTCAGACATTGTACATATATATCATATAATCATATATATCACAAATCTCCACAAAGTATTTATCTGAGGTATACACTTATAGAAAAGAGTGGAAAGAAAGAAACAAGCAAAAGGAAAGAACTATGTACAAGTAGGGAGTGATCTTTTTTTTACAACAGATTCATTGATCCCTCTTTCCATTTTCAATGCAAAGATGAGTTTGCAATATTTTAATTGTTGCTAATAATCGGAAAATAACTCTGATCTCCAGAAAGGTGCAATTCAATCTGAAGGAAGAAAAATTGCTTTAGTGCAGTACGTTCATCTTGTTTTCCAGGTTGTAAAACTTCAAGGCAAGAGTGTACATAAGCAACCTCAGTCTACTGTATATGAGGTAGTGGTAAGATGAGCAGGATGGAGAAGTGGCACTCCATTGTTGAACCCTGTTTTTTAGGACAGACATTTGAAAATTTTGTACTAAGAGGTAACGAATCGATTGAAAATAAGGGAGGTCAAAGGTCACAAATACCCCTTTCCATAATCAGTCTGATATGTACAATTCAAAATAAGCAAATTACTATAGAAAATAGCATATAAATAAACTTACGTTGCTAATGATGAATAGATCAATGTTGTTCCAAGAGTGAGTGCTAAGATCAAGAGGCACACAAGGACAAGTGCTGAAGACCACAGAAGAGAGTTCTGTACATGCCGATGACACAATTTCTTTAACTTTACAGGTGATTGAGATGAAAACCTTTGCCAACATTTCTTGGTTTTGTCCACTTTTAGCTGGGTTTTGAAAGAAACATCATATCTGTATCATTGAAGGGCCACAGCCATGATGCATGGCTAAATATTTGCTTGTCATTTCGTGGGGAGGAAGAGGGGATTTAAACTATATTAAAATGTTTAACCCAGCATTCAATTATCTTCTAAAATACCACTGCTTAGTTAGCTGGCAATTATTTGCTAATTTTCTCTTTCCAGATATTGGATTAAAGTTCCTGGCCCACAGAAGCAAATAACAAAAAGGTAATGTTTCTGTAGATGTTTCTTACTAACTGATCACAAATTTCAATCCCAACCATTCCCCTGCTTCCTGCTCTGCCAATTCCCCATCCCCTAACTCCAACAACCACTGGTCCTGGAATACCAGACTGGCCTTGAGTCCTCTCACTTTCCAGGGTCTCACTCAACCAGAGGCTTCCAACTATTCAACTGAAATACCTGAGCACTGCCTGGAGTGCTGGTTACGCAGCCCATCTGCCAGCATGTAGATAGGGAGACTACAAACACCACATGAGTTCAATGACGCAGTGAGGAACCAACTTCAAAGTTCAAAGTAAATTTTATTATCAGAGTACATATTTGTCACCACATATAATCCTGAGATTCATTTTCCTGCAGGCATATTCAGCAAATCTAGAGAATGGTAACTATAACAGGATTAATAAAAGATCAATCAAGGTGCAGAAGACAACCAACTGTGCAATTACAAATATAGATAAAAAGCAATAAATAATAAGAACAAGGAACAACAAGATTAAGAGTCCGTAAAGTGAGATCATCGGTTGCGGAAACACCTCAGTGGGTGGGAAAGTGAGTGTAGTTATCCCCTTTCGTTCAACAGCTTGATGGTTGAGAGATAGTAACTGTTCTTGATCCTGGCGGTCTGCAGTCCACAGAAAGTCACCAATGATTGCTGGCCCCATCTTGAAACAGAAAGCCTCTGGAAAAAGAAACTTGAATGACAGACAGACAGCTTGAGAGAATGAAGGACAGGAGGCTGACACATAACACTGCAAAGACAGCCATCTTTGAGTGTACTCTATATTACATTGACTGTTCTATTTACTATAAATTACCATGATTGCACATTGCACATTCAGACAGGGATGTAACATAAAGATTTTTACTCCTCATGTATGTGAAGGATGTAAGAAATAAAGTCATTCTCTTCGTTTTGACCCTCCGTCCACACTGAAATGGTGTTTTTCTCCCCTGAAAACGCAGCTTTTCTAAAACGCCCTCCAGAGTGTGTAAATTTGAAAACACCGATTGGGGAGAGTGGTGTGGACGGGATAACCAGAGATTTCTAAAAATGCTGTCATGATGTGCCGGAACAGATGGTGGTGGCAGCGCGGCGTTTCATTGCTTTCTTGAACGCAACCCCCACACAACCTAAAAAATTCAGAACAGGCGGCAACGAGACTGAAGCCAATAGAAATGTACTCACCAAATACTTTGACCCATAACTTACTGAATAAATAAGTATACTCACTTTGCCCTGTTTTCTGTCCTGCTTGTATGAAGGAGGTTTACCTATTTACACAAGTACTTCTCTGACAATAGAAGTAACAGCCTAATGTAACATTGTATGGAAATGCAAGGTAACACTGATGCAGACATGTTTTATACATTTAACAAGGTGTTTTATTAATGCAACAGAGTTAGTCAGTTTTTTAATGTTCGTCACCAGCCGGGTCAATCTGTCCGTGAACTCCCTGTCGGTCGCCTCCATACACTCCAGTATTTGTTTTTTTTTTGTTTTAAGTCCTCCTGCACAAGAGCCAACAGCTGTCCGTCATTTGGCAATTTCCTTTTAAGTTTTTCTAGTCTGTAACTGGACAAATGCGCACTTTCATGGTGAGATTCAACACCAAACATGTTGCTTGTTTTCTGTAGATGTGTCCTGCACATGCCCAGGAGGAAGAGATTCACCCAAATATCCGTTTTAATGTGGACGGAGGTATTTTCAAAAATGCATGGTGTGGACGCCTATTGTTTTTACGCAAAACTGGCGTTTTCAAAATTATCCGGTCTAATGTGGACATAGCTTCAGGCAACAAATTATATTGTAGCTTTCCTTATGTAACTTTTTAAAATCCTCATAAACAACATCAACTGGTAACCCCCTCACCACTATTTTTGTTATCCTCTCACAATATTCATTTATGCTTGTTAAGCATGGTCCAGCTACAGGCAAATTAAATAAAGTAGTGATGGTCAATATTCTGCTCCATTGCCAGCTGGCCTTCATCCAGCTGACAAAATGAAAGTGTTAAAAACAACTTCTTATGAACTTTTACTACTGTAAGCTCTTTATTTCTAATGAAACACCTTTTTACCCAGGTGTCTCTAAAGATGCAGCTTGTTAGCCCCTTGCTAACAGCCACTGGACTCATCTTCGAGAAAATCACCTTTCTCAGACTCCATACATCTAGAGTAGATATGACCTGGGTCCTGCCAAACCCATGAGGTTGAGAAGTCCTGCCCACCCCATTGAATTTGAATTGACTTTATTTCTACACTCTTCACATACGTGAGTAAAAATCTTTACGTCTCCGTCTAAATGTGCAATCACAGTAATTTATAATAATTTATAATAAATTGAACAGTCAGTGTAACAGAAATACATTCAAATCAGTCTGATGGCCTGGTGTAAGAAGCTGTCCTGAAGCCTATTGGTCCTGGCTTTTATGCTGCGGTACCATTTCCCGGATGGTACCACAGCTGGAATAGATTGTGGTTGGGGTGACTCGGGACCCCAGTGATCCTTCAGGCCCTTTTTACATCGTCTTTGTAAATATCCTGAATCATGGGAAGTTCACATCTGCAGATGCGCTGGACTGTCTGCACTACTCTCTGCAGAATCCTGCAATTAAGGGAGGTATAGTTCCCATAGCAGGCAGTGATGCAGCCCTCAACTGTGCACCTACAGTAACTCCTTCGGATTTGGGGGCCCAACTTCCTCAACTGTCTGAGGTGAGAGAGGCACTGCTGTGCTTTTTTCACCACACAGCTGCTGTGTACAAACCATGTAAGGTCCTCGGTGACATGGATACCGAGGAACTTAAAGTTGTTTTCCCTCTCAACCCCAGATCCATTGATGTCAATAGGGGTTAGCCCATCTCCGTTCCTCCTGTAATCCACAACCAGCTCCTTTGTTTTTGCGACGTTGAGGGAGAGGTTGTTTTCTTGATACCACTGTGTCAGAGAGATGATTTCTTCCCTGTAGGCCACCTCATTATTATTTGAGATTAGGCCAATCAATGTAGTGTCATCGGCAAATTTAGTTAGCAGATTAGAGCTGTGGGTGGTGATACAGTCATGGGCATACAGGGAGC